>NC_067201.1:8377500-8977500 GCF_000699445.3 Schistosoma haematobium
TACTACTACTACTACTACTACTACTACTACTACTACTACTACTACTACTACTACTACTACTACTACTACTACTACTACTACTACTACTACTACTACTACTACTACTACTACTACTACTACTACTACTACTACTACTACTACTACTACTACTACTACTACTACTACTACTACTACTACTACTACTACTACTACTACTACTACTACTACTACTACTACTACTACTACTACTACTACTACTACTACTACTACTACTACTACTACTACTACTACTACTACTACTACTACTACTACTACTACTACTACTACTACTACTACTACTACTACTACTACTACTACTACTACTACTACTACTACTACTACTACTACTACTACTACTACTACTACTACTACTACTACTACTACTACTACTACTACTACTACTACTACTACTACTACTACTACTACTACTACTACTACTACTACTACTACTACTACTACTACTACTACTACTACTACTACTACTACTACTACTACTACTACTACTACTACTACTACTACTACTACTACTACTACTACTACTACTACTACTACTACTACTACTACTACTACTACTACTACTACTACTACTACTACTACTACTACTACTACTACTACTACTACTACTACTACTACTACTACTACTACTACTACTACTACTACTACTACTACTACTACTACTACTACTACTACTACTACTACTACTACTACTACTACTACTACTACTACTACTACTACTACTACTACTACTACTACTACTACTACTACTACTACTACTACTACTACTACTACTACTACTACTACTACTACTACTACTACTACTACTACTACTACTACTACTACTACTACTACTACTACTACTACTACTACTACTACTACTACTACTACTACTACTACTACTACTACTACTACTAACTACTACTACTACTACTACTACTACTACTACTACTACTACTACTACTACTACTACTACTACTACTACTACTACTACTACTACTACTACTACTACTACTACTACTACTACTACTACTACTACTACTACTACTACTACTACTACTACTACTACTACTACTACTACTACTACTACTACTACTACTACTACTACTACTACTACTACTACTACTACTACTACTACTACTACTACTACTACTACTACTACTACTACTACTACTACTACTACTACTACTACTACTACTACTACTACTACTACTACTACTACTACTACTACTACTACTACTACTACTACTACTACTACTACTACTACTACTACTACTACTACTACTACTACTACTACTACTACTACTACTACTACTACTACTACTACTACTACTACTACTACTACTACTACTACTACTACTACTACTACTACTACTACTACTACTACTACTACTACTACTACTACTACTACTACTACTACTACTACTACTACTACTACTACTACTACTACTACTACTACTACTACTACTACTACTACTACTACTACTACTACTACTACTACTACTACTACTACTACTACTACTACTACTACTACTACTACTACTACTACTACTACTACTACTACTACTACTACTACTACTACTACTACTACTACTACTACTACTACTACTACTACTACTACTACTACTACTACTACTACTACTACTACTACTACTACTACTACTACTACTACTACTACTACTACTACTACTACTACTACTACTACTACTACTACTACTACTACTACTACTACTACTACTACTACTACTACTACTACTACTACTACTACTACTACTACTACTACTACTACTACTACTACTACTACTACTACTACTACACAAACATAAACGAAATTTTATCGATCATTGCCTCTCCAATTTAACTAACTCATCCGACACTGGAAGAGGATATTAACACTACCTGTTTACCGAATTTCCGTTAACTAATATTATAAGCATGGTTATGCATATCCGAAATATTGTTACTAAGTTGTTGAATTGTGATTAACATTCACTTGAACTAGTATCTAGATTGTGTTATCTTAATCCAGTGGGATAGCTTGGTAACATAATGACCTGAGCATCGGTTTACTATATCGAATTTATCACTATGGTGATTTCTATCATCTCATGTTGAATATAAAAAAATCTTTCATATTGACCAAACTGAACTCATACTAAATAATGCTGAATATTAAACTAGATAATTAACTAAGCCTATTGATGTCAGTTTATGATATAAAATCAGATATGAGTTTTAGAAAACCTTCACAACATAATAAAGTAAGGATTTCCGATTGCGTATTGATAATATTAAGGACTCTAATTGTTCAATTTCTGATAATACGTGTGTAGTTTCAACGAAGATCCTGGATATAAATGTCTAGACTCAGTAGCTTTGTAGATAACACGTTTACGCTTGAGTTCGAGTTTCAGTGGGAACATCAACACTAGAATACAAGAACATTTAGATGATGAGTCCCGGATAGAATGAAACAAACGTCCTGAATTGCATTGCTATCAATAATCTAAATATTCTAACTCTTCTTGGCATCACTTAAATAACAAGTACTAATCATACGGTCACCAGTGAGTAGCTTCAGTGTGAATTTCCGTAAATTTCATATGGTAAAACTTGATCAGTAGGATTAACTAATTCATTGTTTAGCTAGTAAGTCGTTAATACTGATGTAGATAAGAGTTATGATGAGCCATTAAAATTGGTACTCCATTGAAGAAAAACATTTCTGTACAAATATTTTCAGTGATCTTCACAAATAAAAGTTTTCTTTAATATTTCACATCGCGAACTGACCTTAGTTAAATAACTATTGGAAACCAGAAGGCATTGAACAGATGTTTCGTCCAAGTATCTATAAGCCTACAGAGAATCAACCCTTCATGACCTATAGATCATGCAAGTTGTCTTTAAGTGATTGAATCGGTATCTAATCATCAACATACTCCAGTCGATACCTAATATTGAAAAGCCATCATTCCGAGAGTCCTAGTGAGAAGCTAAAACCAGTGGACAGATCTTCCAAATATCAATGGTCATGGTCGCTCAACCTCACTACATAACTCAAATTAAATAGGCGAATCAGAGGTTACCAACTCAATACTTTGAAGTCTAATTGCTTGTCACGAGGTCTAAATGTCCTAGATTCATTCTCTAGACATATTATGGGTGCACACTTTGGAGGAATTCCCTACTAGGGACGAAACAGCCGTCCAGTGCTTCCTCGTTTTCAATAGTTGCCTATCTGAAATGAGTCATTGACGTCAACGAAAAGATGTTATTATTAACTGACTCACATTTTCCACTCAGTTATTCTTTGCTTTCATTTAATAATAAAATATACAAACTTAAGACTCAAGACACTAGATAACTATTTTTCAACTTAACAAGTAATCACAAACGTTGGATTTTATAAACAGATTAGAAATAAAAGTAACATTCAAGTCTGTTGAAAACAGTCATTTCTTAGAAATTAAAAATCCACTAAATAAATTATCTTTCGAAAGGGTTCCCAGAAATGATCTTGAGAATTGACTTAATTCCTTTAAAACTCGTAAATTATCCATCATATTTTCTGAGATAGCATGTGGGGAGGTTGGAGATGGGTAACAAGAAACCCTGTTTGACATCAGATTTGCGTCAGTTGGCAATCCTCAAGGCGTCGAGTTGTAGCTGAGAATCTTCCGAGGATTAATGCTCACTGTAGAATTTGAACATACATAATTCAGTTTTACAATCTTTTATGTTACTACTAAACGGTTTGGTCTGTGACTAATTTGTTATAGGACTGAGATATTTACATTATTTGATTGTGGAGTACTAACCAATGTCATGCTTATCTAGTCCTTTAATATTGACTGAATAATCATATCAATCAAGTCACACTACAGATCTATCTTAAAAACAATGTCTGCTATTGCAGAGTTCAGTGAAATCGAAGCTGAGAAATAAGTTATTGATTATTAGAGATCAATCTATGATGAATACAATTTCTAAATGAAACCCCTCTCAAAAAAATCATTTCAATTGAACCATAATACTTAATTCACTATTGACTTACTCCAGCATATTACGGAAGTCCTATTTTAGTAACTATGTCTATGTCTAGTGGAGTTCAGACATGTTGACAATGAAATACTTTTATATACATCAGTCATCAATCATCAATAATCTCGACAATCCTGGATATTAAACGTTTATTGACTATGGAAATGCAAATGAATAACCTCACATCTATACTCATATCAAAAGATCTTTTCGTAAACATTACAAAATGAATGAGTCATTAAGTAAACTATGTGAATAAGACTGACAATCTAAATTTTATAATAATAATAATAATGTTTGTACCCGAAATACTGAGGAGCAGAGGCAAACAAAATCTTGGTTATGTTAGACAAGTACACAGGAAATTTAAAAAACGTAAGTGTAATCTATTATCAACACATTTTTCTTTATTGAATAAAATGCACTTTGTAATGTTTTTTTTCATTTTTATTGGTTGGGTTGAAAGCAAATCACTTCGATTCTGTATTATGAATTGGAAGGAATTGAAGAAAAAAAGTGTCCAATTTAATACTATTAGCCTAATTAATGTGACATATTCAATTTCAACAGCTAAGCCATATAATTTTTTTCTTAGTAAAGTTGAATTCGAGTTAGTAATGAAAACTAACAACTCCGCCTGGAGTCCCTCCGGAGGCTTCTGCCGGTCCCAAGCCCGGATAAAGGAGGAGGATTGGGCATGGGGTAAGCGACCCGATCCCGTAGAGAACTAACTCGCTAAAAACGCTAACCAGAAAAAATATTCAAACCTTTTAAACTCTACCCTGAGAGTCAGATCTTCATTTAGAAGAACTATGACGCCTCATGATGAAAGTCGAATTCCTTCGGAAGTTACGAGGGCGATGCCCCTTCTGACAACTAGACCAACCATTTATTTAGGTACATGGAATGTAAGTAACGAAATCTAACATGTGTATTTCATTCTATTTAGGACATAGCAACTCACGTGCAATTGAGTTTGTTCTTATTTAACTCGTTTAAGCCCTTTTGTTAACTTATTTAGCGGACAAAGTCATCCGTACTATAACAACTTATTGTACCTTTTTATTATTGTTGTGTTTGTATGAAATATGTATGCTCGAACATTGCTTACTGCCTACGCATATATGCATTCTGCTAGCTTTATTATTAGCTGCTTAATCGATGATCCATTCATTTCCCTATATATATATTCCAAACACCGTTGAGGATGATATGGTAACGGTTACGAGGGTGATCGGTCAACGAAGCACAGCCACTACAAGGACTTATCAGTTGAATGTACTTGTATACTAGTGTTTACAGTTCCAGTAGAAACTCAAATCTAGTATTCATCAATTCAAATATCAATGTATTATCTACCAAACTACTGTGTTCAGACAGTTATTGATTTGTATCAGAAGGTGTTTTGTGGAGATTGCAGTAATTTCAATAGTTGAGATCATGAGTCAATTGATCGAACCTTGCGAGGCGGGGTCTTGGATGCTCACTACTGAACAGTCTCACAATAGGACGAAACGGCCGTCTAATGCTTTCAGGTTCTCCATAGTGGTCTAGCTTCAATTGACACATGATCTCAACTATTGAAGTTATTAATTTGTTCAACGTGTATGATATTTAGATAATTATGATTATCATTTTGTTGATATTCAAGATTGAAAATTTGATCAATCGACTTTAATACATATGCTTTCTGAACAAATTAACTATTATATTCTCAAGTAGTACGAGGTTTTCTGTTAAACTGAATTGTAACTAACAGTGAAATCTAGAATATGTGTAGAACCTTTGAAATCAACGACGTGAAAAGTATAGATCATCACAATCGTTTTGAGAGAATAATATTTCCAACCTCTACAAATGATAACAAAATCAGAGTATATGAATCTGTAGTGGATTGATTAATTTACACTTAATCAATCAGATGGTTAGATGTAGTCTACAGGAATCCCTGTTTGTTATAGGTTCCGCGTCAATTGAAACTCGTCAAAGCATACTTGATGATCTTCAAGGAATTGATAGTCCCTATGAGATTCGAATCTGAGTAGCTCTTTATCACAGTCTGGGACTTTTCAATGGAAAAATTCAGATTACAACTGACTTCACTGATAAGTAATATAAAGAATAGAATGATTTAGAGATTGGTTTCAACCATTGGATTTACTTTAATAACAGAACTCATTAGGACTTGAAGGTCCTGAGCTGAACCCAAATATGAGTTCATCTATTTGTGCTAGTGAGTGATCGCAAAATATGACTAGTCGTCTGTCCAATAACCTATATAAATCAGTCTTTGACAAAATCAGTTTTCACAATACACTTACTTCCGTAAACTATTCACGTATAGATTTACAAAGCATAGTTTTAAAGATGTTTATAAAAGCGTTCAATCATTTCCTTCTATTATTCATCGATTCCCGTCATCTGATTAGAAGATTCTCAACGATTTGATTGTTAAAAAATCAATAAATTTACAAGTATACTTTAGTTCAGTTCATTTGGAAACATGTTTTAGCTAAATATTATTGTGATAAGTTTATCATGAATTTACAGCTACTTACTTGATGTGTAGTACCCAATTATAACTGTTTTACGTTTATATCAATATAGAGATTAATTTATTGATTTCTTATAGAGCTTGAGTGAAGCTGAATGTTCCGTTTTCTAATATTTTAAAATTCATATTTTGTACACTATTTTTTGTTTGTTTAAAGCTTGTAAAAACAATAGTCATAAAGTATGCCTAAAATGTACATTATTGCCTGTTACAGATTGATCTCAGTCAGGATACTACTGAAAATTAGGAAGCACTGGAAAGCTATTTCGTCCTAGATTAGTACTCCTCAGAAGTTCACATATAGTTGTGATCTATCCACATATCGAATACAACCTAAACATTAGACCAATTTCTGAAAACCACTACAAATAAACTTCAATAGTCATTTCACCCGTGACTTGTGGAGATAGGTCTGACAAGCTTATTTTGTAAATAGTTTTTAATATTATTTGTATTTGTCAATTTCTCATAGCATGTACATTTATCATTAAATGATTGTACCTGTTGTTTTAGTAAATGACCTTGAACACTTTCCGTTGTGATACTAACATAGCGTGACATACCGTGACTGGCTAACAAATACACTGCTTCTCTCACATTCCTCGTTCTATTTTCATTCGAGATTGAGTTAACTGAGATCTAAAACAAATATTATTTACATTCATAGACTGTGAGAGCGAATATACCATACCTTACTTTGGATTACACCACTGGGGGTTCATCGATACGTTTGGAATTACCAAGCATCTATAATTGTGGACTTATTGTACCAGATTAAAACTGAACACGCATCATTTTGGGTGAACTTAAGTAAAGTTCCATTTTTATTGTATTTGTAACATTTAACTGATATATATTAATATTACTATTGCTTTTTATTAACTTTGTTGATAATTTTTGCGTTTATATATTGTCTGGTCCACCACATACTCATTTCAGGATGTTTCTGAAGTTTTGGTGAGATGTTAAGGCTGATGAAGTTCATACATGTCGAGTGTGGAACATTTATCTCCAATGATATTGGATGATCTTCGAGCCACACTACCAATTGTCGAAGTTGGAAATGAATATCATTAGACATCGAATTAGTACGTTTAATGGTTAATGAGTCACTATCATAATTTAAAGTCTTGTTTTGGGCCTTGGTGATGTATTGATTGTGTACTGCTGAGAATTCCCATACTCGGAAGAAATAACTGTTCAATGTGACCTGCTTTTTATTGCCACTCCAGTAGTATCAATCTACGACGAATACAACTCACAGATTAAACCAGCTTACATTAAATTTATTCAACTAAACTATACTCACAGTACTTAGTGGTATACATTTTTTGGTTTTGTATTCATTACATGAATACTCGCCAGAAAAGTGAATAACTACAATACATGAATATATTTATACTAACAGAACTCACTTATTACTGAAAATTCCATAGATCATAAATGTAAATGACTTATATGGATGGTTGGCATCTACCCGGATAGGACGGTAATAATGTGACTTGACTTACGTCGAAATTATACCTCACGGTTAATACCCAATTTGATTTATTCTATCGTGATAACACATTGAGTTGACTTCTTTGATGACTAGCTAGAATAAGTATTCTTACTATAACAACATTATCTACTAGTGAGAACAGATTCGAGAATTACCGAGTGGATTCACTGTCTCGTTAGCTAATCTATATCGTACAACTGGCTCGACCTCGTTAGTCATACTTGAACATGACGATGTTCCATAAACTGTTCAACGTTCATTAGTGACTTGTCGTGTGACACAGAAAACGTTAAACTTGCTGGGTGATCTGGCTATGGCTTAGTAACATTTCACTGGCCCTACAATCTTATTTGTAACAGGACTTTCTAATTTGTAATTCATTCACGGTGTTGGGGATGGGTAGGAAATGGAGTAATTTTATCTTATTAACCTGACTTCGATGATGTGCAGTTAAAGGTAACAAATCTTTGCAATAATTCATAAATCAGACATTGGCAACTCATATTTCATCAGATAATATAAACTATGAAGGAAATTAATCATTTGTCAATTACCAGATAAAGAAACAAAAGTACATTTTCAAACATAATATATGTGAAAAACTAAAATGTACATTTTAAAAAAACGGTTCCTAGATGACGATTGGTTAAAATATCCGAACATCATTCTCGTTCAAATTAAGATATTTGTGTGTTGTATGAAATACTGTTTTGGTCGTGCAGACATAATCAATTCACTAGGTTTATGTTATGAATACGTATGGTTAACAGGTTGGTTAGAGGTTCTCTGATAGTCAGAGTTCAAGGTAAGAATGCTAGTTTGGAGTTAGTTTATACGTAAGCCCTTTCTTTCAATAATCATCTCAAATGCTAACACTAAACACAATCCGAAATTCTAATTCTAACTTATACCGAACTCATAAGCTTGATCTTAAACCTAAATATTATTTATGACCCCAATTCCTAAACCAAACAAACATTACAGACAAATTAACTTGGTATTGTTTTCTTGAATCTTCCCATTGATGATTAGGAATGCAATTGATCAGTCTCAATTGGCATGTATGTATCCTGTGCGGATGGCATCGATAATGCCTTAATTCACAAGCACTATAATTAAAGATGGATAGTGGCTAGCAGTAGAATCCAGGATGCGCGTTTCGTTCTACTTGGGACTCGTCATCTGAATGTACCTGAATCTTAGAGTTGATGTTCACCCTAGCACTTGAATCCAGTACCATTCGCTTCAAACGCCATCGTGTTATCCGCTTAAGGTTATATCGAAGCAATAAGCACAGTATTCATATATGCCAATAAGAGACTGATCAATTCCAGTCCTAAACATCAATGGGAAGATTCAAATAAACAATACCAAGTGAATTTCAACTTCACCCTATTGGACATGAAATTGACTATCAGGACTCAGTAGCTAAATGAATAACGCGATGGCGTTTGGGGTAAACGGTACTGGGTCCGAGTTCTAAAGTGAACATCAACTCCAAGATGCAGGTACATTCAGCTGACGAGTCCCAAGTAGGACGAAACGCGTGTCAAACTGGATTCTACTGCTAACCACTATTCATCTTTGATTGCAGATAAATACTACTGCAGCTTGTATTTCTTTTACATACACTTACAGTTGTTTCATTCCTACATTCACAGGTGAGTGTTTTCTTTCAGAAACCCAACAAGTTCTTAGTACTGAATAATATTTTGTTCTTATTAGATAAGCATCACCCAAGGTTGATACATGCACAATGACGCTGAAGTTGCTTTCGATTTTGTAGTGTAGATGTTTGTTTGCTGTGACTTTTAATTAGCATTTATTGGTATTAAAACGTATTATTACATCTTACAGCCATTGTTTAGTGTTTTCAATGTTTTAAAAGAAAAACACGTTTTATACATGTTTGTACAAGGTATGATGATATTGTTATTAAACGCTTGATTTAAAGGGGAAAAAATTCACATTAATATAAGTAGCAACAAATAAAAAATCAGTCATAAAAACACTTGTTCTGAAGGTCAAATAAAGTGAGACGATTATGTTAAAGTTGAACAAACTAACAGAATAATTTGTAAGGATTTGAGTTATCCCATTGTTTTCATTAAGAACTGAATTTTGATTAGTATTTGTTGGTATATACATTGGTCCTGTACAGATTACTTCGATTTAGTCATTATGTCACAAGTTATTCAGAATAGATGGATCACGGTTAACGGTGGAATCTAGGATGAGTGTTTGATTCCATTTGAAACTTGCCAAAATTCGTAAGACATCTAAGGACATTTCTGTTCAAGGTAGACAAATGTGTATTCCTACATCTATGATAACTTTATCTCTCTTAAATTAGAATGGATACCATATACAGAATCTGTTTACACGATTGTTATTATTTTTGAACCCTGAATATACAGTGTACATAGTAACTGTGTCACCTTTCAGTTAATTAATAAGGAAAAAGGTCAATAATATTTCGTATGGTTTCTCATTGTTTGTTATTTATGACATGGTCATCAGAAGAAATTAACATCTAAAACGCGCGTTTTGTCCTATTTGAGACTTATTAGATGGATATATCTGCCACATCATAAAGCATATATTCACCCCGTGGCTCGAACCCAGGTTGTTTCGCTTCAAACGTCAACTCGCTATCCACATAGCTATTGAGTTCAGATAGCAACTCACCAGTGCGACTGGTATAATTATAATTTAACTTATAGTGGTTTGGATTTTCCCATTGTTTATATTTTGACTGAAATTTGGTCTATTCTGTATAAACTTGTGTCTTAATGGTTGTTATCGAGACAATAAGGACAGGATGCATATATGCTAAAAGAAACTGGTCAGTTGCAGTCCTAAATATCAATGGGAAGATGCAAACAACCAATGTATATAAATTAAAATTAAAAATCATCCCATTGCACAAACCAGTGGCTATCTTGACTAAGTAGCTAAATGTATGTGATGACATTTGAAGTGAACGGTGTTTGACTCAAGTCCCAGAGTGAACATCAACTCTCGGATGTATCAGGTACAACCAGCAGACGAGTCCCAAATAGGGTGAAACGTACTTTCTGGATGCCACTATTATCCCCCATCCATCTCTGCTTAAATCATTAAAAATTAGATTTATTTGTCTGTTCATATTGGTTACCGTAGGCAATTATGGAATAAGTTCTGTAAAGCACTAACCTGAATTTAAAGTGAAAATGAGCATGTTTAAAATGTAAGTGCGACATCTGTTTTGTAAGAAACATAATTATAAATACTTGAGAATTTTGTCGAAGAAATTCACGACTATTTCACAATTACGGTTAAATTAAATCATACATAATGAGAGCATCAAAAATATTTGTTAAATTTTGTAAAAGTATATACTCGAATCAGGCAATTCAGTTATTAGTACGCTTATGTGCTACATTGTTAAAAATGCTGTGAATTAAAATAGGTTGCAAAATAACTGATCAGAAGGCAATATTATCGCATCATAGTTTACAACTATTCAACAGTGTACATTCATTTTCTTAACGTATATCTCCAGTAGTTTTCTTCTAAAAACACATTCTAACTCTATTCTCCTCAAACTTACTACACTTCTAATATTAACGCTAGAAATCCAAATACAAGTTTTTATTTTAGATATAACCGAAGAGTAAGGCGAAAATTGAAGAAAATATACTGAGTGTAATATATTCATTAAACACTAAATCTAACTTTTCCACAGTAACCGCTCAAAAATAGCTTCCTTAGATCAATGTCTGCCAACATCTCACAATGAATACAGGTAAATATATTTACATCCAATATCATTTAGTTATCTACATAAATTGCCAAAAAAACCCAGTTTAAACTTGTGAAGGCACATTCCTCACTATATTGTATTCTTCATGGTGAAGTGTACAAATATGTTTATTATAAATGCATTGATGTAATTCAGAATTGACTTTTAATTTTCAATGTTTTTCTTTTAATAAAACAAATAACTTTTTTGCACTTAAAATAAACCATTTAGTTACATTTCTTGTCCAATTATCAGAATGCTGAAAATAAAATGCACAAACCAAGTGTGTATGTATGTAAGGTTATACAAAATAAATGTGACATATTTCATTATTTACATTGCAATAATATCTTGGCAATACAAGTTTGTAGAATTTAAAATTAAAATTTCATCCCATTTCAGAGACATAGAATCAGGTGAACAGGACTCTTGCCGGAAGTGGAATCAAGTGCTCATGTGTTTAATTATAGTCACAGTTGGCTTGTAGAGATGTTAAATGGTAAAAATAAATTGCAGGGATGACCTTGGTGACAAACCAATCAGAAGACAGTATTCAGTTATAAAGCAATTTAAGATGGATAAACTGTGTTAACGTGAATATCAAACGAAACGGTTAGAGTTAGAAATAAGAAATGAAGGTAGATTCAAACCGTTAATGTCATGAACTAAGCTGAAGAGGATTAAGGCTAAGATATATGGTTAGAGTAAGTAGATACCTTTTAATCATGGAAATAGCCTTGACCGTGATATTTTTTTCTTATTTTTCGATAAGGTACAGTTTGGATTTTGCTCAAAATCTGTTAAGCATTAGCTTCAATCTGTGCTAGGTTTGAAGCTATCACGAGTTCACTTAATCTGCGAACGAGAAAAAGACTCGGTGACCAAAGACCAGTAAGCTAGCCATTGATGCGTCCCAGCCCCGTTAACTAGAGGGAGAAGTCCAAGCTTAGAATGGGAAGCATATTCTGCAAAACAGCCAGAAACGAGCGATAACAACAAACATAATTCAAAACGTATATATACAGTACAAAACCGTCCTTGGGGAGAGTTACCAAACAGCATAATAAAAGACGCAACGGACCAATAGCATTTAAGATATTTCCCGATGGGAAATACGACATGAAAGGTGACAAGAGCGCTTTTGGCGCGAAAACAAAGAAATTCAAATTGTCTAAATAAAATTACAAAATTAGGTCCTTTCCCAAGTGAGTTCTGGAGATCTAACGTCCCTAACAATTTGATTGGTTTACTGAGAGACGTCGGTGTATTTATCTTTAGTAGACTTTTTAGTGCTAATATCTTGATTTCTAACTTAACTATTATGGAGAGACTACAGTCAAAACGATAAATTTATGTTCATCCAATGTCATTTTCTTTTGATTCTGGAAATTTATGTATCTTAAAGAAGTAGGGATTGTTGAACAATAAACGAATTAACAGTCTTTTAGATGGATAATTAATTTTCAGATATGATATCATCATATTATTGTCTTTACAAACCGATATATTAGTTACCTCAGACTATCTTAATATCAAGCTCGTACATTATAAATTGTTCATGATAATTTTAATGAAAACATACATAAATGCATCCTGTGTGAACAGAATTATGACAGATTACTCTTCATCCATTCAAATTAACTCTTTCAGATCCTATCACAGACACGCTCCATCTTGAACTATCCTCAATAGGTAAGTTCTTTCCAAATGGACACAAAACTACGAAACACTGATTTGAATAGAAAACCGTTTTTGACTTATCATGATTTCTTTTTTCATCTCACTTCAGTAAAGTTCATTTCGTACATCTATCTTATTAGGTAGATTTGAAGTGAGAATGATAATCATAAAGGGAAGCATTAGAAAAAAAATTAGTCAATTCAAATGAGTCATTTGAATTTTTGTAATATGGATTAGGTTCAAGCATTAGTTACTAAGCTACTTAATTGTATTAAGATGTAACTTTAAACAGATGTTTTAATAAACTACCATTAATATGATAATATCTGGCCAACTAAAAATTAACACATTAGAGTTTACGTATAAACATGTTTATATCTTCAATCGATTCTCAGTTAATGATGATGAGTTAAATAGTCAATTTTATTAAACTGCTTTTGATCATATGATTTCCGTAATTGAACCAATTTAAAATTTTCAATGAAATGAGAATAATTTTCTTGGTATTGTTTGGCTTGTATTTTTCCATTGAGGTTTAAGACTGCAATTGATCAGTCTCCTATTGGCATATGTGCATACTGTGCGTATGCCTCGATATTACCTTAATTCACAAGCTATTTGTAAGCAATGATGGATAGTGGCTAGAAATAATGGAGATTTATGTCATAACTTAATTACATCAATTGAATGAGTCATTATTAGTCATCAGTATATGAGATTGATAAATCTCACCAAAACGGTGTGAATGGAGTTGATTTGATCAAACATGATATATGTAGTCATAGTTACTGTGTAAAAAGTAGCATTTCAATTTATAATTATTAGATAGTGTAAAGGTGGTCTTTTCACATGAAAGAACGACACATTGACAACTCATTTCAAAAGTATCAGAATAAACAGTAAATCGATAGATTATTATGATAATAATGTCTGGATTTCAGTTCAAAGGAATTATAATTGCATTTAAATACATAGGGGTAACAAGTGGGATTTTGAAACCTTCCAAAGTGTGAACGACTTTGAAATGATTATTTTAAAATAAAAATTTAGTACAGGAAAGAGAGTCTGGATCAAGATTGTGACGTTTCAGTGTTTACGTGAAATTCAAATACCACCTATAATGAGGTGTAGAAATACCTTTGTTTACTGCTCAAAACGCTTAAAATGTTAGGGGACAATTATTTTTCGTTAACATAGAACAGGAACATTAGAGATGAATATATCAGATGCTCAATTTTGTCTCTGAGCCTTGTAAATAACAAGGAAATCGATACTATCGCTAAATTCCAACTCTTAAGCCTCAATTCTGAAATAAGTCTTGATCTGTTGCTAATAAGTTTCACAGACGAACTAATCAGACAGCAACTCCTGCGTTTTCGTGCAAAAGTCATTCATCATGTGACTGCAGACCACTTTTGTGTTATAGTTGATGTCATCTCATGATGAAAATTCCAACTCTAAACATCAAACCCAAACGAATAATGTGAGGACAGTGAAAAACCGATTGATCATTTTCTATTCAAATTATAAGGCGTATTATAGATTGTATGTGAATTTCAGTCTTTCGTAGGTTTATTTTGTGCCACCTCGTCCCTATTCTATATTCATAGACATTTTAACTGCTGCTTCATGTTATCTGATAGTTAATCGTAACTTGGTTCAACCCGAGATTGTAAGACATACATAAATATTTTTGTAGCCTATTATGTAACAGTATCACAAAATATTGAACGATTGTGGGAGTATACTGTGGACGGTAAATTAATAGAGAATCAAACAGCATTAATCCGATGCTCCATCATAGAACTCACAAGTAAAATTCCTGAGATCATGGCTACATTTTCGGTATTTAATAATTTTATTGGATCTAGGGTTTTCGACCTTTTTGCCGTTCATTTAGTAAGCTATTAATGTGCATTAGAGTATCATATTCACCAACAATTTCTTTTTAAGTCCTAACATCTATCAGATTCGTTGTTTTATCCTGCATGTCAGTTTGTACCACATTGGATATTTTAATAGCAGACAGTTATTTGATAATTCAAGATGCTTGGAATAAATCCTAAGGTGCAGGCGGCGAGAATATAATTTATGGATGAACCAATGAAATTAAAGATAGGTCTTGGATTTGGGCGCGAAAGTCATTCATTCATATATTCAAATAACATTTTGGCATTACAGATGTTGTCACTTCGTGATGAAAACCTCTACTTTGATCCATAATCTTATAGTCTAACTCTAAATCCTACTCATAATTCCCCATATTAACTTATAACTGTTTTTTGATATTGGTAAGCAGCTGAACTACCTCAAGGTCACCCCAGTGTCGCTCAAAAATCGTCCATAAATTATAGTTCAACCAATTTGGCAAATAGTGAAAATGCTCTAGACACCCCCAGACCTTAAAAGAGATTTCCTCACCAACTTTGTATTCAATAATAAAATGAAGGAAAACAATTGATGTATGTATTGACTTTCTCTAGAGATACTTATGTACTGTACTTTGCTCAACTGGTGAACTCATGAACAATTCATCAGAGCTTTTGGTTTGCATAAAAGCTTCCAAGTGATAGGAAAAGAGTAGTGAAGGTCAATAAGAATACGTCTGCACTACGCAATGTATGTCAAGCTAATTCCCCATATTACTGACATCATAATCCCTAAACACATATTCTCCAATGTCCAGTCACACTGTCTTTTCATAAAGCTCTTCTCTGCCCGAATAGCTACGGCGCTCCTTCACTTGTTGGGCGGGATTATAACTACAAGTACATATTTATGTACTAATATAAAGATTCACATGGACAAATTTGTCAAGCATTTTATCCACATGTTGATTGTGGCTCGAAAAGGAATTCAGGATGTGTTTTAGGTACGATTTAGGTCTTGTCATTTGGATGTACCTGCATACCGACATTATTCCTCAAACCAATTCCTTTTACTTCAGACACCCAATGCATTATCTAATGAGTTTCTGAGTCCAAATAGTCACTAACTAGTTCAACGAGTAAGGTTTCTGTATTATTATAAGAGTTTAAATTGTCATTTGTTGATAATCAAGTCTGAATTTTGATCTGTCATTATAGGCATACATGTATCCCAAAAGAATTCCTACGATATGGGCAATTTTTCCAGAATTTAATCATAAACACAGGTAGTAGCGAAATCCTCGGAGCGAGTTTTATCCTGTCTGGGACTCGTCAGCTGAAAACGACTCAAAGGATGTTGAGTTAGCGTTTGAAGAGAAAGTTATTGAGCTCAAACTCCAATGTGATCATCAATACTGACATCGATGAGAATTCAGTCGGAAATAGAAGAGCTCTGCGACAAAGATATTCGTTTCCAACTTAAACTTTTTTGTCAACATATAGTCAAGACAACCCGAAAAGACAAAGAACAGTTTTATTTCAAGTATTGAATTCAAAATTAGATTGGATAACATAATTTCATGGATTTTAAAATGAATTACGTAAACCGCTTCAAAACGTTTTTGACTATTTATGAAATGTATTTGTCAAAATAGTTTTATCATAGAGTCATATGTAAGTGAACTTAAATAACGACTATTAAAACTCAATCACTTTCACAACACTCTATAACATCAATCATCATATACTTAATAATGGTTAACTTTGAGGGTTAATTCTCTGGGTTCAAGTTAAAAGTAGTGACTAGTGAAGTTCAGGGAGTGAGAAAGATGTCACCAACGGCAATAGGTGATTTTTGCGCAATACTACAAATTGACTAAAGTGACAAAACGTAAACTACTAGATGCCAACTCCGTGGTCTGAAGGTTAAATGATGGCTGTGATGCTTAAAGGTTCTAAATTTCAATCTCTGATGGGGTCTTGGGTGTGAACTGCTGAGATGTCCCTTACAAGAACGAAGCAACTGTCCAGTGCTTCCTAGTTTTCAATAATTTGACAATGGAAATAAATCTGTGACGAATATCACCTAAAGAATAATCTTGGTAAAGCCGTTTCACTTTATTTACAGAAATTCAATTCAGTTTGAAGTTTAGATCAAAATTAATTATTTCGCTGAATTGAACAGGTAGATTTAGGTTTATAAGCGAGTAAGCAACTAATTTGCTTTCGAGATGAAAATTTCCCTCTGAATCGACCGAAAATTCCGACAATGCACTTCTCTAAAGTGACACTCTCTACCCAACTACTGAATTTCATCTAACTGGAATAGTAAAAATTAATATTAGTTCTCTGTAACGAAACTTGACGAGTTAATGAAACGAATTCACTGGTAAAATGTTCAACATTGGGAATATTTTACACTACAGACTACTGATCTAAAGAGCTTAATTGTAACAAATTAACAATCGACTTTCAAAGTGATAAGTTCAGCCGCTGTTGTTATAGAAGTACATCTGTTCCTGGTAAAGTTGAAAAACATAAAGGACACTATTTTGTAAATCCATTTGACAACTACTGTAAGTTTATAATTTAAATTTACTTAGTTCTCGAGAACTGTTATCTTGAATCGAAAGAATCAAATGTGAGTTAGTTCATGTTGACATAACGAAATTAAATTAACGAGATATACACCAAGTGAGTCAAAATAATCGTCATGAGCGATGATAGTGAGAAACATTAAACATTCAGAATATGGTTTGAGAAGTAAAAGGATATATAATATATATATATATATATATATATATATATATATATATATATGAAAATATTGGGACTCAAGAGCTAGAGGAAGGTAAAGAACGAATGAACTCATACCATTATGATCAATTCTGTACTATATCACCTAACTTCTTCAACCATTGATCATAGTGAATTGTACGAATTTCAATCAGATAGCCTGTAACTACCAACATCAATCAATAATTAAGTATTACAGTCATTATCTATTACGTAACCAAAAACACCTCATAATCCAGTTTACTTTTTTCATACTTAACACAGGTTTCAGTTCAATTGTTTTTTCTTAATCTACTACATAACTATTAAAGCACGTTATCGATTTCAACTGCGTACATTATACATTCTATAGTAAAGTGTAAACAATGTGAGATGAGAAAATAACAATTTTGTTGATAATAAGCCTAATGATAATAACACATGAAATTGAACAATTGTGAATAAAAGCAAGTTATTAGTTGCTATGAGGAGTGTTTCTTATCATTATGTTATTGAGATTTTTGCTTGTTTGTTCAGAATAAAAATTAATGCAGTTTTTATTTAGTCATTTATGTTCCTTAAGAGGATGATTTCATTATTTTCAAGTATGTACAAATTGATTATTCAACAATTCAGCTATATGAAATATCTTTGTAAAAGTTTTAAAAAGGAAGAAACATTTTATATAACTCCATGAGTTCCTTACAAATAGATTTACATGTTCATATAATGTATTTTACAATTTAAACAATCGTAATAAAAAGCACCCTACATGAGATAGTTAGATATTATTTCAAGATAAAGATATTCTTATGAAAGAATATTTTGTATTATAAGCAAACATGGATAGCGGCTAGCAGTGGAATTCAGGACGTGCGTTTCATACTGTTTGGGACTCGTCAGCTGGATGTATCTGCATCTCAGAGTTGATGCTCACTCTGGGACTCAAACCCAGTACCATTCGCTTCAAACGCCATCGCGTTATCCACTCAGCTACTATGTTCTGATAGCCAATTTCATGTCCAATGGGGTGAATTTAAATTCACTTGGTATTGTTTGGCTTGTATCTTCCCATTGAGGTTTAAGACTGCAATTGATCAGTTTCTTATTGGTATATGTGCATACTGTGCGTATGCCTCGATATTGCCTTAATTCACAAGCTATTTGTAAGCAATGATGGATAGTGGCTAGCAGTGGAATCCAGGACGCGCGTTTCGTCCTATTTGGGACTCGTCAGCTGGATGTGCCTGCATCTCAGAGTTGATGCTTGTAAACTAAGGCAATATCGAGGCAGTACGCACAGTATGCACGTATGCCAATAGGAGACTGATCAATTGCGGTCCTAAATATCAATGGGATGATTCAAGTGAAACAATACCAAGTGAATGAATATTTTGTATGTTCTTACTAGTAATATTGTCTATTGTGGTAATTCCGGAATACTCCAGTATTGAACAACTAGGTATTCAACAAGATCTTTACTCCGTTCTCCCTTCATAAACCGGAATTTCTGAAATCAATTCTGTAAAAGTACAAATGATTTAACTGATTAATTCATGAATATTCCAACCTTTATAAATGTCATTAAGTTTTTGATGATTTATCGTAAACCAGTTTTGTGACATAATTTTTACACTGATTTAATAGTTAAAAAGTGTACATGTTGGATAACAGATTATTCGAATAACGAACTAGGGAGATGTAAGCATGGTAATTAGAAGTAATCAACAGGAAACCATGAACCTAGGTTTTGTAATGTTTGATATTCATCACCTAGGTGTATATGTAATCTTGAGCGTATTGACGAGTGTAAAATAGCATGAAGCCTGGGTTAAGGGGAATTTCCTGTTGACTATTTCTAACCAACATATTGCATTTCAAAGTAATGCACGCGATCTCGAGCCACTTAGACTAATGGCCATGTTGCAAATTGACCGATAGAATCCGAGTAGTAGAAGTAATAACAATATTATTAGTGGTAAGAAAGATGTAAGATAACCACTGAAAACCTGGAACCACTGGATGGCCGTCTCGCCCTAGTATGAGACTCCCTTAGTGGTCTTAAATTGATCGGCTCATGATCTCAATTGGAATTTAGGATAAAGTCGAGGAATAAAAAGTAGAGTAAATTTTAAACTCAGGATCTAGTGAAAAAAGAGTGAATGAGTTCGTATCACTGTTTATATATATATATATATATATATATATATATATATATATATATATCAAACTATCAGTTCTTCCGAAAACTTGATATTAACAATTGATTAAGAAAATTTGTCATACATCTTATCAAAATGAACCTAATCCGTTGCAGTTTGAGATCAAACGAACAAAAACACATAGACACGTTCAAACGTGACTTTGGTTAATCGATTATAGTTCCTTTTAAATGTTGTTATACTATTGTATGCTTGGATATCATACTTGGTAGAAGTTTGCTATTTTGATAAATAATATTTTAACGAATCTAAGTTCTCGATAGAACTTTCTATCACAGAATTTTGTAAATATATGCTTACAGTAGAAGCGATTAAGCCAACGACAAAGCAAAATTTATTGTAGACTGTGGAATAACTATAACCATAGAATACTTTGTAAACTATCTTTTATGTCCAGTTATGCAATTTAACATGCAGAAAACGCCTAGTTGTGACATCCGTAACTATTTATCATTAGTAAAGTGGCCTCGTACTAAATTACTTTAACAATAAATTTTCGAGACAGGGATATTTTGCCGTAATCTAACAATGAAATAGAATCACTACCATCACCTGTTCGTAATATCGATGGTTACTTTTCCTTTGAAACTGCCTCAAATGTGCTTACACTTCTAAATATACCTCATTGCACTTGTGAAGTTATACGTACATTAAATGATTGCTCAGTATTATTGCCAAGTTCATTCATTAAAATTCCCTTCCTGTAAATGGTTTACATCGTTTATGGTAAATTTAATTAATTTGAATAAAAAAATCCTGGGACACATTTATAACAGTGGACCTATCACTGTAATTATTGCTGTTGTTTTGTCCTCTTCGCGTTTTCTTTTATCTAGTTGTGGATGACTATAATTACTCTGTTAAAGCACTGTTCAAATATCAGTAGAACAACCCCCTACAAACAGTCAATGGTTTCCTACTGATACCACATTGTTGTAATCCGTGTGAAAAATGTACTCCCTAAGCAATTTTTAAACTATAACACTTCAAACAATTTAAAATCATATATCTATCCCTTACATGTAACATGGATATCTGTATCAACCTGATCATACATGTAAACCGGCATTCACTCTGTATTTCCAGAATATATCTTTTATTTATTTAATATATACTGTAATAATGTATACACGAAAATAAGAAAATTTGTATAATCTATACACTTTTCTCTTTGAAAGAATACTTATAACCGTAGTGATTCTATGACTGACATACTGCGTTTCCAACGGCTTCAGTAAGTGGAAATATATTTGTTGATATCAAACACTTTATATTAGGAAAATTCTATTTTCAGCATAGAAAATAGATACGTAATTTAGAAGAAAAAAATATGGATCCCAATAAATTTTTACAGATGGACAAGAGTATTCCGGTTTTTTCCCGAAGCACTTAATCTATTTTGTACACGTGAAGTGACTTATATTCTTGAAATCTCATATTGGTATAAAGTTCTTTGAGCCGTATTGTTTAATCGCAAAGCATTTCTATCGTTATTAGTAAGATTAACCTACAATAAAGTAGGTATTCAGGATGTTGCACAGATATACAATGAAGATGACGTAATTACAACGATTGAATCAAATATTACTTAAACCAGTGGAGCATATGTATTTGGTGCCCCTTTGTACAAATAAATAATAAATATATAAACCAGTCACCTGAACTATAGACCACCATTAATATCAACAGCTAAATTTTAAAAGCTACGGGCATAGATAGAAAAGATAGATTGTGGCTATCAGTGAAATTCAGAAGTGCGCATTTTGTCCTGTACGGGACTCGTCAGTCGGTCAAATCTAGTAGCTTCTGCTCCAGACACCCAAAGTGTTATCCACCAAGCTATTGAGTTCAGGCGGCCACGAGCTTGAACAACGGGTATGAATTTAAACCAATCTGCTAGAGTTTAATTAGACCATTGTCAGACTCAGTAACTCAGTGAATAACGCGTCGGGCATTGGAAGAGAAAGCCACTGTTTGAGTCCTAACACGAACATTAATACGGGGATTCAGATACATCTGACTGACGAGTCCTACATGGGACAAAACGGGAGTTCCTGGATTCCATTGATAGCCACGACCTACCTACTCAGAAAAACACTTGTAGCAAAATGGCTAACCTAAGCTAGTCCACACAGGATGGATGTATGTCAAATTCAGCCTAATATATCAACGACGGCATAATCCAAACCGTTATAAACTGAGTTAGAGTATATATATATTTGTTCGCTTAAAGTGTACTTATTGGACGCTTTACTAAACTTTAAATTTAAGCCCACACTAAATAATAGTGATAACATGTCAAAATCAGTAGAATAAACCTAATTAATTTTCCCTATGGAAACAATGAAACTCTCACTTCCTTTTAAATCGTTTCCCAGAATTATAATCATTTCTAAGGAAACTATTATCGATTTAAGAACTACTGTTTTATCCTAGTATCTCCGATGCTGAAAATCTAGACGTAATAATAAACGAAGCATGACCATACTATGAATCATGGGCGTAAAATGAAGTAGACATGAGACATTCAAGAGGAAGAATGTATTTTTAAAATCTCAGCGAAAGAATGTGAAGTGAATCCAACGTTTCGCCTGACAATCTGGTCCAGGGTTTTTCAAAGAAAATATGAAATAGACATGTCCTATAATACCTTACCTGAGATGTTATGCAATTATTCCAATCAAACGGTCAGAACGAAACCAAGACAATGGAAATGGCTGTGTATGTTTTTAATAGCTCATGTTTACACAGACATTTTTTAAGGTCAAATGTACAACACACCTGAACACACAACTCATTAACTGATTGAAATTCTAGCTAAAATCACATGGAGATTCACCTCACCACTGAAGGCTTATCTATATGAGAATTTGGAAATAAACAGCATGATTTAGAATGTTTTGATAATTCTTGTTCCACATTTTTGTTTGATTCAAAAATAAATATTCATGTCAAAACGTGGATATGGATACAGTTTTTGATATTAGAAATAAGATTTTCTCCCCCATTTACCTAACCATAGTGATATATGGATACTGAACATTGGAAAATACATTAGCACTGCAGTACATAATAACTGTCACTATTTGATAATAGACATTAAGGTCACGTTGTAAGGTCATCATTTCATTAATAGGATAAGTTCTGACTTGTTTCATTGTTACTTCTTTATTAAACACGGAGGTTACGGGTAAATGAACAGCTATAAATTAAGGCACATATTTTGTAGGTTAAATGCAATAGCATTTATCAAATGTGTAACAACATACCAATGTTTTTTATTAAAACATTTAGCTGACCTTAACAGCCTGTGACATTAAATCACTACCTACTTTCCATGCTACTGCAAGTATTAACAACAAGGTCCTTCATCGTTGCTTTGTCATTTATCGAACAAAATTTGCTAACATCTGGGCATCACTCCCCAAACCAGAGGCAAACTGTTGTGAGAACTACCACTATCCCTAAATAACCAGGCAAACTATCATCCATGGACATTCCCACAAACCCTTCCACATCGAAGACTACAGGACCTATGGTAGGTTTACACAGCGTTTTCCACACCTTGAAGGATGGACACAAGTTTCTCTCAGAATGAGGATATGTGGAGATTATAGTATTCCAGAAGTTGAATTCATGAGTCAATCTAAGCTAGACTACCATTGACATTCTGGAAGCACTGAGCGGGAGTCACATCCAAGTTTGGGACCTCTCAGCAGTGCGCAACTACGATCCCAAATGTGGGAATCGAACATATGACCTGTCTATTGCGCGAACCCTCATTCTCTAGATCACTAAACCGGCATCCAACGGTGTTGACGTCTAACTGTAACCAATCCATGATCTTACACAACCCTTCATCCATTTCCTGAGGTGGATAACTGGCTCACATCCAACAAGGATTGGGCTCTGCTGGCCACGGCTTTCTTCCCTGCCAGTGCGTATGTGGAGCCCAACAATGAACGGTCACACACACCTCGCTTTGATGAAGAACTATTGTCTAGGACATTAGGAACTCGACTAGTTTGTCTAGACGAGATGACATCAAGCAAACAGGAATGGCCAACGACTCTAACACAGTCTCCCACAAAGTTGTCTGTCTCAAACTTGTTTTGAATTAAGTGTAAGTTAAATTAGAAACTGTGAGTGAGCCGGTTAAGACACCAGAAAACAATTGAGACTAGACGTAAAACATGAGGGTGATCAATACCCAAATGAATGTACTACCCCAGGCCTGTGAATACACAACAAACAAACTCATGCACTTCTATCATTCCCAAGTCACTGGCATTGCAGTCGAATTCTTGAAGCTTCCGAGTTTGACCTGACTGATATGGTAATAAGAACTGGTGAGTTCAAGTATCTATAGAGAATTCATCAATAATTACCTATACATATGAGCCTCTAATTACTAAAAGATCTAGAAAATACCACCAAAAAGCATTTCACCTGTCTACGTAGTAAAAAAAAACAGTATGAAAATAATTACATAAAACTTGAAACTCGTAATATCAAAATTGTTGCTCACAAATGGAAAACCAGCTTTAATCGCGATCTCAGATGACAATAAATTTTTCTCAGAGCGCAATAAAAGCCGACTTGCCGATCTGAAAGTTTAATGCAAAAACTATAATTTATTAACATGTAGACATTTTTATATACACATCGAAACCACTCACCTAAGTAACATACAATCGTTATTAAAGTGCATTGGGATAAATCCATAGGGAAAAAAAGTGTGGACAACACACACTTCTTTTATACAGATTAACGAGAAAACATACACTATACACAACCCTATCTAAGGTAATTACCTTAAATCGGTAAATGAGATAATTTATCTCAGCTCAAATTCTCTGTTTATTGGTTAGAGTGATTCTCAATAGAGAGAGAGAGAGATACCTGTCTGTAATACAATCGTTCAATATGAAGTTTATAGGTCTCTCCTCCTTGCGATAGGTTATTTATTCACTCTAGGCTAATTTACTTTTAACATACATTAATATTATATACACTATTTATGGCCTTGACATGTCAGCACATTTTCAAACTAAATTATACATGAATGGTGTTTTATTGAGATACAATGATTAATGAGTGGGTAAATTAAGCTTTTAATCTGCCCTATCATAATACTGGCTTGTTTGATGCTGAAACCTTTCGAACGGCCTTACAGCTTATGTGGAAGTTTTAAGAGAATTCCCTATTTCATCAATACTACATCTAAGCGAAGTGAATTTTCATCTCAAAAAGTTTTGTGTTGAGATTGATTCGAAGCACTTACGATAGTTTATTTTATTTATTTATTTGAACATATAAAATATTGATACAAAGGGGCAACGAATACATATGCGCCACACAAGTCATTTGATTTGTGTATAGGCTGTGATACTGCCCGGGTGCCCAGACCGAAGCAGGTGGTTTACTCAGAGGGACCACACCCGGGGCCTTCGACCTAAAGGTTTGAACCACAAGACAATGGAACAACATCAGGAAATGCTATTTGTTCCCTCAGGATCCTGGAGTCCATGTGCACCATTGATTTGGAGTCAGGGTTTTCCAACTGGACTAGGTGGACTCTCCATGTCCACCAACCCGGTTAAAGTGCCAGACATTCGCTTTTTGTCCTCTCGATTTGGTAAACAACACCGTGAGAAGACAGTGGGCAGGGCCTCCCTAGCAGTGGCTGTATACGCATGGTTATGTGACGGCATTTCGGAGGGGGGAGAGCTAACTCCCCCCACTCTCGGCCGTACCAGGGCATTTGGGGGCACTTAACATAGTCGAGGAGTCTTATAGTATTTGTTCAACAGACTAGCCTTAAAGACAACGGTCCTTTGTGACAAATCCCAATTGTTGATCACAGTAACACACATGTTGCGTTTATTTCTCACTGAAAGGTACCGGAAAATTCCTTACTTTCAGTTGATTTCCTTTAGGCATAATGATCTTAAAGTGGTGTTTAACTCATTTTTAAATGTATGGTGCAAAATAATCGGATTAATTTCCATTGGTCTATGTAAACTAATAAACAGCTATCATTACGACAAGTTATACATGCTCTCTGGGATCCCAGTGCGTATAAACCAACCTATTTTATTTTCCCATAAAAACTAAGTACTTTTTTTGAAAGGAAATAGACGGCCTAACACTGATCCCTGGCTGATGATTGCTAGATAAGGGAATTATTTGTTCTTAAGTCCCTTGAAGTTTGTGGAGTTTTATTGCGTTGTTTCTTGTCATTCCAAACTAACTAGTTATTGAACTAGTCAGTTGTACATATGCTCATCACGAGGTCGATGTTTGCATTGGGACTACATTGTTAGCCAATATTTATAATATAATCAAATTTTATCTACAAATAATGAGGAAGCATCTATTCAAGTGATACATTTACTGACAGAGACTGATTAGTTTAGTTCTGGATACCAACAACTGGAGACTACAGACCTTTACCATTATTAGTAAATATCATACTCGTTGTTATGATTTAGTAGCCCAGTGGTTGATTGTTTGATGATTGAAGCTATGGATACTGAGTTTGATCTTCAAAATCAACATTAGCATGTTGATATACTCGGCTAACAAAATCCATATGGGACAAAATAACTTTCTTGAGATCTACTGTCAGCCACTAACCAAAATACGCCCAAGTAGTTTCGTTCCTTCAAAGTGAAATTTCATAGAAAAATAATCCGGTTCCTGATGCTTGAAATTGATGGCTGCAGTAAACATCAGAAGACTGGAGCCCAGTCCTTTACTAATCACCATGAAAAATTCCAAGGTATCGATTTGACATCTACCCAAGACAGGTTTAGTAATTGCACTATTTAAGGCAGTTCTTCCTCTTGTTCGAAAGCTTTTGTGAACGTTTACTTTAAAAAGCGCAATTTATAAACATTTCTTGGACACAATATATCAGGTAAACACATTGAAACCTTTTAACGTGATTGAGAAAATAATCGTTAGACGGTGGTATTAAAGGTTTTGCTAAAAACGCGAATCAGCTCACTCGTTCCATGAAGCTTGATGAACTGATCTGTATCATACACCTACAGTATCATTTTATTCAGTCATAAACTACACTAGACCTAGTACACATGTGTATCATTCAAAGTCTCCACACACAATCACATTATCACAACAAGAGCAAGTTAACGTGATTAGAAACAAAGAAGGAAAGATTACAGTGACAAAGTAAACAACAAGGGAGCGAAGAACAACATTAATTGTTATCTGGTAATTAATTTATACATATATCCACGAGATTCATAATGCATACATATGATTTACATTGGATACCATGAGGAATATAAAAATATTTATTTACTATATAATTGATTATTTGATGGCCTGAGTTCCAATGGAGATTCAGAGTGTCATTTAGTTGGAGTTGTTTTAGTGTATATGCATTAATCACCACTGGATTTTTTCCAACTAAGTATAAAATCCAATTATCAGACTATCACATGCTCAAGTCTTTCCATACATGATATTGCATTGGTTAAGTTCAAAGTTTCGGTAATACAGTAACCTTAGGACAGCTATAGGTGATACTCTTAAACTAAAACTGCGTTTCTAACTTACCCCTTTTTTGAATACTTAACGGTATAAATCAAGATTGGAAGTGATCAGTGCACAATGAAGTATCAGTAAGATAAAAGTAAACTCAAAAAGATTCAGAAACTAAATTTCTGTTCTACAATCAAGTGGACATCAGGGCTGTGTGAAAATCAGGAAAATTTATGTTTGCATTCATGTCAACCATGGGCCTATATGATATGTTGAACTTATTTGGACTGTATAGTGCCTATCAAATTTATGGGATAGATCTAGGACAGTGAAAATCAGACATTGTTTGTCCAGTAAACAGAACAGTTATAGTATGATGAAAATGGTTCAAATTGACGTCATCTTATATTTTTGACTGGTTTAACTACCAATCATAATATTGTTTTGATATTGAGTCGGTCAGACCGGAATAAGGTTTGACTGAACGATATATAACTGGGCTAAAGAATATACATTATATGAATCATAAAGAAGTTGTTTCCCCCCCCTAAACACTTAGTCAAAATTGTAGGCAAAATTAGTATAATGAAATAGACACTTTTATTTAACGTTTGATTGGTGTAACTGTGTTATCAAGATAGTTAAGTGCGCTTGGGTTCATATATACACAGGTCAAATGAACTACGTTCATTACTAGCATTCACTTAATAATAGACGTTTATATTACAATTGTTTAATATGAAAGAGATCCTTCTATAGGAACCAGGAGCTTTGATGGTTGACTAGGCCTCAGCTCCATCTTAGTCGCAATCAGGGTTTTAAGAATATATGCCAAACTCTGTTACATGATTATGTTTTGGTGATAATATCAGGTCCATGTTAGTGTTATGTACATGGCATAAATGGGTTAACACTTATAAAAACACTAACAAATCCATCTTACTAGAACAAATCAGTGAGTAGTTTGTGGGTTTATATTTGAAAACAACGCACAACCCTATTAGTTTAACTAAAAGTGATCTATTGACCAAAATATAAATATTAGTGATTATTGGTGGAGAATCCATCTCAAAGTTTGAAGGATTTGTGAGGATTATTCAATTTGAAGTTGGATTTTGACTTGTAACACATCGATAACTATGGAGCACTGAACAGATTTCTAATTTTATTTCAAAACTTTTCAGTAGTACACTCATAATTTTATATAGGATCAAATTCAGGACGTTCATGTTTGCTGATAAGCTCGAAATTTTCAGGCTACTCAATTGGGATTCACTGGTTTTGTGTTGAATACCACGACAGTTTGTGAATGCATGCTTACAAACAGTATTAAGACAGAACGGAACAACCGTTCAGTGCTACCTGGTTTTAATTGATTGTTCTGTTTATACCAGCGCGGATTGAGGCTTAACTTGAATTTTAATTGACATTTTCACCAATCACTCAATCAAGCATCCATCAATGTTAGTTTTCAATGCATACAATCTTAAAATTAAGTATTAATCAGGGGGATTTCCAACTTGATTTATTGTAAACTATTCGAGATTTTACTCTAGTAAGTTTTAGTTCCGTTTGTCATAATTTCATGTCTGTGCTATTGACAGCTGTTATCGATTACTTTTATCACCAAAATGTAGATCCGTTTTGTATGCTTACTAAATTGTCGAGTCACTTTTCCCCGTATTCTTTTCCTCTACTAGATTCTCTTATAGACAAACTGCTCTTACATTCCTAACTAGAACTCAACGTAAATTAACCAAAGTTTAAACATTCAATTTTTCAACAATTAGAACCTTTAATACTTCCAGAATGTAAATAATTTACACAATGGAATCTACTTTAACCAAAAATGTATTTCAATAAAGTTGATTACTTTAGTGTAACACACAGTTTAAACCAAAAAAAAACTCAGTCATTTTTAATTTAAAAGTACAAAATCCTGTTCAATAAATAGACCATGATAAAGGTTCACTAACCTATTTTCTTAATCAATATAGAACTGGCTACTAAACTTGTGAAAATTGTTGTATACTACTATTCAAATACTTGTCTGTTCGACAGAATACCATAGGTTGAACTTGAATATTATTATAGATAACTTATGTTGTATTGATAATAATACTAGTTTATTAGGGGAAACATGTAGAATGGAGTAGGGCATCTTATTGTTTGATATTGTGATTACAGTTAGTAATGGTGAGTGAAATTAGCTGATTGTAGATTAAAGAAAGTGATCATTAACTAACTCAATAAAAATAAGCCCTTGCCTACTTCTACATATTTAATCCAGTAAGATTGATAACAGATAAATTTCATCATTATCACAAATTGGTTCGCGTTAGAAATGTAAATAGTTGGATAATGACGGAGTAATCTAAAGGTTAAGCGCTAATCGCGAGAGCTAATAGTTCTGGGTTCTATCCTTTGTGGTAGGGTTGTAAGTGCACAATGATGAGGATGAAATAGCTGTATCAGCGGTTCCTGGTTTTCAATGATTATCTAACTTAAGTTAGTGATCTCAACAACTTAAAGAGAGGTTGAATTTATGTATGGCTGGGGCTTCAGTATAACGTAGTATTCACCCCTGTACACTTTTCTACAACACCACAAACACTGATAAATTATCAGCCAAATAACCTGTCTCAATTGAATTTTTTTGGTTGAGATCATGAACCGATTGATGTTAGACCACCATTGGAAACCTGGAAGCACTGGACGGCCGTTTCGTCCTATTGTGGGACTCCTCAGCGGTGCGCATCCACGATCCCGCTCACGGGAATCGAACCCAGGGCCTTCAGTCTCGCGCGCGAACGCTTAACCTACTGGAGCACTGAGCCGACATCCAATGTTGTTAATGTCTAACCTCGACCATTTAAGGTAGATACCTCAGTACACTGGAAGATGGTCGCGCAACTTCGTGGATTGGTTGAGATTAGACATTAACAACATTGGATGTCGGCTCGGTGCTCCAGTAGGTTAAGCGTTCGCGTGCGAGGCTGAAGGCCCTGGGTTCGATTCCCGTGAGCGGGATCGTGGATGCGCACTGCTGAGGAGTTCCACAATAGGACGAAACGGCCGTCCAGTGCTTCCAGGTCCATGATCTCAATCAAAAACTTAACAATCTCCACAACCCCTAAACTGATAAATTTTTTATACTAGTTAAATAAGTTTCAGTTTCAGTTGTTTGAACTTGTGGTTTACTATAGTAGTTATGTACTTTAAATTTCTAATAGGAAAATATGACCGGTGAAAACTTCTACCTTGAAAACAATATATTAACCCATCAATAATATTAGTTAATGATTGAATAGAATCGATCATTAATTAGATTTGAAAATATTGACTACTAAATGTAACTGGAACAGTATAAAGGCATTATACTCAGTGATATAAAGTTGATACTGACTGGTAATGAAAATTAAATTTCAAGCGTAAACTTATCAATGAAGTGGACATAACGCATTATCGATCGAAAATGTGTTAGGTTAGATTTTAACGGGGAATCGCGTTTAATTAACATATCTAGTACAGATGTTTGATCGTGTGCCTCAATTCCGCGTTAATTTTCTAAAAAAAGATCCAGGATCCGTGATTTATTTCATGAATGAATTGACTAACACAGACCAAAGAATATCAGAAGCAGTCATTACGGGTTGTGTTAGTTTGGTACCAACAGTAATAAAGAAAGTACACTTTGCGGCCTATTGAATCTGAAGTGGGAATATTTTTACGTTTCGAAAATAGAGGTATAATCTATTTATTAATCTGTCTTCTTTGACGTAACAAGTCATCTGATGATATTACATACATTAGCTTCCCAAATTCTTTCCATGTAAATCAATCATTGGTAAACAGAGATAAAGATTCCCGACCGTTGTTGCTACCTTGACGTGGTGGTTGGGCTTGCCTATCGTGATGAAGCAAGTGAACTATACTGGCTGGAACAACCGTTCCTCAAGGTCCTACCATGTCAGGCAGGTCGGTTGAAGAGCGGTAAGACTAAAAGCAACAAACCCAAGGTCCGAAGGTGAAGTCGTACTGCTGACTGTAACGGGGTGTGACAGCAGCAAGGTGTTTCCTTCAGACAACCATCATGACAGCGATGCTGCCTTCCCACAAGGAGGGGTGGGGTTAGAAAAGGTTGACCCTAAAAATGCACACCTCGCCTTATCCCACGGATATCCGTCTCCGGCGGTAAGGTCTCAACAAGTACGGAGCTAACATGAAAATCACTCAAAAAAAGGTCGTGTGTGACAGGCCTCAAGCAGTTGTCCCTTGGGCACTGCGGTCACGCTCTCAGGTCATTAAGACCACCTCCAATCCAATTTCCTTTTCAGGCACCTCCAGAAGTGATAACCACCCTCATACTTCTAACAGCCCTCAAAACCATTGTATTCATAATCAACCTTCCTCTTCAATTCCTATTATTCCTCCTACATCGACTTTCACCTCTAAACTTCCTCTTTTGGCTTTCCCCTCAAGTGCCATCACAACACTGTCCCAGGTCTACTAAAACTTCGCTCCAAACTACACATTGGAGCCTTCAACGTACGCACTCTATGTCAAATCGGTCAACAGGCTTTCTTGGCTAAAACCCTAGAATATCGTACCATTGATGTATGCTGTGTCTCCGAAACACGCATACAGGATCCTAGTGTGGTCATTCACTTGATCTCACCTCGACAAAACGGAGAGCCGACGAGATACACTCTCCGTGTATCTGGAGACCCGATAGCCTGTTCTCGTGGACTGTCAGGTGTAGGCATAGCATTAGGTACAATGGTAGAACAAGCACTAATAGAGTGGATCCCCGTTAACAGTCGTCTATGTGCTGTTCGGCTTAATGGCTCCGTAGGAACTCGAAAGGATAGGGATACACGTCGTCGCCTTTCCGTCGTCTCTGCCTACGCTCCCGCTGACTGCAGCCCAGATGAAGTGAAAGATGAATTTTACAGAAAGCTATCTGAACTTCTTCAGAAAGCTAAACGTTCAGACATAGTACTCGTAGCAGGTGACTTTAATGCCCAGATAGGTAGTTTAAACCAAACAGAAAGGCATTTAGGTGGGTATTTTAGTATTCCGACTCAGCGAACAGATAATGGTGATCTTCTGCTGCAAATGTGCTCAGACAATCGTTTATTTTTAGCAAACAAATTTTAAGCATAAGGAGAGACATCGTCTAACATGGCAACCCCCCACACCAAACCAACGATGGGCTCAAATAGACAATATTGCCACCAGTCATCGTCGGATGTGGTCAATAGAAGATTGTCGCTCGTTCTGGAATACCTGTTTGGACTCCGATCATGCCATTATAAGAGCACGTATCTGGTTGCTCATCACTGGACGCAAAAAAGCCACACTAAAAAGACCCATTAGAACTGAGTTGAGTAACGGGAAAACCAAAAGTAGGTTCCAGGAACAACTGAGGTCACAATTAGGTAGTTCTGAAAACGAGGTTGACCCAGATGTTGCTTGGAAAGATATACAAGCAGCTGTGGAAACAGCAGTGACATCTATCAGTGATTTAAACCACAGGGTTACGAAGAACCAATGGATTTCCTCAAGGTCTATTGCACTGATGGATTCTCGTAAACTCATCCCATCAGGCTCTGAACACGATGAAGAGCGTAAACAAATCAGATCTAGGTTAAGAAAAAGTCTAAGGAAAGACCGTTAGCAGTGGTGAGCAATGAAAGCAAAAGTGATGGAAAAGGCGGCGACTATAGGGAACACAAGACAGCTCTACAGACTAATAAAAGAAACTGGAATTAATAAGTCAAGTGTAAGTCATACTATTTCAGAAAAAACGACACTTTGATCTGCTCCCAGTCCAGACGTTTAGAATGATGAGCGGAACATTTCAGAGAACAGTTCAGCTGGCTTTCAGCTACTCTACAACTACCCTCCATTCCTAGACAGTGTAAATGGGACATTGAAGTAGGTCCCCCAACTCTAACAGAAGTTCAAAAGGCTATAGTTAATCTGAAACGAGGAAGGGCAGCTGGTCCAGATGGACTGGCTCCAGAAGTCTTTAAGGATGGTGGTCCAATTTTAGCGATTATGGTTGACTAATATTTTAGCTAAGATCTGGGAGTTAGAAGTTATCCCATCTAACTGGTCACAACCACTTATCGTCCCAATATATAAGAAACGGTCAAAATCATCCTGTGACAACCACAGAGGGATTAGTTTAACTAATATAGTATCTAAAATACTAGCCTCGATAATTATCAGACGCCTAACTAAGACTCGTGAACTGCAAACACGAGAGAACCAAGCTGGCTTTAGACCTGGTCGTGGCTGCATCGACCACATATTCACCATTCGTCAGGTTATAGAACACAGGCATACTTATCGGCGTCCGACAATGGTGGTCTTTCTCGACTTAAAAGCAGCATTTGACTCGGTATATCGCGAGATTCTGTGGCAGTGTCTGTCATTGAAAGGCGTACCTCAGAAGTACATAAACCTTGTAAAGGCTCTTTACTCGAACACTACTAGTCGAGTCAGAGCTCATGGCGAACTGTCATCTACTTTTGCAACCTCAAGTGGTGTCCGTCAAGGCTGTCCACTTTCTCCAATTTTGTTTAACTTCATCATAGAACTACTGATGGAAATAACATTCTCGTCGACTGAATTCTCGAGTATTGATCTCCTTCCAGGAGGTCCACTTATCGACTTAGAATACGCAGATGATATAGTCCTGTTTAATGAAGACGCTGATAAAATGCAGGGTCTTCTGGTAGCACTGAGCAACAATGCCAGGATGTTTGGAATGCGCTTTTCTCCCTCTAAATGCAAGTTGTTGCTTCAGGACTGGTCTGCGTCAACACCTGAACTAAGGATAGGGAGTGATGTAGTCGGACGCGTTGACAACTTCACTAATCTTGGAAGTCTGATCAGCGCAAATGGATCGGTGTCTGACGAAATCTCAGCACGGATTCGAAAGGCTCGTTTGGCTTTTGCCAACTTGCGTCACCTGTGGCGAAGGCGAGATATCCGTCTATCAATAAAAGGACGAGTATACTGCTCGGCAGTCCGTTCTGTTTTAATTTACGGCAGCGAAACATGGCCATTAAGAGTAGAAGATACTCGTAAGCTACTAGTATTTTACTATATATGCCTTAGAAATATTGCTGGCGTCTGATGGGATCATCGGGTAAGTAATAGTGAAGTTAGACGTAAGGTATTATGGAATGATGGTAAATCAGTTGATGAGGTTATGAATCTTCATCGACTGAGATGGTTGGGCCACGTGTTACGTATGCCGGGACACCGATTACCACGACGTGCAATGCTAACCGGTGTTCGGGATGGTTGGAAGAAATTTAGGGGCGGCCAAACCAAACACATGGCATCAGTGCTTGGAGTCACTAACTTCTAGTCTGAGCCATATTGGTAGGTGCAGACCACTTGGTTGGGGTCCGCGTGACTATCGTAACCAGTGGTTGGAGACTCTTGGTGACATGGCTCAGAATCGATCACAATGGCGTCGGTTTATACACTCTCTGTCTTCCCTTAAACTAAGAGATTAAAATCGCTTCATATCTTTCTTTCTACGAACTAATTCTTTCTTCCTGTACTATATCCTTATTGCAATCTTTCTGTTATATATTACCACCTCTGAATTAACTACTTTTATGAATCCGGTGTTCATCTTGTTGTGTTAATGAGGTATGGCAACTTGTACCGATGCATAATATGTGCCTGGTCCTACGTTGTAGCTGACTGACTGACTGAGAGATAAAGATGATTGATTTGCTGTTCTTTTTTATGAAATAAAACACAGATATTCAAATTTTATTACATAAACCTATTACAAGAAGATCAGTTAGTTCAAGTTCATAGTATAAATATATTTTAATCCTAATTTCATGTTGTCTGATCACAAAATTTTCTAATCTTTCCATAGATATTTGATGTCGATTGGATGCCTAGCTTCGAACTCCTGAAAATTTGCAAGTTCGTATTTTTCTATAGATTGAGCGTGAATAAATGTTACAGTATTCTTGAAGTTTCCCTTATGCTATACTATATAATATAATAATAACTACTACACGTTCTGATACTTCTGATTCCGTATATCAGAAAGAAGCAAAAATATAGCTCAGTAATTTGGTTGTATCAGTTAATTAAAGCAGATAGTCTTTTGATATTGTCGATTGTATGGATACACTAAATTTCTGACTTATTAGTGTCAACTACCGGCCAGTTCAATATTTCCAAATTTGACTAATAGTCAGTTAATTAAATTGCATACTTTTTGATATTTTTGACATAAGTTTTTGAATCAGTGGTTGGAGCTTTGATGGATGTATTGTTTTTGAGTAAATAAATTTTCATCTACATCTTTATTGTCTTTCTTTTGTCGAGGCATATTAGCCTTGTTTCTTTGTGATAATCAGCAAGCTGCCATTGTCTCTTCAGTCGTATTATCGTTAGTATTCAACTACACATTCTTAAAGGTTTTATTCGATAGAGTCAAAATTCCCTGATTCTGAAGGATCAATGATTAATTAAACTGAGACAACTTTATTTGGTAAATTAAAGTTATATTCAAAGTGAAATAATAAATTTTGTTGAAAGAAAATCTAGTTGACGGTATAATATGTAACAATCGATTGTAGGCATGAGTTTCTCTAAATTAGTCTGGAATACCATAGAATTTATAATTAACACTGAATATGTCCTGTTATAAGGTTTGATTATGTAATTACATAAAATTGACCGAGTTATCAGTTAATTATACATTATTTCTTTATATAAGCCTTAAATCTACCTTTTGATAAATTTAAAAATACATTTTATTTATATACTACTTTCTATGTTAAATAAAGTAGTTATTTTAATTCGTCAATTTAATATTATGCATATTTAGATTTCACGAGATGAAGGACGACCTTATCATGTATTTAAATTATGTTTTGACTTCAATAGAAGTGAATGATCAGCATAAAAAGTTTATGGAGATAGGAAAAATTAAAAAGATAATTTACATTACCGATTAGCTTTAGCTGAGACAATAATCAAAAACTGGAGGGATAATTGATTTGTTCTAATTTGTGACTCTGTAGCATTCAACCTTTGGTAGGTTTGCGTCTAGTCTGAAGTTAAATTGTTTATGGGGGGGGAGTAGACGTAGTAATGAATCTGTGAGAGGATCTGAAAGAGTGAAGAACAAGAGATTAAAACTGAGCCTATGACTCAGTAAGCGCACGAAGTGCACTTATATTTATAGCAATGAAAGCAATTGATAGCAATTAGCAATGATCAACTAGGAGTTAGTAAATTAAGATTTCGTAAGTGGTACACAGATCCCCCTAATAAAAAAACACTGTCCTATTTCTTGTGGTAACTGGATTTACTGACGTTAAGGATGGTGTATGTGCGGTTGGTGAGATACATACAGTATATTGAATGTTTTGTAAAGCCTGATTGTGATCATACCGGATCCTACCTCTATTACCAAATGTAAAGTTCAAACTTGATAGCCTTTCAATTAGCCTGAAGAGGAATATGTATTAAAAAGTCTGGAACATAGAAGAATACTAGGAAGAGTGAGCCGATAACTTAGTAAGCATAAAACCGGGTTTGCCCTCAACCTAATGGAGGAGTTATGATAGATGGCTTCAAATAACGTAATGTGGACTTATGGAAGATTATTCTAAGATTAATGTGCTGACCTATTAGGATTTAGCGGCGGACTGATGTCTTTTTCCCTGTAAAATATGAGTATTTTAAATACGACTTCTCACAGATTTTGTGGGTGAACAAAGTGAAATAATCCCAAATTAGAATGAGGCAGTTGTCCAGTGTTTCTAAGGTTTTGATGGTTTCCGTGGCTATGTAACTCCGAAATGTGAGTATCAAATTAATTTATTTCTCGTAAAACGATTGAAGCAGTATATCAAATACGGGATTCCAGTTATTGACTGCACTATTCTGTTAAGGTGGTCTCAAGATTGCTTAAATCCTGTTCACAATGCTAAAATCTTCTTATAAACGATAACCGTAAATGCCACCTTTCTAATTTGATTTCCCGCTTGACCTTTGCTTTTTTCCAGTTAGCTCCCATCGCTTTTGGGTTGCTGGTTTTCTGCATCCTTGAGGGTTATGTTACGTTAGTCTGTATACACGGAATTGTACCGTTTCGTTTTGTTCTGTTTGTTCTACTTCAGAGATCAGGTTTTCCCACAATTCATTTCCTTCCTGAGTTTGCAGCTAAGTGTTAAAGTGTTGTGCGCTAGTTCCCGTTATCTATTTACTCAATAGAACCGGTCGTATTAGAGTAACTCACTCGTTTCTAATTTCTCAAGTACTGTAGGCCTACATTGAACCACAAATATCAAGGCTTATTAAAGTGTAAACGTATTGATATTATCAAGGATCACTTGAGTATTTAACAAAACAAAAGCAAAGAACAGGATAATATTTAACCTGATACTCGACGAGATTTCATATACATTTTCTAAAACATGCAACCAAATCAGTTATCTAACAAAATTAATCCAAGTCAGTTGTTGCTAAATACTCTGGCATAAAGGCTGCATAATTGTAACAAGTTATACAAACTAAATACGTCAATAAGTTGTGGTAATTAACAAGAAGCACACACAGACTTCTCGTTTCGTTCATTTTCAACTGGTTACATCAATTGTATACTTGAACTAATGGAATCACATCGATGAAGTTTTGATATACGAAATAAAAGAGAATATGTGTAAGTTTTTGTTTCGTGTTGAAATCACTGTGATTTAATTGCTCAGCATTGTTGATTTGGTTGTCAGTTGCTTTCAACTATACATTTTGATCAGTCATAAATATTATACCTTAAATTATTGACAATCTCAGACAGATTATACAATAAAATCTGAGCGTATTGTTTTATAAATAGAAATCTCTAAAGAATTTAAAAATTAGTTTCTATGTTATTACTTCATTTCCAAGATGAAATATGGATCTTTTAAACATTAAATTTATTTTTAGGAACCAGTAAGACTAAACACAATACAATCAAAGGGTTTACAGATCAGATAAATATACTAGACATAGTTTATAGACAAGAAAACACTTCAAATGTAAACGAAAATGTTTCAAATTCTAATAATTTAGAAGTTGACTCCGTAAACATCAATCTAATAAACAAATTCACATATATATATTTCATTCACTGCTTAGTATAATTACAAATTCATTAGCAGGTAAGCAACGGATCACGTAGGATTAGATAGGAATATTTATCCGTCAAAACTATCATATATCATATCACAATGAGTCAGAAGATTGACTAAACGAGGTATAGTATTACCGTTTAAAGTTATTCCCGAGGGATCTTGTAGTGAAGGAGAACACAGGTGAGGACAACCGATTTAGATTCAGCACAAAATTACAGAGTTACTTGGTAAAATAGAAAAACCATACTATAATACTTAATTTGCGAAATGTTCAATAATTGTCTCGAACTTCGTTGTTCTTGCATTTCCATACTAATTGCTTTCTATTCCCGTTCTTCCTTTCTTGATCTTCCCCATCTTCTGCTGCCAGACATTACATTCCTGACTTGCGTCATATACTACTTATATCAATATAAGTAGCACGCACCACAATCTAACTGACAAGGTACAGGCGAGATTGAAAAATAGAGATTATAAAATAAAAACTAAACTCTGAATTAAACGAAAAATATGGAATGATTTAAACTGTAATATTAAGATAGATTTTTGTCTATTTCACTCAATGTTCTTTACAGTTGACCACATTTGTTGTACATATCTAAATAAAAGAATTTATATCTTTCTTACATGACTCAGTCGCACTCCAATTTATGAATGACATCATGGACTGATAGCTCAACTTCCATAAATTTCAATGAATTTATTTGGAATGTTAGTAATTCTTATTTCCCACAAGAAATGTAAGGAAAATTGATCAATTATTTCGTCATCTATTTGTTCTTTGTTAAGAGTGTGGACTATTAGACCTTCCCCAAGAAAGTTTGCCTACTTAATAGTTTATTAATTAAGAATGGATCACTTTGAAGATATAGGTCTTAGGGACAATATGAAATTTAAATCTGGAGCTCAAACTTGAGATAGAAATTGTAATCCATTGGTTCTAAACAATGTTATAGGAGATTAGTTATAGATAATATAACTCAACAGAAGTCGGAATTAAGCTATTTGACTTTATGACTTTCATTTAAAATGTGATCGATAAACTTCATTTTCATTGACACTACATAAGTAACCATTCAATGGTAGTTTATGAAATAAATGTCTCTGATATAATATACGGTCATAATAATATATAGAAGTATTCAGTTTGTCTTCGAAAGGTGATGCAGGCGTAAATCGGCTGCATGCTGATGAACAACCTTGATGTATGTATTTACTTTAAGCAATCAGACGACAGGATATGTGAATATGTATGTATATGTAGAATACAGTTTTTATTATATTTAATGGACTTTAGTTTATAGGTTCTTAAAGCGTCAAATTTCAGAGCTGGAATCCAAGTTCAAGGATAGATTTAGGGTTAGTTTATATAAATCATAACTCTTGAACCTCTTAACTTTAATCATAGACCTATTCAGTGTTTAGGATGGGAAATCGGTTTAACGTTTAATTTATGTGTGCCGCAATCCAAAAATTAAACCCTAACTCTAAAATTTGTCCTTAAATTCCAAATCCTAGCTATAACCTCAAATTCTACATCCTAATTCTAGATCGTAGCTCTAACACTAAATCCTAATCCATAACTTGAAGTATCTTATAGTGTTTGAATCATTAAAATGAACCATAGTGTGGTTAATAATGACATCGTACAATTTGATAAGGGTTTAACTAGACTGATATATACGTTATATGATCGTGAGGAGGCTTTCTCGTCACTGTTTGGTTCAGGGGCATGGCTCGAATCGATAGGTATGAATATAGAAAGTTGTAGAACCATGTTTAAAAAAAATAGATCTTCGATTATCTGTAGATGAACTACTTTTCATTTTCATTTCATATAATGTTGTAATAAATATACGGTGAACAAATTCTCAAAACACTTGAAATTACTTTCTATTCAAGTTATTTCTTTTCACTATTTTATTTTTGTGTTTATAATGTGGACAAACCAGCTTCCAGCTAAAGAGGAAATTAGAAAAAGACGTTCGAAGTGGATAGGACATACATTACAGAAATCACCAAACTGCATCACGAAGCAAGCTCTAATTTGGAATCCTGAAGGGAAGCGGAAAAGAGGAAGGCCAAAGAACACACTGCGTCGGGAATTGGAAACAGACTTGAAAAGGATGAATAAGAACTGGAATGAGCTGGAAAGCATTTTCCAGGACAGGATTGGATGGAGAGTACTGGTGGGGTGGGTGTCTTTGCTCCTCCAGAACGGTTAACAGGCATAAGTAAGTAAGTTCCCTCTTATTGTATGTTGAGGCCCAAGCAATGTTATCATTCATACATTCCTAATAAGCCATGTCATAGAACACGTCAAGTAACCAGAGAGTTAAACAAATTAAAAAAGATAGGCGAAACTGTAATTTATAAACAACCTTTGAACGATTTTAAAGTGATGTTGAGGAGCTTCAACGACTTAATAGGTACAAAATAGCGTTATGAATTAGTATTAGGAATTAGGTTTAGGAGTTAAAATTTTCTCTAAGAGTTGATATTAGCTGTAATCACAGAACCCCATTTAACCACATGAATGGATGCATTTCACCCTAGCATCCAAGAGGCTCTATTTTAAATCTGATCGACTCATCAAGAAACTATAGTGCCGCGTGACCAGCTTCCCACTCAGAATACCCAGGTTTCCAGAAAAATGAGCGAATATTTTTTCATCAAGAACGTTTTCTCAAAATTATCACCATATAGAGAGTACTTAACAGGAATAATAACACTATTATCGATCTTAAATCGAATTAAACATGTGCGTATGAAGAGTGAAGCTTGGGAAGGTAGTAGAGTTCGTTGTTACCACATTCCTTTCTCCAACATTCTCCAACTTTTTTTCAGATATCTTTGTCAATACTATTTTCATCTACAAGATAACAATGAGAGAGAGAAAAGGTAAACAGTGCTAAATTCCACAATGAGAAGTTTAAACAAAGTAATTTATTTAGAGAAAACATGTGATATTGCAACGAACGAGAACATAGGTGGAGTCAACCAGAATGTCTTGGTAAAATATCAGAACCATACGCTGAATACTTCATTTGTAAATTTCCATCATTTGTCTATTCACAATTCTGTATGATTCTTTTCATTGGCAATTCCTCTCTATTTCCCTTTCTATTCTCTTCAACTTGATCTTTCCTGGGAGGGTTTCCACTTGCGATTGATGTTACATACCAATGATGTCTGTCGACATAAGTAGTATACACCACAATATATGTATAGAATTCTGAACGTATGCATTTCAAATATTAAAGATTCTCATGGTGAAAGTTAAATCTGATTGCTTCGTCCTTTAATTTTGGTCTCACCGTTATTCGATATATATATATATATATATATATATATATACCACTAAAGAAATAATTAAATTTGACCAATTTGGTCAACTAGAAAAGTACTTTGTTCCATTTCCTTTTTTTGGGTAAACAAATATACTATCTATAATTTAATAAGTTTTCTTTTTCAAGATCTATCATTTCATAAAGAATTGTCTGTAACGTTCAGCCTTTAGTAAATTAATGTCTAGTATAAAAGTATTCAGTGTTTTGGAGGTGGGGTGGAGGGCAATGAAAAGCAGAGTATGTAAGAGAATCTAGGAAAGAAAGAAGCAAGCGGAAAGTGAGCCGACTATATAGCAAGCATATAAGGTGCGTTTATATTTAAACTATGGAAGTAATTGACTACAGTCTACAAGACGTACGTGAAATTAAGACATTGTGACAACAGAAACCAGAAGTTTATGGTGTGGTATTTCGAATGCGTACTGAAGGGTATTTAGATTTCAATAATTAATCTTGTTTCTTTGACATAATCTTTACTTCTTTTTATTCAGAAAATGGACCAATAATACAGTTACCTGAAACGCCATTTAACAAAACATATTTGATGTAAATTAAACTGTAATAATCAGCTAGATGTCATTTTGTTGTTTACTTTGATCGCTTCATCAGGCTTCGTTGGAGTCCAAATAAACATTTTATTTATTAAAATTTCAGTGGATAATGCCTCAGTGTTTGAAGCGAAAAATACCAGGTTTGAACCTTGGTGTTAACAGCAACATTAGAATGTAGGGACATCCAGCTGAAGAGTTTCGAATAGGATTTAATGTGCTTCATGGATTTCACTGCGATCCATTGTCCAACTTTATTAAATAAACGCTTGTAACTTAATGGGGATAGAAAGGCAATCCACTCAGAGTGTAAATATTTCAAAAGGAAACTGGTCATTTGAAGACCTTAACATCAGTAATGGTATGATACAAAACCCTGGTATAATATCTTTAATCCATAAAGGTGGAATACAGTGGTTAAAAATTTACAATTTTTCTACTTATACGGTATTGCTTTTAATAGAATGAATTAAATTTTCAGTGCTGTCTGGCTTTCTAAAGATCTCTCGTTGATAATGATAACCATTTTTGTTCATATCTCTTATTTCAAGCTAACCTAATTGCTAAACAAAAGTGGTTGGGGGATAATTAAAATGATTGGATTGAATGTTGATCAATAGATGAACTCGATTATATGGTGTAGTCGAGTTATAACTATTCATGACACTGGTGGTTGAAGCTTCAAAAAATTTTATCTTTCAAAACTCATTGACAAACTGTCTGTTCCTGAAAGACTCATAAAAAACGTTACTATTATATGCGTTTGTGTTTCCCATTGTTATTCTCTTCTTACCCGTTTCTTCTTAGTATATTATTATAATACTTACCAATATTGAGTAAACAATTTTGGTTCTACTAAATGTCAAGCAGATTGAGTGTAATCCCCATACATTGTGTAAATTTACTTACTTTACTTACTTACGCCTGCTACTCCCAATGGAGCATAGGTCACCAACCAGCATTCTCCCACTCTGTCCTCCTCATTCTTTTCTAGTTCCATCCAATTCTTGTTCATTTTTCTCATGTCTATCTCCATTTCCCGTCGTAATGTGTTCTTTGGTCTTCCTCTTTTCCTTTGACCTTCATGACTCCATGTGAGGGCTTGTCTTGTGACGCAGTTGGGTGCTTTCCTCAATGTGTGTCCTATCCACTTCCAGTGCTTCTTCCTGATTTCTTCCTCCACTGGGATCTGGTTTGTTCTCTCCCACAGTACGTTGTTGCTGATAGTGTCCGGCCAATGGATCTGAAGTATTTTGCGTAGACAATTGTTAATAAACACCTGTATTTTCTGGATGATGGCTTTTGTAGTTCTCCAGGTTTCTGCCCCATACAATAGAACTGTCTTGACATTTGTATTGAAAATCCTGACCTTGGTGTTGGTTGACAGTTGCTTTGAGTTCCAGATGTTCCTCAGTTGTAAATATGCTGCTCTTGCTTTGCCGATCCGCGCCTTCACATCTGCATCAGATCCACCCTGTTCATCAATGATGCTGCCCAAATACGTAAAGGTTTTTATATCTTCCAAATCTTCTCCGTCAATTGTGATTGGATTGGTGCATTCTGTGTTGTATCGGAGAATCCTGCTTTTCCCTTTGTGTATATTGAGACCTATTGCTGCTGAGGCTGCTGCCACACTGTTTGTCTTCTCCTGCATCTGTTGTTGCGTGTGTGACAGAAGAGCCAGATCATCTTCGAAGTCTAGATCGTCCAATTGCATCCTAGATGTCCACTGTATCCCGTACTTCCCTTCAGATGATGACGTCTTCATGACCCAGTCGATCACCAAGAGAAAGAGAAAGGGTGAGAGTAAGCAACCTTGCCTAACACCGGTCTTCACTTCGAACGACTTTGTCAACTGTGCTCCATGCAAAATTTTGCAGTTTAATTCATCATAAGAATTCCATATGATGTTGACTATCTTCTGAGGCACACCGTAGTGTCGAAGAAGTTTCCATAGTGTTGTTCTGTCCACGATATCAAATGCCTTTTCGTAGTCAATGAAGTTGATGTAGAGTGATGAATTCCATTCAGTTGATTGTTCCACAATGATCCGTAGAGTTGCGATTTGGTCTGTACACGATCTATCCTTACGGAATCCTGCCTGTTGGTCACGGAGTTGGGCGTCTACGCAGTCCTTCATCCTGCTTAACAATACCCTGTTGAAGACTTTTCCCAGTATTAAGCGAAGAGTGATGTCACTGTAGTTATCACACTTGCTGAGATCGCCTTTCTTCGGTATTTTGACCAGAAGTCCTTCTTTCAAGTCTGTTGGTACTTGTTCCTCATCCCAAATCTTATTGAAGAGAATGTGGAGTATCCTTGCAGTTGCCGCTACGTCTGCTTTTAGTGCCTCTGCTGGGATGTTGTCCGGTCCTGCTGCTTTGCCACTCTTGATTTGTCTGATGGCCATGCTGATTTCTTCAATTGTTGGTGGGCCAACATTGATTGGGAGGTCCGTGGGTGCTGCTTCGATGTTGGGTGGGTTCAGTGGAGCTGGTCGATTCAACAGTTCTTTGAAGTGTTCTACCCACCTGTTTTGTTGCTCTTCAATGTTGATGATTACCAGGCATTTATTTAAACTCCTAACATTCAGTCTATTTATTACTGTAATTACATTTACGTAATATCTAACAATTCAACTGTTCTAGCGAAGCAAGTTATACTGGCAGGTGTTCTAGGAATTTGTATTTTTGTTCTTGCGAGCACCTCCCAGTGTGGTTAAGCAAACGTATAGTTGACAACTCGTTTTTAGCTCGTTTAGTGCATACAGCCAACATGGAGCAATCTTTTACAGTAATATATCACGTTAATAGAAATCTGCGTAAATCAGTCAAACTAAAAAATCTTCAGACCGCTGAAACAATCGTTATTTGGATGAAAAAGCCGGAGCTCTGAGTCCAGGAAAAATATGTTTAACCGCTTCTTTAACCTTGACCAACTTTTGACCTAATTAGTTAATGATCGTTTATTATTTTATTATCATTAGCTTTATTCAATATTATATTTTTGGCACAATATAGAATTCCCAGGATACAAAGTATTTCAATAAGTTTCCTTTTCTTGTTTATTGGTCGATCCTGACAATAAATACTGAGTGATCGTCAGTTAGATGTCAGTAGTTTCAGGAATCGACATCTAAATAATGTTCATTCTTTTCAATGCATAATGCCAGCTACCACGATGTTGCTGATTATACTTTTTTGTAACTTGCACAGTGAAAGGTTACAAACATTTTACAAACGCACCTTAATAGGTTACGCAATTAATTGACATAATGATCTGTTAAAACAAACAAGGAAACAGATAACTTGTTGAAATATCTAGATGGTAAGAACAGGTAGCCACCTTGGTGACATGGTGACGTAATTCGATTAATGTTCATACAGACATCTTCTTTGCATTTTCGTAGCTTAAACTTATTCACATATATTATTATTACACTTGCAAGCGTTTAGAGAAATTTATTGAGTGATAATATACTCAACGTTGTCACGTCAACTTAGCTTATCGTAGGCCGAAATAACGGTCATGTAGTCAATGAATTTGTCATGTTATGATGTAATTTATATTAAAAATCTACTTTATGCTGTGAATTTTGCTATGGATGTAATTTTTATTCACCATATCAGACTGAGTTACGTCGGACATGCATTACACGCTGGAATAAAAGTTGTGCTTGTTTTGGAAGTAGACCGTCAATGAATAAGGTTACTGGAGAAAGGTTTCTTTTACTGTTAACTACATTCTGATGCATAAATGGCTGTTGTCTTCAGTCTCGAAACAATATCGCTTGTCCTCTGTTAGGTTAGTCTTACTGACCTATAGTTTTTTTGGTTTATAGTCTTAATTACCTATAGTCAGCTATTTTAAGTTACATGTCTATTTAAATTAAACAATAAGTATGACAACTCTTTAGTTTAGTATACTTGGTTATCGTATAATTTAGTTTGGCCGATATAATCATAGTGGTTGAAGGAAATTGTGAAGCACATCGGTTTAGTAAGTAGAGTTGTTCAATTTTTCATCGCGATCAGTTTGCTTAAGCTTCGAAACTAGAAAACGATCGGTGTGAGACTATGTATACATTGCAGTGTAACTAGCTCCAGGAAGCTGAAGTTAAAAACTCAGAACTTGTGCAGTACAGAAGGAATCAGGGGGATATGACGATGATGTATCATATTTGTTATATTTCCCTCTGCCCTAACACATCACTAATTCATTTTATTAATAAATTACACGTAAAATAGTAATGATACAGATCCATTGTAATAACTAAACCTTTACTAAAAACGACAAGGAAATTATAGCGACCCCTATATCAGCCTGCTTTGAATGAGCATACTGAGGTAAACCAGTCTGATTATAAATAGAATAAAAGTACCTTGGATGTTGCTGTTGTCATGCTCTATAATATAGTTTTCATTTAAAAAAATGGTGATAGGTATATTTGACGTGCGTTTGTAGACTGTATGTCTGGCTCTGACCATATTTAAAGATCAGGTGCTTGGGTCTCAAAATCCCTTCGAATATATCGCTGGTGTCCACAACAACTGGACACTAAGTATTAGCTTGACTCGTTGATAGAATAGGGTTATCCATAATACTGAAAAGAATAACAGACCGGAGATCTTTTTTTATTGTTCTCAATAACACTATAAATGACAGTTCACGGAATAAATCTAAAAACAGATATCTATTTGCTTATCGGTCATTTTCATTTAGCAATTCATTACAAGGGAATTGTATTTAGGGAAGAAGGTAATTTCTTGAAGTCAATTTCGTGACGTCAAACAAAAATGTGAACCAATCAGCTTTTTTGAGGCTTCTATGATTAATCTATAAAATCAATCTGTGATGCTCACCTAAATTCGATGTCAGGTAGTTGGCGACAGTTGCCAGAAAACTATACTTGACTTAAGTTTTGTGCAACTGATTACTCATTAGTAAAACATATCTGCAATTTTAAAAGCTTCCTGCAGGAACACGCAATGGTAAATTGCTTAAGTTAGTAGCTACATTGAAATATAGGTGATTGAATTTGATCCGTGCTAAGAGCTAATAAACAATACATTGGTTATCTAATATTAATTAAATAATTTCTAAATTCACTACCAAATTCAACCTTATTTCAGACCTTCTGAAATTTCAACGTTGCCCGTAATCTTATGAATACCCTAGTTTTCTGAATAGAATCAAGAATACCATGAGAATTAACTTCACTCTAGCTGAAGTGGTAAAGTGATTTGTAATTTGATTTAATAGTGTTTTGACTTAGAAACTAATCGCAAATATTATATATATATATATATAATTGAAGCTAGGCTTTCTCCTCGAGAACTGATGGTCCCGAATTTGATTCTTGATAAGGTTATTCATTTGCACTGATGAGATGTCCCGTACTAGGACGAAATATTTGTTGAGTGCCTTTTCATTTCTAATGGTTATGTAACTAAGATCATTTCATGATGTAAACTAGGTAATTAAACAACCTTCGCAAACTCTTACCACTTGTTATCATCCACTAATCGCCTTAAACTCAAAGATAATAATCCGCGTCAGGTAGAGACAGGTATCTACCTCAGACAATGGAAGATGGTTGCACAATTTCGTGGATTGTTTGAAGTTAGATATGAACACCGTTGTATGCCGAATCAGTGGTCTAAAGGTGAGGCGCGCGAGATCGAAGGTCCTGTATTCGAGTCCTGCGTGGGGGTTCGTGGACGCGCACTGTTGGGGAGTCCCATACTAGAACGAAACGGCCGCCCACTGATTTCAGTTTCCAATGGTGGTCTAACATCAACCGATTCATGATCGCAATCAGAAAATTATCTTAAAGTTTTTTTTACTTTAGCTGCACCTGAAGCTACAAGTATCTGAAATCTGTGAATAGTTTTAATACGTTTTCATTAAATTTTATTTATTATCAAATTTAGTATGCTGGTGGTTTGTTGTATTAACGAAACAGTATACACTAATAATTAAGTGGATATTGTCTTGAAAATTTTATTTTAAATTGTGAGAGTACATAGGTAGGAGATGTTTAGCTTCAGCTTCATTTCCATCACTAACATTGCGTGCTACTTATATTGACTTAAATAGTATATGATGTTAGTCAGGAACAGAAGGTCTGGCAGCAGAGAGACAAGAGGATCGAACAGTAAAGAATGGAAACAGAATGCAATTTGTATGAAAGTGCAAGAACAATGAAGTTTGAGTCATTTTGAGACAATCGATGGATATTTTGCAAACTAAGCATTTACTTTATGACTGTTAGATGTTATCAACAAGTCCTGTAATGTTACTTCAAATACATTCGATTGTCCCCACTAATGTTCTTGTTCACTACATCATAACGCTATGTTTGGGACTATAAATAAAGTAAAAATGTTCATAGTTTAAGTAACGAACTGATCTTAGTTAGACCATCACTGAAACCTGGAAGCACTGGACGGTCGTTTCGTCCTAGTATGGGACTCCTCAGTGCTAGTGTAGTAAGCCCATTCCATAACTGTATTATTTATCTGCTCACTGTAATTTAGACACTTAATCCATTATGTAAATTTCTGTATGAGTCTGATTGAGCACATGTCTGGACATCAACCTTAATCTATTCTCCCATCGCTTGTAATACACAGACAATCAATAATTTATCCATACGTGATTAACACTCAGAGATATACATCGATTTTTAACATACACACACAATCTTGATTTCCCTGTGTGCTCGCGGATTTTACCAAGCTTTAACAGTAAACTATCTCTAGAACTGACGTTCAGGCTTTTGAATAATCTCGAGTAAATCCATAATTCAACTAGGAGATTTAGCCTGCATTAAATACTCAGTTAACGGGATACTATTTATTGGAGTCAGATATAGGGGAAATTAGCCTCTAAACTAGTACGATCCACTATGAAGATTCTATGAACTTTACAAATTGCCTCATACTAGGGATAAGCACGTGTTCACAAGTGAATAGCTTCAAGATGTAGCTCCTGGAGTTACCAGATACCAAGAGATACCATGACCATTGGGGTTTAGCCATGTTAAGTGTAATATAGTTATTCTTTGAAGGCAATATATGAGGGTTGTGGAAGATCGTGATTAATTGAATCTAGACATAAATACCGCGGGATATCGGATCAGTTGTCTGGGGGTCTTGTGTTCGATTTTCAAATGAGGGGTTTTCGATGTGCACTACAAAGATGTCCCATACTAGAACGAAAGGGTCGACAAATGCTTTAAGATTTTAGTGACTGTCTAAGATCATTTCATGTTTTAATCTATGGAAGTGACATCTATTAAAATTTCACAAAATATCTTAAAAAAGTATAAAAGTCCCTTTAGTTTTCAGTGACTCAGTAGTTAATGACGGTGGTATTGTCGCATTCAGTTTATTCTTTCAGTAAAACAGTTCATATTAAGGACCAAATGTGGTCTTTTAAACCACTGGAAACCAAGGAACAATGGATGATTGTTTCGTTTCAATATAGGACATCTCATTGGTGTATATCAACAATCCCATTAGGAATTGAACGCATGATCATCAAGCCTTAGATTAAACACAGTACCTTTAGATCACTGAGTAGATATTTCATAGTTTACACCTCTGACTTTAGTTAAAACAGGACATTAAGCTATTGTTGTGCGTAGATATCAACAATGAATCTTTCACTCCCGACATGGTTGAACTCTATCGGTTGTAACCTTTGACCAGAACTTTGGAAATTTTTCTTGAAGTTAGTCATTTGTAAAAAAAGGCATTGTTAGTCAAATAAAAGGTTTGTGGAAATTGTTCAGTTTGAAGGTAATTCATATTATAGATTGGCTTTAGCTAGATAACAATTTATTTTATTTATTTATTTAAACACATAGACATTCATACAAAGGGGCACCAAAATATATATGCACCACAAAAGTGGTTACTGTTCACTAGATGTGTGTGTTGAGAGGCTGCTCAGGTCCCCAAACCGAGGCAGGTGGTTTTCTTAGAGGGCTACTTCCTGGGCCTTCAACCTACACGTCTAATCCACAAGGGGATGGAGCAAATTTAGGAGGTGTGGTCGCACGGTGACCAGTCCCCAAGACCAAGTTCGTACTTCATTTGTTCCCTCAGGATCCTGGAGCTCATGTGCATCGTCGGTCGGGAATTTGAATTTCCTAATTCATAGCATCATTGTTCCTTAAATTGGACGTACATTGGTATTGGAAATTTGATGTGGATACGTATCATTCACAAGCATTTGGTATCTAAAAAAGTACATCCACTTCTTGAATATTCAGAGCACGAAGTTATTCATGTACACATTTGTAGATGTACTTTAGATAATGATAAGCTGTGGAGATAGATAGAACAAAATTATTTTGTAATTAGTTTTTGATACTATTCGTATTTCTTTCATTAATTCTTATAATTTGTACATTTACTATGAATGACGGTAAAATGGTTGTTTAATTGCAGCCTGAGTTTCCCGTTTGCGTTTTGAATCCGAAGCAGGTGGTTTTCTTAGGGGGCCACACACAAACCTAAAGGTCTAATCCACGAGGCAGTGGGGCAACGTCAGGTGATGCGGTTCCATGGTAGCCGATGACCAACGATTAGTTCATACGCCGTTTGTTCCTTCAGGATACTGCAGCCCGTGTGCACCATTGAACCCTTCAACATTAAATATAGGATACTTAGAAATATGATGCCTACACAATCTAAGAAAGCAAATGAATACTTCAGCTATAATAAAGAATAATAATTTACTGTCAAAAAACATAAGTTACGTTAGGCACCCCAATCTATAGGTAAAATCAAATTGTTACAAATGTTATTGTATTGGTAAATAAATCCCCATAATAAATAGCTCTGTAAGTGTGGTGTTTGAATGAACTAATGATACCTTGGTACTTGTTGAATGCTCGATTTCGAATTCCAAATACAATACATTCGCTTGTGCTTGTGTCTTACTTCTTAATTCAATTGCGTTAATTCTGGGATTCCTAGTTCATAATACAATTCAAATAATTCAAAACATTATAGTAAGTCTTTGACATTGCATGCTGACAACATTAGTTTTAATCGACTCATCTAGCTGAAGGCGCTCGGTCATGCATCGGCACCAGATAACGAGTGGGAACGCTGTGCACAACACCTTCTTCAATCGCTGGCCAGATTAGATCAGTCGGTCCTCGATATATTGATAGCCTATCAAATATATTGTGATCCATTTTGAATATTTTGTGTTTGAAAATCCCTCCATGAATACACCTGCAGGTTGTTCCTATTGATTACTTTAATTGTACATTTTGTTAGTATTTTTGATTCCATTTCAGTTTGTAATATTTATATTTTATTATAGTTTTTACTTTTCTTACGCCTTCACTAAGTTTCCATGTTTCTTCCTGAACTGCATTTATATGTTGTTTTACTTGATACTTAGTCTTGGTGGCAGCTACACTGGTTTTTTCCTCCTTTTGATTGCGTTGCTTGTATTGCCTGGAATTGTGCATTTATCATTGCGAATTGAAGATGTTAGATCTATCGAAGCGTGTAGGTCACCCAATTGAGATATGCGCAAAACCGAAGTTCTCAAAACAACTATTTATCTACAATAGCGGTTTTTTATTGAATAAGACAAAAAAAATATTAACAAACCTCGACTTGTGAGGTGTCGAAGGCGTTTAAACGCGTCCTTTTGTATGAAATAAAAAGGCTACCTGTAACGGTAACATAAAGAATAATTACGACGTACGATAACACAAGGGACAGCTGATAACTGTCTAAATTTGATAACAGTTTATCAACAACCAAAAACCCGAACCAAAAGCAAAACAATATGAAAGCCGTTGTGTTTAAACAAATGCACAAAACTTTAGGTAACCGCTACAGTGTTTAAAGTAAAGCAGTCATAATGATGAACACAATGATAAGTACAGTAAACGTTATAAGCATAAGTAAATATTTCAGAATATTATATAACTTGCGTTACAACATAGGTGTAAAACTTGCTGGGAATAAAACTGCTTACTCAATGTAAATAAGTAGTATAAAAATATACAGATGACTATAAAGTCAGCAAGAAGGACGTAAAACAAACTTAACAAAAAAATTCTTTCAGAATAGGAAACACTATGTGCTTATCGTTACAAGAAGTTTGGCGGTAAGGCGGACTGGAGTAATTAGATCCAAAGGATTGAACAGAGAAGAAACTTCAGATAGAATACCTCTCCTAGTCAAAGGCTTTTCCGGTGCATCGAAGTAAAACTTAAATACATCTCGTTTGAAATCCCATTCTACACCTAGAGTTTGATGAGTGGTATCGTAACTCGTTGATATTTCTATCGAAGACTCTTCTTTACATGCACCAAGCAAGATGGTCCTTACATTTTCCGAGTTGGTAATCCATTTCTTTAATTTAAAACCACTACGTAATAATTCACTTATCTACTTGACAAACTCTTTTGTCTGATCACAAGTAGAAAAGGATATCAAGCAATCATTAACATAGAAATTGTTCTTGAAAGCATCTACGATATAACAATCAGAGAATGTTTGGGCTGTCTTATTCATGGCAAAGTTCACACAAAACTGCGATAACGTGGTACCAATAGGACGAGAGGTCATTTGAAATTCGGATGGTTCCGCTAACGTCTGTATTTTACTTGTATGATTAACGACTCCCTAAATTCCGGGTATGATGCAGGTCCAAAAGCAGTCCACCCCAGTAACGTCTTCATAGCGTACGTGCTTTTTCTTCCACCCAAGTACTGGTCTAACACGCAACGTGCTTCCGGCACGTCGCAATCAATCAACAGTAGAACTTTTCCAGAGTCTGGACTACATATTGGTATGTCACTTAAGTGCGGCCACTTAAGTAGATTGTTCATTGCCGACTTCGTTGGCTTATGCCATGGTATACTTGCCACAGTCGGAGCTCCTTCAAGCATAACGTGTTCAGACCAATCTAAAGAACATACCTCAGAGGGCTCATTCGTGACCTTCGTTGTTCTATTTTAAATAGAGGCAATTCCAAAAATACTAGAGAATTTTTAGAAGCTTGGCACTTACCAACCAATCAGAAAAATCTTTCACAAATATAGGAACAAAAATCAAACCAATGGGAGACACAACCAAAACAAAGAAGTAAACAATGACAAATTTGAGGTCAATAAGAACCAATCAACATCGAGGTGCACAGAACAAGCTGTGAAACACATATGGAGTAATTCGAACACTTCACTTCTACCTGAAGTTTGTGCTGATGATGTCGTTCAGAAGAACGATGAGATCTCCACGACCAAACCATCCAGCTCAGAGAACAAAACTCCACCAAAAAGAGAATCGCATCTCCAGCATCTGGATCTTGTTTTCGACCAACTACAAAAACTTGGCATTTATGTAAACATTCAGAAATGCCAAATCGGAACTGACTCATTAGACTTTCTAGGACACACTATCGATGCTCAAGGAATTCGACCCCTTAGAACCAAAGTGGCGGCCATTCTGGATTACCCAGAACAGACCACCATCAAGCATTTACGCGCATTTAACGGCCTTGTAAGTTTCTATAGACCGTCTATACCAAACTGCGCGTCCCTTATGAAACCGCTAGGCGATCAACTTCGTGGATATGCGAAATCCATCAATCTGGACGGAACCGCGCGAAAAACATTCTTCACAGTTAAGGAACCCATCGCAATGGCAACCATGCTTGCACGTCAGGACACTCAAGCACCCATTAGTATCGCAGTAGACGCATCCGACTCGGCAATCATAGGAGTCTTACAACATTGGGTTAACAACTCCTGGCAACCTTTGGCATTCTTCTCTAGACGGTTGCTAGACACCGAATCGAGGTACAGCACATTCGGTAGGGAACTCATAGCTATATATTGTGCTGTACGGCACTTCCAACACTATATCGAAGGCTGTGAATTCACTCTTTTCACGGACCATAAACCGCTCACTTTCTCGTTGAGCTCTCCTTCTGACAAGTACTCTCCCCGTGAGTCTCGACACCTGGACTACATTTCGCAGTTTACTTCAGATATTCAACATATTTCTGGAGCAAACAATGTGGTTGCAGACGCCTTGTCTCGCATAACTTCCTTGAACAGTTTCCAAGGAATCGACCTCTTGAAACTCGCCTAGCTTCAAAAAGAAGACACTGATCTTCAGCACGAGTTATCGTCTACAACACTCAAGCTATGCATCAAACAGATGGGAACAGGTAAGGAAACCTTGCTGTGTGACATATCTACAGGTGGGGATCGCCTGATCGTGCCGAAACATTGTCGACGCAATGTCTTCAATACGTTGCACAAACTTTCTCATCCAGGTGTTCGTGCAACCATCAAGGTTATAGACGAACGGTTTCGCTGGCCTGGCATGAATAAAGACGTGAGGGAGCGGGCGCGCTCCTGTGTAAGCTGTCGAAAATCTAAGGTTATCAGACACAATAAATGTCCCTTGGGCTCTTTCAAAACTCCGGACGCTCGTTTCGATCATGTTCGTCTGGATTTGGTCAGTCAGTCAGTCAGCTACAAAGTAGGACCAGGCACATATATGCATCGGTCCAAGTTGCCATACCTCATTAACACAACAAGATGAACACTGAATTCATAAAAGTAGTTAATTCAATCGTGGCAATATATAAAAGAAAGATTGCAATAAGGATACAGTACAGGAGGAAAGAATTATTCATAGAAAGAAGGATATGAAGTGATTTTAATCTCTTAGTTTAAGGGAAAACAGAGAGTGTGTACACCGACGCCATTGTGATCGATTCTGAGCCATGTCACCAAGAGTCTTCAACCATTGGTTAGGATAGTCACACGGATCCCAACCAAGTAGTCTGTATCTCCCAACATGGCTCAGACTAGAAGTTAGTAACTTCAATGACTGATGCCACGTTTTGGTAGCTTACGAGTGTCTTCTACTCTTAATGGCCATGTTTCGCTGCCGTAAAGTAAAACGGAACGAACTGCCGCCCAGTATACTCGTCCTTTTATTGATAGACGGATATCTCGCCCTCGCCACAGGTGACGTAAGTTGGCAAAAGCCAAACGAGCTTTTCGAATGCGTGCTGAGATTTCATCAGACAACAACCTATTAAGGCCAATCAGACTTCACAGACAAGTGAAGTTGTCAACGCGTTCGACCACATCACTCCCTATCCTTAGTTCAGGTGTTGACGCAGACCAGTCCTGAAGCAACAACTTGCATTTAGAGGGAGAGAAGCGCATTCCAAACATCCTGGCATTGTTGCTCAGTGCTACCAGAAGACTCTGCATTTTATCAGCGTCTTCACCAAACAGGACTGTGTCATCTGCGTATTCTAAGTCGATAAGTGGACCTCCTGGATGGAGATCAATACCCGAGAATTCAGTCGACGAGAAAGTTATTTCCATCAGTAGATCTATGATGAAGTTAAACAAAAATGGAGAAAGTGGACATCCTTGACGGACACCACTTGAGGTTTCAAAAGTAGATGACAGTTCGCCATGAGCTCTGACTCGACTAGTAGTGTTCGAGTAAAGAGCCTTTACAAGGTTTATGTACTTCTGAGGTACGCCTTTCAATGACAGACACTGCCACAGAATCTCGCGATATACCGAGTCAAACGCTGCCTTTAAGTCGAGAAAGACCACCATTGTCGGACGCCGATAATTATGCCTATGTTCTATAACCTGACGAATGGTGAATATGTGGTCGATGCAGCCACGACCAGGTCCGAAGCCAGCTTGATTCTCTGGTGTTTGCAGTTCACGAGTCTTAGTTAGGTGCCTGATAAGTACCGAGGCTAGTATTTTAGATACTATATTAGTTAAACTAATCCCTCTGTGGTTGTCACAGGATGATTTTAACCCTTTCTTATATATTGGGACGATAAGTGATTATGACCAGTTAGATGGGATAACGTCTAACTCCCAGATCTTAGCTAAAATATTAGTCAACCCAATCGCTAAAATTGGACCACCATCCTTAAAGACTTCTGGAGCCAGTCCATCTGGACCAGCTGCCCTTCCTCGTTTCAGATTAACTATAGCCTTTTGAACTTCTGTTAGAGTTGGGGGACCTACTTCAATGTTCCATTCACACTGTCTGGGAATGGAGGGTAGTTGTAGAGTAGCTGAAGGCCAGCTGAACTCTTCTCTGAAATGTTCTGCCCATCGTTCTAAACGTCTGGACTGGGAGCAGATGAGAGTGTCGTCTTTTTCTGAGATGTTCTCACTTACACTTGACTTATAAATTCCAGTTTCTTTTATTAGTCTGTAGAGCTGTCTTGTGTTCCCTATAGTCGCCGCCTTTTCTACCTCTTTTGCTTTCGTTGCCCACCACTGCTCACGGTTGTTCCTTAAACATTTGGTTAACCTAGATCTGATATGTTTTCTCTTTCCATCGTGTTCAGAGCCTGATGGGATGAGTTTACGAGAATCCATCAGTGCAATAGACCTTGAGGAAATCCATTGGTTCTTTGTAACCCTGTGACTTAACCCACTGACAGATGTCACTGCTGTTTCCACAGCTGCTTGTATACCCACCTAAATGCCTTTCTGTTTGGTTTAAACTATCTTTCTGAAGAAGTTCAGACAGCTTTCCATAAAATTCATCTTTCACTTCATCTGAGCTGCGTTCGGTGTGAGCGTAGGCAATGAGAACATCTTATTCAAATTCATGGCTGAGATTGCCTGTCAAACAGTTGCGCCGGCTCGTCTTAACATATGGAAGGCAGATACACAGGCAATTAACTCCGCAGCATCGGCTGAGAACTGGGAAATTTACTCAAAGGCATCAGTACAAGAGGCATGGACTCTATTCAGGCAGTTATACAATCGGGTAACTCAACCATACATACCCTGGACTGTCCCAAAGAAAGAGATGCACGGACAACCCTGGATAGGGCGGGATATTTGACGCTTACTAAGACAAAAGAAGAAATGCTGGGATGTTGCCATCTGCCTTGGCACAGCAGGTACGATGGAACGCTACAGATCGATAAGAAACGAGTGTATAACAAAAATTCGGGAAGCTCAAAGGAAATATGAAATGCAGCTGGCACAATCTGCACTCAAGCAGCCCAAGAGAATATTCTCGTACATAAACTACAGAACAAGGATGCATCATTGGATTCCCAACCTAATTAAGGCAGGAAGTGAATCTGAAATGATAGAGGAATATCAGGAAAAAGCAGAGGCTATGGCTGACTATTTTGGGGCAGTTTTCACTCAGGAACCTCCTCTAGACAAAGAACCAGACCCAAATACGGAGTCAACAAACCACCTCCTCGCCGTGGACTTCGACCAAAACGATGTGCTCAAGGCTCCTGGCACCCTAAACATGGAGAAGTCAACAGGACCAGATGAACTACACCCTAAAATCTTGAGGCATATATAGCAACCCCACTGACTGTGATATTCATTATGTCACTTGACCAATGTGTGTTACCTATGGACTGGAAGGACGCAATCGTCACTCCCATACATAAAACAGGTCCACGACAAGTTCCATCGAATTACAGACCCGTAAGCCTCATCAGTGTTGTAATTAAAATACTGGAAAAAATAGTCAAACGGACCATAACGGCATTTATAGAAACCAATAACTTGCTGAACATGGCACAACATGGTTTTAGAAAGGGTCCATCCTGTACAACGAACCTCCTTATAGCTAAGGAGTTCTGGATTAATGCGCTAGACAACGGAAACTCAGTGGATGTTGTCTACATAGACTTCAGTAAGGCTTTTGACAAGGTGCCTACTAATAGACTGCTATTGAAGTTGGAAAACCTTGGTATTGCCGGACCTTTTTTAAAATGAATTAAAGATTTCCTAGTAGGTCGTAGACAAAAAGTAAGGATAACTTCCAAGTGCTCCATCTGGAGACCAGTACTTAGTGGAGTACCCCAAGGTTCCGTCCTAGGTCCTTTACTTCTTATAATGTACGTTAATGATCTTACAAGTATAGTACAGTCTCCAATGTTATTATACGCTGACGATGTAAGAATTTGGCGAGTAATAACTGGAGATAAAGATGCATTTACTCTTCAGGCAGACTTAAATAATATGATAAACTGGTTTAAAGAGTGGCTGATGTCTATCAACGCGGAAAAGTGTGTCTACATGCACTTGGGGGATTCAAAGGTTAATAAGTACAACATAGGGGATGTATCATTGCCCGTAGTCCGGTCACATAAGGATCTAGGGGTGACAGTGAGTAATGATCTTAAGACGACGGCCCATTGCCGGGAGGTCGCAGCCAAGGGGTTTCGAACCATCTGGGCTTTAAAAAGGACATTCACTAAGTTAGATACTACTGTAGCGTGGGGTCGAGTGGCGGTAGACTATGAACACCGCTACAGGGAAACACGTGCCAAATAAATCCATACAATCCCCCGGAAGCCAAATATCAGAAGGCAGTTAATGGACCAAATCGAAATATATTCGCTGGCGATCTCTTGGTATCGAAAGGATACCGAGATCGTGCCAGGATACAAGCTTGGTTACAGAACGTAACCGAATTCGCGCGAATTCACAATCAAAGTGTAAGAATAATAGATGTTTTAGCACAGTTAAACAAAAGCACACTAAGACAGTCACTGGTACAATTGGTTATAATAATTGTTTCCAATAAACTAATCGTGTTCTCGCGGTAAAAGTGAGTCGCTACACTACCATGTTCACCACAGTATACACATCCTTAGTGAGAACTAAGCTAGAGAACTGTGTTCAGGCTGCAAGCCCCTGCTTATAAGATGACTCGGACATACTAGAAAAAGTACAGAGGGCAGCTACCCGTGCGATTCCGGAACTCCGGGGTTTATCATACAAAGAGCGGCTTGGAAATCTGGACCTCTTTACACTGTCCTATCGCAGACTAAGAGGAGATCTAATTTTGAGGTACAGAATACTGAGAAGTGATTTCGGACCTAACTTGCTCTCTCTCTTTCTTCCCACCAGATCGGGACATCTCAGAGGACATAGCAGACGAGTAGAAAAGCCAAGAACTAACAAAATACCCGTGGCATACAAATTTTCACACCGAGTCATCAATACTTGGAACCTGCTGCCTGAAGCAGTGGTGTCCGCACCTTCAATTGACTCTTTCAAGAGAAGACTGGACACTCACAGAAGCATACTAGAAAAGGAATATCATAGGCCGTAGGCCTTCTGTCCTTACTACACAAATCTGAATCTGATAATCAATGAAGGCACTTATACGGAGATACAGCTGATTCGGTTGCAGCTGAGATCCTGGCGGATGCGTCAATGTGACGTAACTTCGAGTCTGAGCTGATGGCAGGTCAAACAGGGGTTGGAACAATACTCAGCGTTGTCACGTCAACTGAGTGTATCGCAAACCATAACGATGGTCTAATTTACATTCATGTAGTCAATTAATTTGTCATATTGTGATGTAATGTTTATTAAAAAACTATATGATGCTGTGAATTTTGCTACGACTGTATCTTTTATTCACCACGCAAGACTGAGTTACTCTGAACATCGTTGCATGCTGGGTTTTAATTCCAACCTCAGATACGGAATGGTCGCCATGACCTAAGCTATTCAACGTCGTACGAACGAATGAGGGAAATTTAGAACATTCTTCGTTACTTGAAAGATGGACGTTATCAGACATAGTGTGGCTGAACTGAATTCAAATCCAGAAATGTCTTGATTTCACCGCTTCTGCAAAACCCCACGAATTGTCGATGTGACGCACCAATCAACTTACAACAGTTTGACCTTCAAGTGCTCGCAACTTCCACCAGTGGACGATACCCTTGAAGCGTTGCTAACATGCTGCTGTAACACGTTACTTTATGAACTTTTTAGACTGCTGTAAAATATCTATGGTGTTAATTAGTATTTTTATCCGAAGTGCTGTATCTGGTTAGAATGCTACTTTTGTTCACGTTAAGTTCTTAAAGTTGCTTTTTGGTACACCAAACATTGCTCGTCCCCGAGCTCCCAATTTCGGGGAAAATTTGGCACATTTTGGGGAAATGGCACAAAAACCCCGAAATTTCCCCAGACCTGGGGAAGGCTATTTCACTTTGGGGATTTCCCCAAAATTGCCCGAAATTTCACCAAAGTTGGGAGCTTGAGAATCTCCCTATTTCGGGGGAATGTTGGGGAAATCCCCAGAATTTCGTGCCACTTCTCCAGAATTTTTCATAGCGGCTTCCCAAAAATGAACAAAATTTTCCGCAAAACAGGCAGCTTAGGGTATTAATGGTTCTCATTGTTGGTTAGAACCAACAATATAATCAACAACTATATATGGGATCTTGAGGAAACGTGATAAAGAAATGTTTGCTATTTTCCATAGACCAATGACACAATCATCCGCATCTATAAGTTTGCCAACACTAACGTCAGTTGACATTAGGACTGCAATCAAAAGTGTTCTGAAACGAGACTTGACATCATGAGGGGAAGCCGTTGAACTTCTGCAGAAAGTTAGTTTATGTATTTCATAATACTCATAGTTAACTTTCACACATTATATAGTAGGGAAGTGCAAATAAGTAGAGATAAACCAGAAGTACGTTACCATTGGGTAGTGATGTGTTAAAAGACACTACTTGTATCTAACCCATTTCAGTTGTCAGAAACGGATCCCTACTACTTTAGTTTCTGTATGAGTGTATGTGACTGTGATGAAAATGGAGCCGAGTTTCAGTCTGTTCTGCTGACTTTTTTGTCTTCATTGAACAGTCATTGAAATGAATATCGGAGCGACATTCTGAGTCACTTATCTAATATAATATTTAGTTGATCAATGGGTTAACTTCGTGGTGTATTTTATTCAATTTTTCAGGTTCTGAATAGCTTGTGTGATGAATAATTATTCGAGTAGATGGTTTCAAGCAAGCTGAATGTGTTTTGTGAGTGTCATATCCATATAGTATTAGGATATTCATGGTGATAACTATATATGCGTTTGTTAAATATGCTGTTTTTCTTATGCTCTCGCGTGTACACTTGTGTGAAACACTTGTTTTGTACTGTCATTTCTACAAATAAAAATTAAATACCAACATCGTTTTTATTCTTTGTAAGGACCAGTTTACTTTATTTATTGTTTTTCGGATTAGTTTTCTCGACCTTTACTCCGAACGGCTGCTGATAATCATTCCCGATGTTTTGCATCTACTCGTTCTGAGAAGCCTTTTTTTATTACATGTCCAATATTTTACGTCAATGCAAGTAAGTTATTAGATAGATTATGGACTTTTAATAAGCATTCTAGCCAGTTCTTGTGACTAGATGGACTGACTCCACCTATATATAATTAAACCTTAAGAGGCAGATTCCTTATTCTTGGATAGATATATGACTAAATGTTATTTTGTTATCAGTCTGTTTCAAATGAGCTTTGAAACAGTAAAATGTTATTTGTGTTGATTTGAAGGCGATATATATGTATTGCAAATTAAAGTGTGTTTAATTCAGGAACCATGAGTTTTACTTATATGGGATGAGTGTCTTTTGAGCATATATATATGTGCAAAATGCATGTGGTACAGAGATGTACTGGAAGTGTTCACTTTATCTTTAACGTCGTAGTTTAAAACACCTATTACGTGCATTATTGTTGATAGGAGTGATAAGAACTACTAGACGTCTTCACAGCATAACTAGTGTTTCTGTTTGGAAATACTGTCTAGTAGTGAATGGTTAGGCTTCTCTACTGTGGGTAGTGCTTAATTGGGTTCTATGAGTGGTTGAACTATAGATATCATAACGCTCTGGTATGCAAAAGTTATTTTCTAATGCTTTATTCCACTAATCATAACGAAATTATTGTGAGATAACAGCTTTTCTCTTTATCTTTTCACAGTGATTAATGAACGGTCATAATAAAAATAATATAATCGTAAATGAATACTTATTTTCAATTTACACCAAGTGTAATTGGTTGGTTGTAATGATGTGGTTTCGTTCTCGGTAGGGTTTTTATGTCTTTCATTAGCCTCAACTGTCACCATATCAATTAGTGTTAAACTTGACATTAGTGCCTGGTCCTTTATTCCCATGTCTATCGGTTGATGAGATGGTTTGAGCATTTACTTCCAAATTTCCTGACAGATCTTCGGTACCATAGGAGTTTGTCACTGAGAAATAGCATTAGGTGTAAACTATAGATGGCCATACACACTTCAAAGATGTATTTTTAATGAACGGCCACAATACGGTTTGCATATAAGTCGAAAAAGGTGTCTTATGTTTTCTCTTGACTGGGATGATTAAATGTTAAGGATCTTCGAAACTGCTGGTTGTTTATTGGAAAAATGTGAAATATTGTCGACATTTTACTAATGTTAACTGCTAACATTATTTCTGTTTGAAAAGCTGCAAATCTGCTGCCTATGCTTGTTTTAAATTACATTTTTCTAGTACAATAAGACATAAAATAATGTGTACCATTCATTCGATCAAAGCTTGTTAGAGTATAACGTGAGAAATAAAAAAACGAAGCAAAAAGACATCATTCAGAGGATATCAACGTAATAAGTTCTAAATTTCATATAATATCAAGGGTTATTGTTTTTATTAAAGTAGCATCGTCTTTGGTCTATGTCATTTAAGTTTTTCAGTCATCTGTTGTGATATTTTTACTGTTCATAACCAAGTAGTTTTCATTGTCTTTTACAACCAGGTCTGATAGTAAATTTATAGAATAACGGCCTTTTATTTTACCTCATCAGTTTAAGGTTCTTATTCGACACAATCCGCCTAGAACGTATAGTGAAATAAGTTTATTTTCTTAAAGATTATTTGGAGGATAGTTCATATGTCTTGAGTAGCTGTACGAGTTATCTAAATCTTTACAGGAAGTTATTAGTTTCATTTTCATTTGTACTCCAAGTATCATCTAGATACTTACTTACTTACACCTGTTACTCCTCGTGAAGGAGCATAGGTCGCTCACCAGCATTCTCCATCCAACCCTGTCCTGGGCAATCCTTTCCAGCTCCTTCCAGTTGTAATTCATCCTTTTCATATCTGCTTCTATTATCCGACGTAACGTGTTCTTTGGCCTTCCTCTTTTCCGCTTCCCTTCAGGATTCCAAGTTAGAGCTTGCCTCGTGATGCAGTTTGACGATTTGCGTAATGTATGTCCTATCCATTTCCATCGTCTTTTCCTAATTTCCTCTTCAGCTGGAAGTTGGTTTGTTCTCTCCCACAGAAGGCTATTGCTGATGGTATCCGGCCAATGGATGTTGAGTATCTTGCGTAGACAGCTATTTATAAATACTTGTACTTTCTTGATTGTGGTTGTTGTAGTTCTCCAAGTTTCAGCTCCATACAGTAGAATTGCCTTGACGTTCGTATTGAAGATTCTCACTTTGATATTGGTTGAAAGTTGTTTTGAGTTCCATATGTTCTTCAATTGTAGGAATGCGGCCCTTGCTTTGCCAATCCTCGCCTTTACGTCTGCATCTGAACCTCCATGTCTATCGACGATGCTTCCCAGATATGTGAAGGATTCTACATCTTCCAGAGTTTCGCCGTCAAGGGTGATTGGATTGCTGTTCTCCGCTTTGAATTTGAGGACCTTGGTTTTCCCTTTGTGTATACTGAGGCCTACTGATGCAGAGACTGCTGCTACATTGGCTGTCTTTATCTGAATCTGTTCACGTGTACGTGATAGGAGGGCTAGGTCATCTGCGAAGTCCAGATCGTCTAATTGGTTCTGAGCTGTCCATTGTATCCCGTGTTTTCCTTCAGATGTCGAGGTCTTCATAATCCAGTCGACCACCAGAAGAAAGAGGAAGGGAGAGAGTAAACAGCCTTGTCTGACTCCGGTCCTTACTTGGAATGCATCTGTCAGCTGTCCTCCATGCACTACTTTGCACTGTAGTCCGTCGTATGAGTTCCGGATAATATTGACAATCTTCTCAGGAACTCCGTAGTGTCGAAGAAGTTTCCATAATGTCCTCCTATCTACACTGTCGAATGCCTTTTCATAATCAATGAAGTTGATGTATAGTGACGAGTTCCACTCAACTGATTGTTCGACGATGATCCGTAGTGTTGCAATTTGGTCTGTGCACGACCGATCCTTTCGGAATCCAGCTTGTTGATCTGGAAGTTGGGCATCTACTGCATCCTTCATCCGGTTCAGCAACACCCTGTTGAAGACTTTCCCTGGTATTGACAGTAGTGTAATGCCTCTGTAGTTTTCACATTTGCTCAGATCTCCTTTCTTTGGAATCTTGATGAGGTGTCCTTCTTTCCAGTCCATTGGCACTTGTTCCTCCTCCCAAATCTTTTTGAATAGAGGGTAAAGCATGCTTGTGGTTACTTCGACGTCTGATTTCAGTGCTTCAGCTGGTATGTTGTCGGGTCCTGCTGCTTTCCCGTTCTTGATTTGTCTGACGGCCATTCTAATTTCTTCCGTCGTTGGTGGGTTGACATCTATAGGAAGATCTGTGTGTGCTGCTTCGATGTTCGGTGGATTCATTGGAGCCGGCCTATTCAGGAGTTCCTCGAAGTATTCTACCCATCTGTTTCGCTGTTGTTGAATTTCAGTGATTGGCTTGCCTTCTTTGTCTTTGACCGGCCTCTCTGGTTTACTGTATTTCCCTGATAGTTTCTTCGTTGTATCGTAGAGCTGTTTCATATTTCCTTCTCTAGCAGCTTTTTCTGCCGTCGTTGCTAATTCTTCCACGTATTTCTTCCTGTCGGCTCTAATGCTCCTCTTCACTTGCTTGTTTGCTTCTATGTATTCAGCTTGTGCTTGGACTTTCTCTGCTCGTGTTTGGCTGTTGTTAATTGCTGTCTTCTTGTTCTTCCTTTCTTTGATCTTGTCCAGTGTTTCTATAGAGATCCATTCCTTATGATGGTGTTTCTTTAGGCCCAGAACCTCTTGACACGTTGAAGTCAATGTTTCTTTGATGCCTTTCCAGTTGTCCTCCATGGTAGTTTCTTCTTCCTTCAGTAGATCTTGAAAGGCTTGGAACCTGTTGTTGAGAGCTATCTTGAATTCATTGAGTTTGTCAGTATCTCGAAGGAAGGCTGTATTGAACCTTTGTAGTGCTGTTTGTCCACTTGTCCAGTTCTTTTTTAGCTTCAGTTTTAAATTGGCTACAACTAGGTGGTGATCTGAAGCTACGTCAGCTCCTCTCTTGGTTCTCACATCTTCCATTGTCCTTCGGAATTTTTTGTTGATGCAAATATGGTCTATCTGGTTCTCTGTAGTGTGGTCCGGTGAGATCCATGTAGCCTTGTGTATACGTTTGTGTGGAAATATTGTGCCTCCTATGACTAATTTGTTGAATGCACACAAATTTGCAAATCTTTCTCCATTTTCGTTCCTCTCTCCCAGTCCATGTCGTCCCATAATATCTTCATATCCAGTGTTGTCTATTCCGACCTTGGCATTTAGATCTCCCATCAGAATGGTGAGGTCCTTTCTTGAGCATTTCTCTATGATTGACTGCAGCCGCTCGTAGAATTGATCTTTAATGTCGTCGTTGCTACCATTGGTGGGTGCACAACATTGGATAATATTCATTAAGATCCCCTCCTTCTTTGTTTTGAATGATGCTTTGATGATTCTGGATCCGTGGGATTCCCATCCTACAAGTGCATTTCGTGCTACTTTGGACAGCATTAGAGCAACTCCCTGAGTGTGTGGAGCATTTTCCTCTTCGTGACCGGAGTATAGCAGCATCTCTCCCGTAGCTAGCCTTTTCTGTCCAGCTTGGGTCCAGTGGGTTTCGCTGATTCCCAGTACTGCTAAGTTGTATCTCCTCATTTCCGTTACAAGTTGACTGGTCTTCCCGGTTTCCCACATTGTTCTAACGTTCCATGTACCTATAAAATTTTTTGCTCTGGTTGTTAGAAGGGGCATCGGCCTCGTGGCTTCCGAACGAACTCGGCTTTCACCATGAAGCGTCATAATTCTTCTAAGTGAAGACCTTCTAACTCTCAGGGCAGAGTTAAAATGGTTTGGATTATTTTTTCTGGTAAGCGTTTTTTTAGCGAGTTAGTTTTCTACGGGATGGGGACGCTAACCCCATGCCCAACCCTCCTCCTTTACCCGGGCTTGGGACCGGCAGTAACTCTAGAAGAGCTACAGGCGGAGTTATCATCTAGATAGTTTGGTAGTAATTCATTCGAGTTTCTCTCCTACCCACATAAATTTTCTAGAATTTTCACTCATCTCAATTTAAATATCTCTTCCAATTATTAGAACCTCATTTGGGTCATGCATATACCACATGTTTAGCTGACGCTTGGGCAAGATATAGTTGTTTGCGTAATCAGTCAATACTGAAACCTTTCCAACAAGATTATATTGCATTCACTTACTCTCCTGTGTTTGATTACTGCAATCTCAATAAAACGTTTTTGTCTTGTGGGACTGATGAACATGGATCTAAAGTGAGTCGTCTGTGAAATTCACTTCATACTTCATCCTTGTTTTTAAACTTGTTTGGTTTGCTTTTTACGCTCTATCACGATAATCCCTTCAACTCTTTTCGCATTTCTTATAATGGATACACTGGCTTTTCTACCTTTCCATCTCTGCAGTTGAAATAACAAAAGACCAGATATGTAGCCACTGGTGACTTTTATTATGATAACTTGTAACTCACTTGTATATACAAGTAAAATACAAGACTAAGACGTACAAATAGCTAAAATATTTTTACCATAAAAATGAGTTATTTATTAGTCTAGTTACCAGGTATAGGTTCATGTACTTGGCTATGAGTTACACTTTAAGTGTAAAGGCTAGTGATAATACCCGGTTGCCTAAACTGAAGTAGATGGGGCAGGTTTCAAATCTTCAACTTATTGTCTGATAGTCGAATGCCTTAACCATTGATCTACCTCCATAATAAAAGTGCACAACTTATCTACCGGTTTATTTGTAATCGGTTGAAGATGCAACAATAACAGTCAAAAATAGTTTATCATGAAAACGGTATACAGATAAAAAACGCCTAATGGTAAATATCCGTTTAAAATATACAGGCAAACCATTCATATTTATCCCTCCATGTCTCTTAACAACATTAATAATTTTTAGATGATATAAATTGGACTTATACTCACCACAATGTTAACATTTAGCACTGAAAACGAAACTTAACAATTATATTATATCTTTAGTATGAAGTGTCTAGGGAGTTTTCGTCTTTCTACGGTTTATATCACGAGCTGGTCTTATTTTTACACAATTATCGAGGACCAGGAGACACCGAATAATAGTTTCGTTTTAGTATAGGATTCTTCAGCAGTGCGCGTCTGGATCCTCACTCTATGGAAACCTAAAAGTGCTGGGTTTGATCTTCAGTAGGGTGGCAAATGCGCACTTCTGAGGAGTCCCGTGGTTTGTGTCAGTTTGTTGGTAAACACTTACGTTTCACTGATATGAACAGGATCAACCTAAACCCTTACACATATATATTCTTGTACCATATCCTTCAGCAGCAAGACAAGACAAGAAGTACTAGGTTGTTTTATTGTTGAATGGAATAGTTGACTAAATTATCGGAACAACTTGAGTGTTATTTCCCGGTCTGGTGTTTTTTTCTCTCTACTTATATGGGCGAACTGTGTAGCTTTCTTATTTCTATCCAGTTGATATTGAATGAAGTGTCTCTGTACACTTTTTCATTTTCAGGTTCGCCGGGCTGCAACTGTCAATAATCTTAATCCATTGCAGTATTGTGATCGAATGAGTCCTTTGTTTGAGGTATTCATTTTTTAACCATTTTGAAGATGTGTATTCATGTCTGTGCCTGTATTTACCAGTGAAAACTGGTTGTGAAATGTGAGTATCTGTAAATGTTGGTGATTGTATTTTTTTGTGCATATGACAGACGAGATCAATCATGATAAAAACATGAACAGGTTGTGCTGATGAACTCTGTAGCACTATTCGTCCTCCTGATAAGATATTTCACAACCCAAAAAATTTTGGCGAACAGAGTTCGAAATTTTCGATAATATGTGAACTGAGCCATGTTAATAGGTGTTGATCTACTTGGTTGGGATCAGTGTGATTATTGTGACCAATGGTTAGAGACTTTGGGTGACATGGCTCACAATCGTTGCCCTTCTAAGTTTCTAAATTCCTCATAAATTTATCCTATTAGTTCACTAATGTATCTCAAATCGTATTTTCGATGCCTAGTGTTTTCTACCAGCACTAATGATGTTACTACCTCTACTATTTTGGGATTTGCTCCGATAATTTCATCTCATTGTGCTAATGGGATATGGCAACTTGAACTGACGTACATACGCACCAGGTCGTAGGTTGCTTATGATTGACTGTCCTCACATGTGATATATGCTTAGTGTTTTAACGTCAGACCATGTCACATTTTTCTAGTATTTACGTCACGAAAATATTGGAGTTTTAGTTGACGGTCGGACTCTGTCTTGATATTTAATCCGTGAATTGTGAGGAAGGATAAAATGCTATTGGTACAAATGTTTTTTTTTGAAAATCGACCTGTTTCCATTGTTAAAAACATGTTTCTATTATTTTAAAGTTTTTATTGTCTTATAAAGTATATATTTGAATATGCGTGTGTATATGTGACTGTGATGAAAATGGAGCCGAGTTTCAGTCTGTTCTGTTGACTTTTTTGTCTTCATTGAACAGTCATTGAAATGAATATCGGAGCGACATTCTGAGTCACTTTAATTCGTTTAATTTTTTCATAACATGAATTTTATGTAATGAATTAAAAAAGGGCGATGTCTTCATTCGTTATGTTTTTTTTATCTAATATATTTATATATACTGTCACATTTAATGTTTAGTTCATTTGTTTATCCTACTCTTATGGTATATTTCTTAGTCTCATTTTCATATGCTACAAAAACCATATCCTAGTGTTATTTAACAAGTGTAACTGCAAAGTTGAATAGATATTTCTATCAGTTTTTTTAGTTAATAACTACAATTTTCTACCTTTATTTAAGTTGTCATTCGATTGAGTGAGGTGTTTTGTTCTCTGTTCGAATGAATTCTATATAGTTTCTTACAAAACATGAAATTTAGAAGGGATTATAGGTATATGTATGTAGTTAAAAAAATTATTCAGTTGTTAGGATGAGAGTTAAGTTGTATATGATATATTTTTCTTTCGTTGAAAACAGAGCAAAAAAATACAATTATTGTTCTCAACTTTTTATATAGGTAGGTCAAATTTTATCTCATGTTTTGTTTTTAGACTCTTTGTCATGCTACTCATGTAAAATACAATGATTTCATCCGTACTACTGAAACTAGGCATGTTAAAGCTGTTCATGAATTTTGGGTGAGTTTTTATTTTATTTTAAAATTTATTCTTAAATAAATATTTCATGTATAATATGTGATATAGCATACCAAGTACGGATTTGCATACTTTATGGATGAAGGCTAGTGATACTACCTGATTGCCCAAGCCAAAATAGTTGGTGCGGGACTCAAAACCGCAACTTACTAGTTAGTAGTTGAACGTCTTGACCGCTAACTTTTCAAAGGCTCCATCGGTCAAGCCCTTGATGGGACTCAAACTCAGGTTGCTAGATCCAGAGTTCAGAGTGCTAGTCGACATACCATAAGACTTATTGTCCTTTCTCTCTCTCTATATATATTTTTTTTCCCAAAAAATTTCTTTGTAGAAGCGTTTAAACGCCAGTGGTAATATTTATCGAAGCAAATATTCTGGTTGGTATTGTATTTCAGACGAAGCATTTTATACGCCATGGGAAATTGATGAAACCAGTTCATCAGGAGTACCTGTGTCAAAAGAAACTGGTAATACAGTGGAATGGATTGAAGAAGAGAATTACATGTTTAAACTGTCTTCATTTAAAAATGATTTACACAAATGGCTAGATTCAGGAGGTAAGTGTTTTGTTGAATAGTGTCTCTGTCATTGTTTCTATTATACAAGGACAACTTCCAAAAATATAGTTTTGATGTCTTTATTGTGTAATAAACTTACTGTATTCAGTTAACTTTTAAGCAACTCGTTCTCTTATGTCAGATCTTATTACAATAATTTCTTCGTTGACATTATGGGTACAGTGTTCTTCCGTTGCTTAATTGAGTATCACTGTGTGTAAGTGCAATGGTGGTTATATTACATGTGGAGTGTTCCGAAGCGGTGACAAATCAGTTGATTTGGCTGTAAAATATCATTGCGTAAGATTCAGTGATTAAAGTTGTCATATTCGATAATAGCGAAAGAATTGAGATCATAAGATCTAGAAAAATAAACAAGTACTCAAGATGTATAGATTTGAATTAATGTACTCAATATATTTAACAACTGAGTATATTTAGGCTTCTGTGGTTAATTTTAAGCTGTGGTGCTCATAATTCCCACATATTGATTCCTACTATACAAAGAAACTCTTGTTTCTTTTCATGATACCAACTAACTGTCAGTGGGTTCCCTACTTAGTTGTGTATCTATGTTTGATTATCTAGAGACTTTTTACTACACCAGTGAACGTCTCACATCAAACTATGGCTTGGTATGAGTTATGCATGCTCAATCTATCTCAGTCGATTGCGAATTCGCAACCTTATCTACTTAATTATCTCCCTTGCATAAAACTTGTTCCATCTACAGAGTGGTTTGAACATTCAGCTTCCAAAACTGCATATCGAGTTCTATTCTGTTGGCTTTTTGTAGACCACAAGAGAGATTAGAAAAAATTCGATTTCAAAAATAGCACATTGCTTTGTAGATTTCCAGTGTTTTTGATTAGGTTTAAAAAAGTAAGGGGCCTAGTTTCATTTAAGCAAAGTAGTCATTTCCTCATAAGTCTTGTAACAGTTTTAAAGCTGTCTCTGTTCCTGAATAAAAGATGTTGAAAATTCCGGTTTTTCCACAACATTTTGTGACCAGTATATACTCGCGCTTTTTTTCCACTTGAAAAAGTCGTAACCTATTTGGATTGATTGTTATTTTGCATCGAATCAAGGTTTCCCAACCTTTTTGGGGTGGGGTGGGGTAAGTAATCATGTTTACCAATTCAAATTCAATAACTTTTGCTTACTTTCGCAAGTAAAAACTCTACATAAAGGCAGAGAAAGAGGGAGAGTTTGCCATATTTTGTCAGCTGAAACTGTTGTGCATGAATCGAACATGAACCTTTCAACGGTTAATTTGCATTTCATCAACTCTGGTTTGTAACACGAGTTATAAGGATTATAAAATATTTCACACTTCAATTTCTTTTCATAAATAATATAATACACTTCTATTTTTTATTATCTGTGGTTTTTTCATTATCATACATTTTTAATCATTTTGAAATAGTATTTCCTAAGTCATCCAATCAATCAGTTTGGAGTGATATAGCACATAATATGGTGGATACTTCTCAAGATATATCTATTTCAAGATCAAAAAGTCGTTCAGATTGGGGTATACATGTTCCTGGTGATAATGAACAAATTGTAAGTTCTGTCTGTAAACGAAAACGAGATTTTCTTTCCAAGTTCCATACTTTTTAAAACTTCTTCCTTGTTCCATCTCAAAGTTCTCCTGGTTCTTACAGGAATACAAACGTGTTTTTCTCTCCTATGGACTCGACTTATCTTTCTCTTTTCTCTCGTGGTCTTGATTATTTATCAATTTTAAAAATCATATTTCGGCTTAATTTTTTCTATCTACCAACCATGCTTAAGGCATGTTATTTTTCAACAAGTCGGTCGATGGTTCGAACCCTGCTCCATTTATTTCCGTCTGGTCAGTAAAAACTACTGTGATTACTTGGATTTCATCACTGACTCATATCAACTGGGGAACCATTAAATGCTAAGTTGGCACTAGACAGGTGTTTCATCTTAGTACGGGACTGTCCAACAGTAAACAACCTCGACCCTGATTTAAATCCAACCCTTAGGACTTTTAAGCTTCATGATTAAGATGTTTTGGGATAAGTTAATTTGTCAACGCGCTTAACTAGTTTGCTCCCTATTATTAGTCTAGGCGTTGACACAGATCAATCTTTAAGCAACAGTTTACATTTAGTGGAGAGATGTATACATATTATAAATGGTTGCTTGAAATTTGTTAGTTTCCAGTGTTTTTTCCTATAATTCTTCTGTTTTAAAAAAAAATAGATTTACGTATGGTTCGATGCTCTGATTAACTACTTAACAGTTGCAGGCTTCCCATGGTCAAATGTTAATGATGGTAGTTTTAAGCACTCTCTCTGGCCACCAGATGTACAATTTTTGGGAAAAGATATAATACGGTTAGTATTATTTATTATTATTACTACTAGTTATTTTTTTTATCACTATCTGTAGTTACCTTTATGCCTTTTCATGTTTTCATAATTAAAAAGGTTCTGTAGAATTTTATTTACATTCCTTGTTTAATGAGTTTTCTAAGAAAGCTAATATATTTGTTTTGTTTTAAATAATTTGAACTCCCATATATGCTTGGAAAAGTATTCTGTTGACCATCTATATTCTTGGCGAGATAACTTTGGTTCTGTTTGGCTTTTTTTTAAGATGTTGACCTGTTTTGTATTCTCCAAGGTCTCTACGAGTCCAGCCAGTCATTGTCAATATAAAGAGCCTGGGGCAAGTTTGGATCAAGCCTAGTTATCATACTGCATCAACACGACGAAGTGGATGGTGGGAATACTGCAAGACTTTTTAAGTGTTTGATAGGGTGTGGTTTCATTGAATAATATGACTATTATTATAGATAATCAGGGTTTGCTATTATTGTGTAGGACGAATTAGGAATTGTTCCGTTACAGAAATGCCTCCAACCAATTAATAACTACAAATAGTGTTCCACAGTATTCAGTATATAAACTTGTGGTGGTCGGTATTCAATATAATCCTTAAACTTCGTATACAGTTCGTCTTGATAACACCCCAACGGTATATTAATCAGAAGGCGAATACGAAGTGTTGATTACGTTTATTATGGGACCACACACAGATATCCAAAATTACAGGTGCGTTAAACAATCATGAAAGAGTTGTGCCGAAAACAAGCAGGCAAGCGAGCGAGTGGGTCGGCGAATACGAGTACGAGTAAGCGAGTACAAATGAACACGAATAAAATGGACATATATACAGTTAAATGAATGAATTATCGAATCAATTAAGCGACTAACAGTAAGGCTAGTAGAGTAAATATATGCGTAGGCAGTAAGCAATGCTCAAGCATACATGTTCATACATTCGCAACAATAATAAAGATACAATGATATAGATAAGTTGTTGTTGTACGGATGACTCAGTTCGTTAATAAGTTAACAAAATGACTTAACCGAATTAGATGTGAACCAACTAAATTGCACGTGAGTTGTTATAAGCTTGACATTTAGAAAAGTCAGTCAGTCAGCTACAACGTAGGACCAGGCACATATGTGCATCGGTCCAGGTTGCCATACCGCATCAGCACAACAAGATGAACACCGGATTCATAGCAGTGGTTAGGTAAAAGGTGGTAATATATAAGAGAAAGATTGCATATAGAGATATAGTACAAGAAGAAAGAATTGGTTCGTAGAAAGAAAGATATGAAGCGATTTTAATCTCTTAGTTTTAAGGGAAGACAGGGAGTGTATACACCGACGCCATTGTGATCGATTCTAAGCCATGTCACCAAGAGTCTCCAACCATTGGTTAGGATAGTCACGCGGACCCCAACCAAGTAGTCTGCATCTACCAACATGGCTCAGACTAGAAGTTAGTGACTTCAAGCACTGATGCCACGTTTTGGTTTGGCCGCCCCTAACTTTCTTCCAACCATTTCCAATACCGGATAGCATTGCACGTCGTGGTAATCGGTGTTCAGGCATACGTAACACGTGGCCCAACCATCTCAGTCGATGAAGATTCATAACCTCATCAACTGATTTACCATCATTTCCTAATACCCTGCGTCTAACCTCACTATTACTTACCCGGTGATCCCAGCAGACGTCAGCAATATTTCTAAGGCATCTGTGGTCAAATACTAATAGCTTACGAGTGTCTTCTACTCTTAATGGCCATGTTTCGCTGCCGTAAATTAAAACAGAACGGACTGCCGAGCAGTATACTCGTCCTTTTATTGATAGACGGATATCTCGCCTTCGCCACAGGTGACGTAAGTTGGCAAAAGCCAAACGAGCTTTTCGAATCCGTGCTGAGATTTTGTCCGATACCAACCCATTAGGGCTGATCAGACTTCCAAGATTAGTGAAGTTGTCAACGCGTTCGACTACTTCACTCCCTATCCTTAGTTCAGGTGTTGACGCAGACCAGTCCTGAAGCAACAACTTGCATTTAGAGGGAGAAAAGCGCATTCCAAACATCCTGGCATTGTTGCTCAGTGCTACCAGAAGACTCTGCATTTTATCAGCGTCTTCACCAAACAGGACTGTGTCATCTGCGTATTCTAAGTCGATAAGTGGACCTCCTGGATGGAGATCAATACCCGAGAATTCAGTCGACGAGAAAGTTATTTCCATCAGTAGATCTATGATGAAGTTAAACAAAAATGGAGAAAGTGGACATCCTTGACGGACACCACTTGAGGTTTCAAAAGTAGATGACAGTTCGCCATGAGCTCTGACTCGACTAGTAGTGTTCGAGTAAAGAGCCTTTACAAGGTTTATGTACTTCTGAGGTACGCCTTTCAATGACAGACACTGCCACAGAATCTCGCGATATACCGAGTCAAATGCTGCCTTTAAGTCGAGAAAGACCACCATTGTCGGACGCCGATAAGTATGCCTATGTTCTATAACCTGACGAATGGTGAATATGTGGTCGATGCAGCCACGACCAGGTCCGAAGCCAGCTTGATTCTCTGGTGTTTGCAGTTCACGAGTCTTAGTTAGGCGTCTGATAATTATCGAGGCTAGTATTTTAGATACTATATTAGTTAAACTAATCCCTCTGTGGTTGTCACAGGATGATTTTGACCGTTTCTTATATATTGGGACGATAAGTGATTGTGACCAGTTAGATGGGATAACGTCTAACTCCCAGATCTTAGCTAAAATATTAGTCAACCCAATCGCTAAAATTGGACCACCATCCTTAAAGACTTCTGGAGCCAGTCCATCTGGACCAGCTGCCCTTCCTCGTTTCAGATTAACTATAGCTTTTTGAACTTCAGCAAGAGTTGGGGGACCTACTTCAATGTTCCATTCACACTGTCTGGGAATGGAGGGTAGTTGTAGTAACCCCCCAGTCACTATTGTGGACTAAGCAACGTAACATATTTTCACCTTCATACCAGTTAGTGTTTAAATGTCCCTTTGTAATATGGCTGTCGTATATTTTGCATAGCCGCATATAAAGTTGAACTCATATTTGTGTGTAGGTAGGTACCTTTTCATTAGTATATGCATTATCATATATTTTTGTTCTTCCTAAAAAGCTTGTATAAACAGAGTGCCAGATTTCTAGGTAATTTTCTACAATCTTTTGTAAGAGAGTGCAGGGTAACCATATCAGTCATTTAAATTTATATGTTTACTGATTAGTCATTGAAAGGTGTTTTTTCTTTTAAACAAAATAAATTTCTGCGTAGACATTTCCTACTCAGTTATTGGTATTCAGAAAACTAAATTTTGTGGCCATCTGGACTCAGTAGCGGATGATATCGCATGGGATGTTTCGATTAAAAGTGATAAATCTTCTAACTGAACACTTAAATTGGTTTCCTAAGCTCTTCTATAACCTCAGACTAGATCTACACGGCAACTTGAACACGAGAGAAAAGGCGCTAAATGTGTAAAAAACGCTTTACTTCAAGGTTCGTTTATGTACAGAAAATTCAGGGTATTTATAGCGTTTCAGATGGCCTTAGGTTTCTGGGACCCTACTAAACATAGCAGCAGGATAGGTAGTCATCAAATCAAAAACGTAACCCGTGACTCTTCACTTTCTATATGTTTCTGGAAGACTTCTATTCAATGCTGATTGGATAAAATGCTTCCTACCACTTTCAGGGCCCCTTCTGGGCTCCTTTCGAGGAATACTCTGAATCTCCCCAACAGAAAGGTGCTGGGTTCTCAATATGTAACATTAACACAAGTGTAGCAAGGAAATCTAACTAATGGTTTCCAAGTAAAAAAATAACGCGCGTCCTGTATTCCACTACTAACCACATACCAAATGTTACCAGAGTTCTTACTTTCTTGTATATGTGATTTTTACCGCCGAAGTTTCTTCAACGTATTTTTGTGGAGAGAGAGTTTGAGACATTACAAAACGTTTCTATTACTAACCTAATAGTGCCTACCATAGTACTGTTAACCAATAAAACCAGTCTATTCTTTTCTTCTCCATAAATTTTCCTTTCTCAATAGATTCCATGCAGTTCTCTGGCCTGCTTTATTAATGGCTGTCAATCTGCCGTTGCCGCGACGTCTAATCTGTCACCATCATGTACTTGTGGATAATGTCAAGGTAATTTTCTTTTTTTCGTAGGGAAAGTATATTATTTCATGAGATGTAGCAGTTGTTTGGCAGTGATTAGGGCGTTCAATATTCAACCACTAAGTTTCAGGTTCGAACCTCACTCTGCCTATTTCAGTTTAAACAACGGGTTAGATTATCACTAGGCATTGTTATATCCTAGTGAAGATTACATTACGAGTAACGTCTGAGACTTATTAATGGACTATTATTATTTACATATTCTCATGGTATAAATATTCGGTAACTAGATTATGTATATCTATATTCCACTTGTTATAAGCTTTATTTTGACCTATAATTTATTATTGTACGATTTACTGTTCTTAAGCTATGTTCAGTTTATTGACTACTGCCTACCACGTTCACAGCCACTTTTTGGCTTTATTGTGTACAAATGTTATTTCCTATTTTATGGTGCGTTGCGATCTGTTTGATTGATATATAAACCCAGTATGTCTGAAGTAAATGATTCGATTCGATTCGGTTCGCATAGTGGAAGCTGGTATTGGTGTTCTGGATTCAAGTGGATGGGCTAGGCGGACATAGGACCAATAAGGACGCTAGGCTGCCCACACCGGTCGAACGTCATTGGTTTGGCACGGTGCTAAGATTGTATAAGTTGTATTTTTATTGGTGGGTAAATCATGTGATAAGCTGGACATAAAGTCACAACAGGCATCATACCTAAATTGTATCTCTAAGTCAAGTACCCAAATATGTGCACCTAGTAAATGGGTTATTAATGATAATATGTAATGTCAGTCAGTCAGTCATGTGCAACGTAAGACCTGTCACATATGTGCATCGGTTCAAGTTATCACACCACATTAGCACAGTGAGATGCAGTTATCAAGATGAACATTGGGGTGGTAGAAATAGTAACGTGAGAAAGCCATAATCAGGAGGAACGTGTATTTGTTGCGATAACTTACAAATTATTTACATAATACCTAGTCTCCAATCGTCCATTTGCATCTTTCGGTGTATTTGTGGTGTATGCTACTTAGGCTGACATATATAAGTAGCGTGTAGCAGTAATCAGAAGTGGAATGCCTGCCAGCAGAACACTGAAATGAAGAGAAAATAAAGGGAATAGGAGAGCCGTCACTTCATGCGAGCTGTAGTCAGTGGGAGCGTAGGCAGAAACGACGAAAAGGTGACGATGTGTGTCCCTACCCTTTCGAGTTCTTACGGAGCCGTTAAGCCGAACACCACATAGACGACTGTTAACGGGGATCCACTCTAATAGTGCCTGTTCTGCCCTTGTACACCTGCCAGTCCACGAGAACTAGCCATCGGGTCGCCAGATACATGGAGAGTGTATCTCGTTGGCTCTCTGTTTTGGCGAGGTGAAGTCAAGTGAATGACCACACTAGGATCCTGTATGAGTGTTTTGAAGACACAGCATACATCAATGGTACGAGATTCTAGGGTTTTAGCCAAGGAAGTCTTCTGACCGATTTGACATATGGTGAGTACGTTGAAGGTTCAAATGTGTAGTTTGGAGCGAGGTTTCAGTAGACCTGGGACAATGTTCTGTGCACTAGAATCGTTGACCATGGTGACATTTGAGGAGGAAGCCAAAAGAGGAAGTGTAGTGTTCAAAGTCGACGTAGGAGGAATAATAGGAATTGAAGAGGGATGTTGATTATGAATACAGTGATCTTGAGTGCTGTTAGAGGTATGAGGGTGGTTATCACTTCCCGGTTGCCCAAACCGTGGAAGGGCCCTTCTGGAGGTGCCTGAAAAGGAAATTGGATTGGAGGTGGTCTTAGTGACCTGAGAGCGTGACCGCAGTGCCCAAGGTACAACTGCTTGAGGCCTGTCACACACGACTTTTGTGAGTGGTGTTAGACCTTAGGTGCAATATGGCTAACTTTCACTCATATCATTCATTGTAAAATATAGTTTCATAATTACTAATTTTATTTCTGTTAATTTTTCTAAAGTGTTGTAACAACTCCGAACGATATAATTGATTTCTATGTTGTTTTGTTTAGTAATCTCTAACTTCAGTCCACTCATCATGTCACGTAGCACAACCATCTTTCAATGTTAATTGTTTTTGAATCCTTGATCTAGCTAACTTCATCATTCAGAACAAATCTCTTTTTAAAAATGGCTCATTTTCCTCCAGTAGATAGACCGACACTCATTTGTTTCTGTTTGGTTTTTTCTTGACTTATAAATGTGTTTATTCCGAAACAAAACTATGCTTGAATTAAGTGTGTGCATATACTTTATTTTCAATTATCTCTTGTAATGATAACATTTGCACAAACTATTAACAACTTCACACCATCATTTTACAAGTAGAATTTGTCTTTCATCTATTTTCTGCGTGTGTTTGAATGGTAATGTAGATGTCTAAAAGTAGAGGTAATCAAATCGATCCGATCGTTGAACAGTCTGCTTTATTGTCGGACGAATTAAACAACAATGTTATAACACCTGCTGAATCAGATCTTCTTCGTTATGTTTTGCTTCGCCTTCCTTTGCTAACATTTGATGGCACTTATAGTCGTGAAATGGCTCGTAAAATGATTAACACAGAACTTGTTAATTGGATTGGAAATTTGCTTTCTCGGTGAGTGATCATTATTTATTTATTTATTGATTTCAACAGATAACTCCATGTTGAGTAGCTTGAAAAATTCAGTGGTTATACGTATGGAGTCTTGGGTGAACAATTCTCTAACTTTATTATCCATTTTTAGTAATGATATAGCATTTATTTTACTCAGCGTATACGAACATTATTACATTCTTGTAAGGTTGGTTTTGATTTCAGTAGCTATGTAGATCAAGTATATGACCTATTCAGCAATAAATCTATAAAATTATATTCTATATCTGTTATATCCTGATGAGAATTATGAATGGTAACTTTTGAGAACTATTTATGGACCAATACGATACATATATTTTTATTGTTTAATTATTAAATAGCTAAACTATACATATTCGTGTTCCTCTTATTAAAAGCTTTATTTTGACCTGTGAACTATTATTATACGATTTACGGTTCTTGAGTTCTACCCAGTCTGTTAAATATAGTCTTCGACATTCACAACCACTTTTGGCTAGATCTTGTACAAATATTGTTCCCTATTTTATGGTACGATGTGGTTTGTTTGGTTTGTATATAAACCCACTATGTTTGAAATACATGATTCATATTGCAGAGGCTGAGATTGTTGTTCTGGACTTAACAGGCAGGGCTAGGCAGTAAGACGTACCAATAAGGATTCCAGACTGCTCGTACGGTTTTACGCGTCATTGGTCCGGTCGATAAATCACTGTTCTCTAATTGGCAGTATCATTATGTCACCTATCAATAAAGCACATGTTATAACAATATCATTTGTAGTTTATATCACGAACTGACCTTAACTTAAACACTAGTAAGAAATTAGATAGTTATTCCATCCAATTATATATGGTCATTATTAGGACTACCTTCGAGAAGTGCCACTGAGTTTCTTATACGACCAGGCATAAGGCAGGTTATCACCAAATGGGAATAAATGGTGGTCATACAATATCGCCAAATTGGAAATATTGACTATTAATGAATGTATACCAATTTAGTGACAGCGTACTCGTTTCAAGGCACGGTTTCGGTTTCCATCTGGTATGAAGTTGTGGGTGCAGACTATTAGGGTATTCTATATTGGGGTGCAGCAAACGTTCGATGCCCCTCTTCATTTTCAATAGTTGTTAAGCTAAAGAGGGCATCCATGATTCGAACTAACAGCTAACCTTCACAGATTTATAATAACTATGTTTATTTTGTTTAGTGCACATAACATATGTTACTTGTATATATACCTGATAGGGAGACCTCAGAGAAGTTGACCATTTTTGTTATGTGTATTAAGTCCATTTTTATTGCTATTTCAATTTGGATTTCGTTGGGAATATTAAAACTCTCTAAAAATTACCATTCGCTCTCTCATTCTTTTGCGAATTATTAGCGTCAGTGTTGTAGTGCATGACCGTCATCCGATCCATCAACTTTGCGTAGATCCCGTTTCGTACAAAAAGGAACCCTCGTTCGTTCGTAATAAGCGTAAGCTATTTCTTAACATAACATCTCCGACTTGCTCTGTTGGCTACTATACTATGGATAATTTAGGAAAAAGACAGATGGCGGACACCAAGGCACTACTTCGTTAGTCTAGTGCTTTCAGGTTATGACTGGTTGTCTAATCTAGATCGGTTCGTGATCTCAATGAGAGTCCATGAAGTTGTTGACTGTTGATGTGCCTCGTCTTTTGGGAAGTGAAGTCTTGGTCCAGATTTTTATGAAGTGGTTTTAATCTATGATTCAAGACCTTAGGTAACAAAGCTGAAAGTTGACAGCAGTGACAAACCCATTCGTTTATTCCTGTTGAACTGTATTTCGTATGTGCTTAGCTCTAAGGACTATTGATACCATTATTCAACTCATTTACTTATCTACATAAATTTCTGTTATGGTGATACTGAACGGGGGAAAACGGTATACCGATGCACTAAGATACCAAATAGTACACTGATTATTTCCGGCTGTGTATTTTTTTTTTTAAATTTCTTTTTACGGAATTGTCATTCGCTGACAAGGTTTTAGTTTTCTTCCCTAACTTATCATTATCCCCATGACTGAATAGTTTGAATGAATGCGCCTATGTACGAAGGGCGTAAAATAACTTATATTGTGAAGTTCTAAAACTTTATGTCCCAGTTTATCCTTGTGTCAAATAAATCTGGGTGATGCATACGATACATGTGTGTGATCCCTATAAGATATTATGTGATGCACCACAGTATTCGGTTGGTGCAAGGAACTCATTCAACCACCCAGCCGCTAAGTGATTGGAAACCTTGTACCGCATTTTTTGCCTTCACAATGTAGAGATATGTACAATCCTAGTTTCTATTTAATTATCTCGTAGAATATATTTCAACAGAGATGCCATTAATTCTTTCATTTATTCAATGGGTTTTTTTATATCTTCACTTTTTTGTAGTATCACATCTGAATCTCTTAACCCTGAACAGTCTATAATTCAGATTAATCGTAAACAGGTTGATGATATGTTTCACGATGATAATTCGGATATGGAATTTTTTGACAAGTTAGTTTATGTAGTTTCTTTTCTCATCAATAAACTGTATTACAGTTTCATTCTCTTCTGTTACATCTATACTTTATACAGTCGAATGAATCAGTTTTAAGAAGACGATTTTTAGGTTCTATTGCGCAAAATTCGAAAGTCAGTGACCGCTAATAATCGTTTAATAAGTAAATTTAATAAGAGTATGTGAGGACGAATTAACAAAAATCAATAGAAACGATTTCTAGGTTAAATATCACGTAGAACGATTAGTAGGAATTCCTTTGTGTAGTCATGAGAAAGTTTAATGGTAACGAAAGGTTACTTTTCTCAAAGCAATAGTGTTCAATGCTCACTTTTCCCCTTGTAGATCGTATATAACACATAGATCAAACCTACCTCTAAATGCTGGCCGAAACATGTAATCATAAATTCTTAACCGTAATCAGAAATAATGTAGAGAACTTCTGAAAATCCATTTAACCTTATAAAGATTCGAAGAGATGGATAATCTATACCCATATGGACGACTTTATATTGTCGTTGGTCTATCGATTGACAGGCAGAATAATATATAGAAGACTTCAATAGATTTATTAATTATGTAAAATCTGTTCACCGTTTGCAATAATATTGTTCTTTTTTTATAGACTATTCAATTATAAAAGTTTTTTTCTAATTCACTAGCAACTGACCAGAAATTTGTCGGTTTTTTTGAACGCGTTCCTGTATCATGCCTTTATTGATCTTAAAGAAGAGCTTTTTTAAAGTTATCCCATGAAGAAGCCACAATTATAAATTGTGATTAGTTACTGTCGGTACAAATGTTAGAAGTTTTTGATCAATCACCAAAAGGCTTGTAGACTCAAGTCGGGATCTTGTTGATACCAGGAAGTTTGGAAAGATATAAATCACTATTTTAAGCGTTATTTTTGGTATGAGCTAAACTACTCGTTTAGATACGACTGAGTTAAGTGCGCCTATTTCATATGAGTAACTGTGCTGCCCTCCTATTCCTCATAATGCGTACAGCAAGCCAGGTTAGATTTCTTTGATTTGTTTTGTGAAGGAGGACCAAAGAAATACATCGATCTATGTAAAAGTATTGTCAACTAACCAATCAGGTCTTTTTTCCAGCTTCTTTAGTATCAGCGTAAATTCCAACACTCCATCGTGTTTGAAAATCACCCAATAAATGACAGTAATCATAAAATGTAAATTCACAATTTATTGTTGTTGAATAAAACATTTTTCCATTATGAAACAAATGAATTTTATGGAATAATAACAAACTAAATAATTTTTGTTTCATTTTTATTTCAGTCTAGATAATATCTCTCATCATTTTGACAAATTTTGGTGGTATGAAGCTCAACCTCACAGGGCTATCGAGGAAGTTTTACGCATTATTCGACAAACTAATACGTTTATTACTCGTCACAGTCCATGGACCGAAAAAGAATTATTAAGAAAGCAATTTATATTATCAGTAGTATCTGAATCATTAAGAATATGTGCATTACTTCTACAACCAGTTATTCCAAATTTATCAATTCGATTGTTACATCGACTTGGTATATATTATGAAGGAAAAAAAGAACAAAACCAATCGAATATCAGTAATCAAGCACGTGTTCTAGGTGAAAATTCTGGAAAATTTCTCCGTAAAATTAAATAGTTTCATTAACAATAATAAATTACACTTTTTTTCTATGTAAATTCTAATCTTAGTGTCAAACAGTATCCTTTAGGGGATTGTTTGTTCCCTCATCGTAATGTATATAGACAGTGTTATTCTGATATAATATACACTCGATTTTTGTATGAAAAATTGGTTGCTTTATGGGAAATATCGGTAGTCAAGAAGAGAATCTTTAGATATTGGGAGGACTAAACCCTATACTGATAATAATCATGTGCTTACTAGTGACTAGCTTTAAAGCGCAATTTCTGGGGTTTGGGCGAGAAACAGTCGAGTCCAACCATATCGGGTGTGAGATAATTGTCCACTACATGCAGTGGATAAGGGTTTGGGAGATCATAATGCTAACACTTAGATGTTGGCCCAGTATTCTCAAAACGAAGCGTTCGCGCGCGGGATCGGAGGTCGTAGGTATCATTCCCAGATGCGGGGTTGTGGGTGCACACTGTTTAGGGGTCCTATACTAGGACAAATCGGCTGTCCAGTGACCCCAGGTTCTCAATTGTTGTCTAAGATCAGCTCGTGATTTAAAATGACTAGTTTATTGTTAAACCACAGGATAGTAATAATGCTGTTAGCTTCATTCAATATTATACGTTTTTATGAGAACTAAGAACTGTTCTCCATGAGGTGACTGAATTAATCTGTTCAGTTCATCAGTTACAACGTAGAACCTGTGTGTATGTACATTCATATGGTATGAGTTCAGCAGGTTTGTTGAATGTTGCCTATCACCTTCGTTCTCCTGACTGCTGGGAAATATTCCATTACAAACGTACACAGAAACCTGCATTTGTGTCACCGAATCACACCACAGGGAATCAGATAGATTATATCAAATAATTCAGAATGTCAATGGGAGATGTGAAGACCAGGAGAGCATCTGACGTAGCTTACGAATCTGAATCTAAATAATCTTTGGAAAACTTTGGAAACAGCATTAAAGAGGTTCAACAGAGACTGCCTTCGACATAATCAGTTCACTATAGCTCACAGAAACAGGTTCCAAGCCCTGCAATATCTACTGGAAGAAGAAGAGTTTTCCACGGAGAACGACTGGAAGGGTTTCAGAGAGGCACTAATTTGAAATTATCAAGGTGTGCTGAGCGACAAGAAGCATTATCACAAAAATGAATCTCATTCGCAAACCGTGCAAGATTCAAGTAACATACTTACGCCTGTTACTCCCAATCGAGCATAGGCCGCCGTCCAGCATTCTCCAACCCACTCTGTCCTGAGCCTTCTTTTCTAGTTCTATCCAGTTTTTTTCATTATTTTCATGTCTGTCTCCATTTCTCGGCCTGATGTTTTCTTCTTTGGTCCTCCTCTTCTACTTTGGCCTTGAGGATTCCATGTGAAGGCCTGTCTTGTGACGCAGTTGGGTGCTTTCCTCAGTGTTTGTCCTATCCACTTCCAGTGCTTCTTCCTACACTGGGATCTAGTTCGTTCTCTCCTAAAATAGATTGTTGCTGGTATTGTTTGGTCAATGGATCCGAAGTATTTTGCGTAGACAACTATTAATAAACACTTGTATCTTCTGAATGATGGCTTTCGTAGTTTTCCAGCTTTCAGCCCCATACAGTAGAACTGTCTTTTGTATTGAAAATTCTGACCTTGGTGTTGGTTGGCAATTGTTTTGAGTTCCAGATGTTCTTCAGTTGTAAATATGCTGCTCTTGCTTTGCCGATCCGCGCATTCACATCTACATCAGATCCACCGTGTTCATCGATGAAACTGCCCAGATTTGTAAAGGTTTTTACATCTTCCAAATCTTCGTCAATTGTGATTCGATTGGTGCATGCTGTGTTGTATGGGACAACCTTGCTTTTCCTTTTGTGTATATTGAGACCTACTGCTGCTGCTACACTGGTCGTTTTCTCCTGCATTTGTTGTTGCGATTGCGATAGAAGGGCCAGATCATCTACGAAGTCTAGATCGTCCAGCTGCTTTCTAGCTGTCCACTGTATCCCATGCTTCCCTTCAGATGTTGACGTCTTCATGATCCAGTCGATCACCAGTTGAAAGAGAATGGGTGAGAGTAAGCAACCTTGCCTGACACCGATCTTCAACTCGAAAGAGTCTGCCAACTGTCCTCCATGAACGATTTTGCAGTTTAATTCATCATAGGAATTCCGTATGGTATTGACTATCTTCTCAGGTACACCGTAGTGTCGAAGAAGCTTTCATAATGTTGTCCTGTCCATGCCATCAAATGCTTTCTCATCGTCAATGAAGTTGATGTGGAGTGATGAATTCCATTCAATTGGTTGTTCCACAATGATCCGTAGCGTTGCGATTTGGTCTGTACATGGTCGATCCTTACGGAATCCAGCCTGTTGGTCTCGAAGTTGAACGTCTACAGAGTCCTTCATTCTGTTTAACAATACCCTGTTGAGGACTTTTCCTGGTATTGAGAGAAGAGTGATGCCAATGCAGTTATCACAGTTGCTGAGATCGCTTTTCTTTGGTATTTTGACCAGAAGTCCTTTCCAGTCTGTTGGTAATTGTTCGTCCTCCCAAATTTTGCTGAAGAGAATGTGGAGTATTTTTGCAGTTACTGCTACATCTGCTTTCAGTGCCTCTGCTGAAATGTCTGGTCCTGCTGCTTTGCTGCTCTTGATTTGTCTGATGGTCATGCTAATCTCTTTAATTGTTGGTGGGCCAACATTTATTGGGAGGTCCGTGGGTGCTACTTCGATGTTGGGTGGGTCCAGTGGGGCTGATCGATTCAAAAGCTCTTTTAAGAGTTCTACCAACCTGTTTCGCTGTTTTTTACTGTTGGTGATTACTTTGCCTTCCCTGCTTTTCACTGATCGTCCTGGTTTACGATAATTTTCAGCGAGTTTCTTTGTTGTGTCATACAATTGTTTCCTACTTTTGCAGACTTTTTCGCCATCATTGCTAAATCTTCCACATGTTTACGTTTGTCGGTTCTGATGCTCCTCTTCACTTGCTTGTTTACTTCTGTGTATTCAGCTTGTGCCTTGGCTTTTTCTACTCTTGTTCGGCTGGTATTGAATGCTGCCTTCTTTCTTGAAACCAGTATATCAACAGTGGCCCATTCCCTGTGATGGTGCTTCTTGCGACCCAGAACCTCATAACATGTTGAAGTGATTAACTCCTTGATCCCTTCCTAGTTGTTCTCCATGGTAGTTTCCTCTCGACTGAGTGGATCGTGAAAGGCATGGATCCTATTGCTGAGGGCAATCTTGAATTTGTTGAGTTTGTCAGCATCTCAAAGAAGAGCCGTATTAAACTTTTGTGACGTCCGCCCCGTTGTTCAGTGCTTCTTGAGTTTCCGTTTCATCTTGGCGACCAGCAAGTGAGTTTATATCAGCTCCTCCCTTGCTTCTCACGTCTTCCTGAACTTTTTGTTGATACAGGTATGGTCGGTTTGGTTTTGTATAGTGACACGGTGAAATCCATGTGGCTTTGTGTATGCGTTTATGTGGGAATATGGTGCCGCCTATGACCAGTTTGTTGAAGGCACATGGGTTTGCAAATCTCTCACTATTTTCTTTCTTTTCTCCCAGTCAATGTCGTCCTATGATATCTTCATATCCGGTGTTGTCCATTCCCAACTTTGCATTTAGGTCTCTTATTAGAATGGTCAAGTCCTTTGTTGGGCATTTCCCGAGGATTGACTGCAGCCTATCGTAGAATTGATCTTTAACGTCTTCATTGTAGTCGTTGATAGGCGCATAGCATTGGATGACGTTCATTGCAGTGCCCTCTTTCTTTGTTTTGAAGAAGGCTTTGATGATCCTGGGTCCATGAGATTCCCACCCTATAAGTGCTTTTTGTGCTTGTATGGATAGCACCAGTGCAACTCCTTGTACATGTGGAGCACTTTCTTTATCATGGCCGGAGTATAACAGGAGCTCTCCTGAAGTTAGTCGTTGTTGTCCAACTTGCGTCCAATGTGTTTCACTGATCCCAAGTACCTCTAGGTTGTACCTTTCATTTCTGCAGCAATTTGGAAGGCTCTCCCGGTGTCCCACATTGTACGAACATTCCATGTACCTAAATTCATGGTTGCGCTTGTCAGAAGAGGCACCAGCCTCGTGACTACTGAAAGGACTCAGCCTTCATAACGAGACGTCATAAATGAAGACCTTAAAACTCTCAGGGCAGAGTTTAAATGGTTTCAATAATTTTTTCTGGTCAGTGTTTTTTTAGCGAGTTAGTTTTCTACGGGAAGTTGATAAATATTTACTAGCTCAAAGACTGACTCCCCATCTTTACTCAGCACTCTGTTCCTAACTCATACATTGCCTACTCGGTGGTCCCAAAATACACTAACAATGCATCGTAGGCACTTATGATCGGATACCAGTAACGTACGAATATCCTCTACTTTTAATAGACATGTTTCACATCCACAACGTAAAACGGAGCTAACTGCTGAGTACTAAACTCGCAAGTTCGCGAAAACCAGTCGAGCCTCCTGAATCCAAGCTGAGATTTCTTCAGACGCCAAACCATTAGTACTGATGAAACTCCCAAAATAAATGGAGCGATCGGTGCGTTCAACCACTTGACTCCCTATCACTAATTTAGGCGATGACAGAAGCCAATCCTGAAGTAATATTTTACATTTGGACGGAAAGAACAGCATCCCAGACATGTATTGTGGACCACGGGGTGGCTACTCTAATTTCTACCGACCGACCAACTTCAGATATCCCAGTACGACCCCAATCTCCAATATATCAGAACACGAATCGTAGATGAAATCGTTTATGGGGCCAGGAGAAAAATAGGAATGATACGTTACAGACAAATGCATATTTATACAGTTAGGACTACCGTGAATATTGACCAACAGGAAAATGACACGTAAAATAAATATTGACCAATAGGAAAATGACACCATTTCACGTTCAAGGATAGCATTAGACTTAGCAGGATAATTTTTGGGATATTTTTCTGAATATCCCAACAATATACTTGCATTTTTTCTCAAGGTGGTCAGAAGATTGCATTTTGTCAGTGTCTTCAGAAAGAACTATGTTGTCTGCGCATTATAAGCCAACAAGTGAATCTCCTGGCAGAAGACCGATCCCTGAAGATTCGGACGGTGAAAGTGTTATCTCTAAGATCATGTCTATTAAAAAGCTAAATAAAAAGGGGGAGAGCAGACGACCTCGACGAACATCATCTGAAGTAACGAATTACGATAACAGTTCGCCATAAGCACTAACTCGACCAGTAGTGTTTGAATAGAGACTGTACAAGGTTGATTTATTTCTTTGGTACGCTTTTCAATGACAGATACTGACATAGGACCTCACGATCAACGGAGTCGGACGCCAGCTTAAGGTCAAGGTATACAACTGTAGTCGGACATCGAAAAGTAGGCCTACTTTCCACAGTCTCCCAAAGGGTGAATATTTAGTCTATACCAACCTGGTTTTTCTGGGTTCGCTCTTCATAAGCTCTGGTTAGATGTCGAAGTATTATTGAAACTAATATTTCGGACGCTATATTAGTAAAACCGACTCCTCTGTAATTGGCACGAGAGGATTACTGTCCTTTCTTATAAACTAGGACGGTCAGCGACCTAGACCAGTCAGATGGGATTACATCAATTTCCCAGGTTTCAGTTAATCTAACTTCCAAATCTAGACCCCCATCCTTAGGAATCTCAGGAGTTAGTCCATCGGCACTACTGCTCTACCCTGCTTTAGATTACTTTTATAGCTTTTTCAACCTCAGAGTTGGAGCACTTTCATCAATTTCTTATTCGGGTTGCTTGGAGATAGTGGATGAGTGTGGCTGAAGGTCAGTTGAACCGTTTCCTATAGTGTTTATCCCCTTGGTTCAATCTCCTGGATTGAGAGTAAATAGTAGTTTCGTCTTTATCAGAGATAGTTTTATTAACAGTCTGATTTGTAATACCCGTTTCATTGAGCAGTTGCCTACTGTTTCCTACCGGTGGTGCCTTTTCTATCTTCTCTGCTTTCTCTACTCATCAACCTACGTTTAAGCTGCCTCCACCCCTTGCCGTATTTAGAGCCAGACGGAATGAGTTTCCAAGCATCTATCAGTTCTGTAGAAGACACTGAAGTTTACTGATTTTGATTTCCTTCCGTTGTGAGGAGACAGCATTGCTGCAGATGCTGTTTGTTCAATGGAAACACTTTACTGATATCACATACCACCACAGTCAGCGGTACGACTTCGCTTTCGGGCCTTAAGTTGCTTTCAGTCTTACCATTCTCCAAGAGACCTGGCTGGGATGATAAGACCTAAAGGAACATCTATTCCAGACAATATACCTTCGTTGGGTTATCAAGATAGACAGGCCCGACCACCATAGTTGGGAAAGCAACTCGTTAATTTACGTCAGTATTTAGGATAGTAATGTTTAAATTTTGGTGGAAATCTCAACCATACAATCATCATATTAGGTAGTTCTTTTCACCAAAGTTAACCTTCCTTCACGCAAAAAATGGACTGTTCACAAATTATGTGGTATATGGTTGGGAACGTCTCAGCTATCTACCGAATGTGGCACAAAAATGATACAGTGAAATTTTTAAAAAATGGTGAAATAAATTGGTGATATTCATATTTTTCAAAAATGACAGTAAACGTGGGACTACAGAGACTGATAACGTTAGATTCTTTGTACAACTATTTTTTGTTGAATTTAATTTTCTCAAATTCTTTAAAGTTCTCATCTAATATATCATCTAGATCACATCTTGTATGGATGAGGGCAAAATATATTCCAACTATCAAAGCACATATAAGTATAATTGGATATTGATAATGTGGTATATCTTTCGGCTTTGGGACATAATTCATTACAGCATGCCATTTTTTGTGCGTTGAATACCGGATTTGTCCGTCTGGTAATTTATCATTATCGATTTCCGGTACTGTACGAGAATATGTTCTACACAAACTATGATGAGCAGAGAGAATTTTCGTGGTTGACTTCTTGTTAAACATATTTTTAAAAGAATGAATTCCAAATAAATTCCGAAAAAGTATTCGATTCATCCTGAAATTTGTCAATTATTTAGCGGCAGTCCAATAATCTAGAAAAATTGTTAGGCAGTTATAAGTTTATCAAAGCCAGGTAATAGGAAATAACAAAAGAATAAGTAAATATTATCAGAGATGTTTCTTGCTGTTGTAATATTGGTCTAGGACGTTTGGGGATATAGAGATGATTTACAAAGAATATTACTTGATCTCAACACAGCATGCAATTAGTGGGAGTGTACAGTAATGTAAATTTAGCATATGGCAATATGTCACGAATGCTTGGATGGAATCATACTTTTATTTCTTGGTGCAATTTGGATCGTAATGTAGGTCAAGAATGAGTTACTTTAACGGGTAGAACAAAGAAGACAGTAGGGCATTCTGTTCTAGTGACTAAAATCCTCAAATACACTGGACTTATGGGTTGACTTTAAAAGTTTAACTTGTGGAATTCCTCTTGCCACCAGTAATGTTACTTAAGAAACAAACGAAACCTTTCAGCCGGGATTATATTCAAAATAGCTACGTGTATTTATTATAAATAAAATTCACTTATGATATCAATTTGTGAGTCACCTATTTCTTTTTTTAAGTATTTTAAAATGTTAACCCAGGAACTTTAGGGGTGACTGGGGTCTATCGACTTTCCACATATTTTAATCGAGTAATAATTTATCCTGCACTTCGTTGACTCTCTTCATGCTTTAGTCTTTTTTGCTGTTGAAGTAGTCACTCTCAGATTTTCAGTTTACAAAATACCACTTGTAACTACATATTGTGGCTTTCGATTTTCAAACGCTGCGTTGAACAGCAGGTCTTTATAGTTAACTCTTGTAGCTAAAGTAGTATTGTGGAGATAAGCATGACAAACTTATTTTGTGAATAGTTTTTGATATTATTTGCATTTATTTTGTTAATTTTCACAGTCTGTACATTTACCAAGAAATGATTGTACATGTTGTTTAAGTGCATGACCTTGAACACACGCCTCCCGTTCTCGATTACTTGTGGTTATGATAACTGAACTCTAAATCATCTACCATCTACATTTATAGACTGCAGCCGCATTTACATTATATTCTACGTTTGGCTATATTACTGGAACCATAACAATCCTATTGGAATTATTATCTATAATTGTGAACTCTGGTATCAAATACAACTCGAGCACGCCCAAGTTTGCTGATTTAAGTAACGTCCCTAAACTTTTATTTGTGTTTATAACTTATAACTGATATATTATAACATTACTGTTTATACGTAATTTATTACTATTTTTGAGTTGATATATTTTTTGGTCCACCACAATTATCTGGTGAGCCTTGAGTTATTCTAATTGCTATATTGCTTGTTTTTATCTGATACGTTAGTTTATTTTTCAAATACTGTACTCTCCCAACAAACTTATCGATATGAACGGTCCCCCAGTAGATACCCTCAGTTCTTTACCAAGTTCTGCTGGCATTATTTTAAATTCAGTTAATACTATTTCAGAATTCAGACTCCCAGTATATGGAACTAACAACCCGGGGGTCTGGTTCGCCCAAGTAGATGTGTTATTCATGGCCAGAGGAATGCGCTCCCAGGCAACAAAATATCGTTATGTAGTTGGAGCACTCCCCATAGAAATTGCAGCCGAGGTTGAGGATTTAATCGACCAAGTACTATAGAGCGACCCTTATGACAAAATAAAAGCCGCGGTTATTCAACGCACGTCGGTCTCAGATGGAAAAAGATTACAACAGCTGTTAACTTCATGTGAATTGGGAGACAATAGACCATCACAGCTGTTAAGATACATGAAATAGCTAGCGGGTCCATATAAGCTAGACGAAGCCCTGCTAAAACAAATTTGGTTTCAACGTCTACCACATAATGTAAGATAAATTCTCAGTGTGTCAGGAAACTCCGTTAGCCTAGATGATTTAGCAGATATGGCTGACAAGATGACGGAAATCTACCCAGACAGCCATGGTTTTAACTCAGTACAAACTGTCGGTAAAGAGGATACAGGTGGCACAGCCAACTTCCAACAACAGTTATCGGAGCTGGCAAAGCAACTGGCATTACTACAAGTCACCATTGCCACGACCCACTCCCGACAACCCAGATCCTCATCCAGAAAGAGATCGTTTTCCAAACAGCGTCCTAAGTCACCTAACCGGACCAGTGTAATTTGTTGTTGCCATAAAAAATATGGTGCAAAGGCACGATGAGAGTACACTATTTGAAAAATAAATCAACGTATAAGGTAAAAATAAGCAATATAGCAATTAGAATAACTCAAGGCTCACCAGATAATTATGGTGGACCAAAAAATATATCAACTCAAAAACAGTAATAAAGTTATTACGTATAAACGGTAATGTTATAATATATCAGTTATAACTGATATATTGTAAGTTATAAACACAAATAAAAATTTAGGGACGTTACTTAAATCAGCAAACTTGGGCGTGTTCGAGTTGTATTTGGTACCAGAGTCCACAATTATAGATAATTAATAATTCCAATGGGATTGTTATGGTTCCAGCAATATAGCCAAATGTAGATAGTAGATGATTTAGAGTTCAGTTATCATAACCACAGGTAATAGAGAACGGGAGGCGTGTGTACAGTAGTGTATTTACTAGCAGTTAACAGCGTGTGTCATGATATGAGTAATACAGAACGGAAGTGTGTGTTCAAGGTCATACACTTAAACAACATGTACAGTCATTTTGTGGTAAATGTACAGACTGTGAAAATTAACAAAATGAATGCAAATAATATCAAAAACTATTCACAAAATAAGTTTGTCATGCCTATCTCCACAGTATATATGTCCCATGTTTTCAAACTCCTTCTGAAGAAACAATTTAGCAAATCACTTAGTTTCACGTAGTTGATGTAGTACATGGGTACAGTTCGCTTTACAAGTGTCCAATAACTCAATGTCTAGTATTTGCAAGCTTAAAAGTGTATACGATGAATGAACTTACGGGAACAAAGTCTACTTTTCAACTGAGTTTTAGTCTACTGTGCGCTGTCTAGCTGAGAGCTTGAATCAGAACTTTAATCACTAAGCACACAAATGTCTGATTATAGTCTCAGCTTCTATCAAAAACTTAAATGTAGAGCCGGGAACAAAACAAATTGACTCGAATTATCACACTTATATAAACGGAACGAGTGATGAAAACTGGATGTAGAGAATATGGTGTAAAAATAATAAAGCATCGCTAGTGTATTTTAGGACCATCAAGTAAGCAGTATATGGGTTAGAAACAGAATACGAGGTAAAGATGGAGAATCGATTTATGGGATAGCAAATCCTTATCAACTGAAATGGTTGAGATATGTATTATTTGAGCACATAAACATTGGTACAAGGAGGCACCAAATACATATACGCCACACAATGGCAGTGAGGTTGTGAAGAGATCGAGAATGTAGAGTGAGTATAATAAAAGAACAAAAATAAACAGAAATCAGTGTATGGGAGTGAGGTAATAATAAATAAATAAATAAATAAATAAATAAATAAATAAGTCGTAATAATGGGAGAAACAGTTCAGCTAGTAAAAATACAACCAGAAAGAATTCTGTTAGTTAAAGTTATATTTACTTTTATGCGGACAGTAAAAGAAAGTCACAGTAGGATCTCCACTGGCTTCAATTCTGAGCCATGTCTCATAACTCCTTTAGCCACTGTGTTGCACCATTTCTATGGCCCCAACCAGGGAGTCATGAATAATCAACAGAAGCCAGTTCTCTACAGCTTACTTTCATAACTAGACACCATTTAAATCATATTATGATCATTATTTAATTACACATGTCAGCTATCCTTGTATATTTAACCGAATTGAATCGCGTTATTGAATGAAATTAAATAAGTCAAATACGAGAATGAGATTTAAGTACGCATATTTCGTACAATTGTTGATCGGAAAGCGAAGCAAAACAAAATGACGCGCAATGGAGAAGACTAGTGAGCCAACTCGATTTAACCAAGCGTGAGTTGATGTTTATGGTCAGACAAAATAAGTTACAGACATGTGATGAGTAGGATAAGTAATGCACAAATATACACTTACATAAAAACAGTCGAGGTTAATAAGCCAGTAAGTGACAAGATCAAGATGTGGTCCAAGAGGAGTGAATAGACTGGTCAGTCCATAAACTAGAACAACACATATGGGCCTGACATAGGATCAGTCACTACACACTGACCACCTCTCCGCTCTTCCCAACCGATCCTAACGTCGGCAAATAATGCACGAGGTGGAATTCTCTAAGATGACATTCGTAGTACATGTCTAAGCCACTGAAGTCGGTGTTTCAAGATGATGACACCAGTTAAGTTATCGTCACCACGTCCTGATAAACGTTGCCACATCTCTGCATTAGTAACACGAGTTGCCATTGAACGACATCAATCCTTTGGAGACATTTATGGTTTACTAGAAAGACGCCTAACATCCTCAACTCGGAGAGACCAGGTTTCACAAGAACAGAGCAAAACTGCTCTCACCGACGCGTTGTAGACCCGACCTTTAACAGCCAGACTAACATCACGAAGGCCCAGATTGGCATAAGCCGCTCTGGCTTTCGCTATTCGTGCATTAATCTCATCACTCACACCCCCACCAGCACTTATGCAGCTACCTAGATACACGAACTTCTCGACTACTTCTATTTGCCCACCATCCAGGGTGAGTACAGGATTAGAATACTGCCAGTCTTGTAGAAGTACTTTGCACTTCGAGGGTGCAAAGCACATACTATACCTACAGACACTGATTGCCAACTGATTAGGTGCGGATTACATGGCTTGGGTATCATCTCATAGCAAGACGATATCATCCGCATACTCAAGGTCGAGAAGTCTTTCTCCAGGCAACAGATCTACACCACCATTACTTGCATCCATCAGAACGTCATCGATGGCGAAGTTGAAGAGGAATGGTGAGATTGGGCAATCTTGTCTAACCCCACTACTTAAATGGAACAATGGAGAAAGGTGGTTGGATGCTTTACTCCGCCTGAACTGTTTGTATAAAAGACTTTCGAGATGTTAATAAACTTTACAGACACGCTTTTCTTTAACAGACAATCCCAGAGAACAGTCCTGTCCAACAAATCGAAGGCGGCCCTAATGTCAAGAAACACTATGATTGCTGGCCCGTGAGAAGTATGACGATGTTCTAATATTTGGCAGAGGGTGAAAATATGATGAGTGCATCCTCAACCAGAACGAAAACCAACTTGCTCCTCGAGAGTCAATCTTTCTCGGGTTTCGAACAATCTACGAAGTATGTGCCCCCAAATGCCCTGGTACGGCCGAGAGTGGGGAGGGTCCGCTCTCCCTCACGAAATGCTCTCACGTGGTAACGTGTATATAGTCACTGCCAGGAAAGTCCTACTCACTGTCTTCTCGTGGCGGGAGTATTGTTTACGAAATTGAGAGGACGAAAAGCGAATGTCCGGTGCTTTAACCGGGTTGGGGTTGGTAGACACAGACAGTCCACCTAGGGGAGTTGGGAAAACCTGATTCTAAACCATTAGTGCACATGGGCTCCAGTATCCTGACGTGGCAAATGGTGTATGAACCAACTATCGGTCACCGGCTACCATGCGACTGCATCTCTTTACGTTGCTCCACCGCCTTGTGGACTGGACCTTTGGGTTAAAGGCTCGGGGTGTGGGCCCCTAAGAAAACCATCTGCTTCGGTTTGGGCATCCGGACAGTATCCCAGCCCTCACACAAATCAAATGAATAATGTGGCGCATATCTGTTTAGTGCTATCTTGTACTAATGTTAACGTGTTGAAAAAAAATAAATGATTCAGTTAAAAGGGCAAAAATGGGACTTGCTTGGATAAGACTTTATTCTTAATGTTAGTACGAAAGCACAGTAGAAATCGATACGGGTCGAATCATGATGAAGCGGGTAACTATGAAAAACAAAAGATTAAAAGGTCAAATATATAACGATACATAAGTGTCTGTAATAAAGCAGACTATAATTTGTGGATGAACCAGTGGAAGTAGAGGTAACATGCCTAAAATCTTGACGCGGAGTTTGACTACTTATATGTTTAAGTGGGATTTTAGGATAGTGTTGATGTCTGTTCTTGAAGAAAACCCTTATTTCATTTCCTAACCTAAATCAAATTGATCGCAATACGTCCATCATTCACGTCGATATGTGCACCTAAGAGACATCCTCCTCTATTTCCGAAAAGAACATTCTTAAAATCAGTCTTTTCGAATAAAGTTAAGGCGTCCCAACAATATGGAATGACTGACCTCAAGGGCAAGTTTGACACGTGCTCCCAGATGTGACCTAGAAATTCGTTCCAAAATCCAATATCTCTGTCCTCAGTTTCAGTTTTGAAAGGACAGGAGGCTTGATGGCCTGTGTTAGTCCTGGAAACAGTGGTCTTTCATTCGATCCAACTTTTTTTCGAAAGAGTCAACGGATGGAGCCTCAACCACGTGCTGTGGTAATGAATTCCACTTGTTGATGATTCGATGGGAAAATCGATAGTCAGCTGACAAGCAATTTGTTCTGGGCTTGTAAACTTTTTTTGAATTGTTCTCGTAAATTCTCTGTTTTGGAAGACAAGAAAAACGAGAGCATATCAGGTGCAAATCAATCACTAAGCAATTTAAAAACTGTTATCAAGTCGCCTCTAGTTTTTCGATATGACAATGGGAAAAGGTTCAGCTTGGCCAGTCGAGCATTAAACGGAAGCTTCGCAACTTCGGGAATAAGCTTAGTTGCTGTTTCCTGAACCTGTTCCAAAAGCTCACTGTCTTTTTTAGGCAGGGGCTAGCCGCTTGTATGCAGTACTCAAGTTTACGACGTACGAACGCTGTATACAAAGTCAAAAACGTTTTAGCGTCGATATGACTAAAAGCCCTACGTATTGACCATAAGGTTCTAAGGCCTTTGGCGGCTATTGCACGGTAGTGTGCAGTAGTCTTTAAGTTTTGACTAACGATAACTCCTAAGTCATTATATGCCTGGACGACAGGTAGCTCAGTGTTATTCATCGTGTATGTATCTGTACCTTGATGACCGATATGTATCACAACACACTTGGAAGTATTTATCGGCAACTGCCAGGTTTGAGACCATTCAGATAATTTCTTCAGGTCATTTTGGAGTTCTAAGCTATTACCCTCACATCGTATCGTTCTCCATATCTTGACATCGTCAGCATATAGCAAGACCGATGATGATAGGAGACGAGGAAGGTCATTTACATACAAGAGGAATAGCACTGTCCCCAAAACTGTACCCTGGGGCACTCCACTAAGCACATTTCCCCAGCTAGATAACTTGGAGCTCACCCTTACTCTTTGTTGACGCCTTACCAGAAAGTCTTTTATCCACATCAATAAATTGCCTCTAATCCCGACATTTCTTAACTTATATAACAGCCGGTTGTGCGGAAATTTGTCTAAAGCTTTAATGAAATCAATGAAGGCTACGTCTACAGGTAACTTTTGGTCCTTAAGAGCGCACCAGCTTTCACGAGCCACTAATAAGCTAGTGAGACAAGAGTAACCTATTCTGAAACCGTGCTGCTTCTCCGAAAGGATCATGTTTTCATCGAGATACTTAAACAGCTCCTTCCGAATAATCTTTTCTAAGATTTTGACAACCACACTAGTTAGGCTAACGGGGCGGTAATTCTCAGGTTTGTGTTTCGTACCTGTTTTGAAAACAGGACTTACTATGGCGTTTTTCCAGTCTTTTGGTAAACGCCCCTGAGTAACGGATAGGTTAAAGCATATACTTAAAGGGCTTGCAAAGAAGTTAGATAATTCCTTTAGTTGCCTGGGATGTAATTCATCAGACCCCGTGGATTTACCTATGTCAAGCTTATTTAGTAGACCAAAGACATCGAGTTCTTTAATAGTCTCGCTATCCGGTGTATGTGTAGTGGCATTGGACCATAACCACACAATCTTCAAAGCTGAGCACAAGACTACTCAGAAAATAGATATTCAATATTTAACGCGGAGAAATACCTAACGATAGAGAAGGCGCGAATAAGGAGTTGAAACTACTGGGGTTGATCGAGTGGCATGGCTCGGCCATGCAGGCGTGGTCTCTGCTGAATGTTACCTTATATCTTCTATTCATATTAAATATATTGTTCTTTCTTTAGCCTAACCTTGTTCTACATCATGTATTGGTAGTTGATACGATACAGTGAGTTGGTGTAGTCGATGGTGTGACTTCCACGTAAGATCTCATAAATTAGGCAGTTATATCATGACAAATCTACAAATTTAGGATTAGGTCTATTATTAGAGCAGTACTAATATCATAGTAGACCATAATTCTACATATGTGTGGGGGATTTGTATGCGCTGACGGGAAGGGTGCTTCTATGGTATATACACTGCTAAAGTAGTTTGAGAACACTTGATCCTTACCAAAGTCGTCCTCCACTAGTGACGCGGCAGTACTGTCTCCCCACAGAGCAAGAATATCTCCTCTTTTTTTGTCCTTTGGTTTATATGGGAATACAAGCGTTTAGGACATTCTGTGGATTCCTTAACAAGTTTTTCTTCGTACAACTTTCTAGACTTACGGAGGGTCGAGGCACATGTATTCCGAGCTTTTTGATACTGAGATTTTGTCTCATCGGTCCCCAGTAATCTAAATCTATCCCACATTTTCCTTCTCTTACGGAGAAGGATGAAGACCTTCCTACTGAACCATGGCGGGGAGTTTCTCGGCCCCCTTGGTATAGTCCAAGGAATATGGGGTGCGGTAACTTTTAAGTATAAATTTCGAAGTGCGTCCCTAGCCGTTTCAATTAAGGACTCTAAATCTATTGCCCAATCTACTAACGATGTCGAGTGCATGATGTCTGGCATGTTCGCTGTCCAGACGTTAGGTCGGGATTGGACTGACGCGTGCTCGTGACTGACAGTTACATGGACGTCGAAAGTTAAAACTGCGTGATCACTTTTATCTAGGGGTGGCATGTAATGGGGGTTAGCAACATCATCCTCATAATGAGTCAATATAAGATCTAGTAAGGATGATTCAGAGTCCGGATCGTACCTAGTCGCTTCTTTCACATGTTGCACTGGGGTACATGTGATAACCGCATCAACTAGTTCCTGCTCAAAGGAATTTCCCGACAATTTAGTTCGCGGATTTTCCCAGTCTATCATAAGTGCATTAAAGTCCCCTAGGATTAGACATCGATCACTTTGTGACCAAGTATTGAGACTGCTTAGCAGGACCTCATTTACCTCACAGCTTGGATTAAGATTGAAAGAAACCAATCAGCAGCTCTTGTCTCCTGCATTTAAAGCGACAACTAACTAATTCACACGTCCCACTCTCATGGGATACACTGTCGATAATGGCAAATGGGATAGAATTTCTAATGAATAGGGCGACTTCTCCTCCTTTACGCTTCTGTATTCTGTCGGCCCTTACTAACATCAATCCCTCGAAATCAAGTTCCATACTATCTATAGACTGTGTCAGCTAGGTTTCTGTGCCTGCGGTTATGTCTGGCTTTGTAGAGTCAATCTGTACACCTAGTTCCGATCGCTTAATAAGTAAGCTTCAGGCATTAGTGTAACAGATCCGGAGCCTATTCAAGTGGTTTCGTGCTTCATCCAGAGTGGCTTCGGCATTATTCTCTGTCGAAGCCTTACAACCCGAAAATTTACAATTTTAATGTCCTTTTCGCCAGCGTCTAACCTAAGTTGTAGTTCTTTTTCGGCTTCTCGTCTTTTTACACGGTCTGCCAACGGCAAATCCTTACGGATAAAAACTCCTGAACCCTATAATTTATGTCCATCCAGTAAAATTAGGTCGCGTTCATTCGAAGATTTGAACACTACTTTAAGCAATCTGAATTGATTAGGCTTCAAGTTCGCTAGACTACCTAGTCTGTACAACTTTAGAAAGGTGACTCCGGAGATATTTTGACGCATGAGTTGATTAAGTAACTGTTTTATCAGCACAATGTTATGCTCAAAACGAGTTTTTGGTTCAGAGCTTTCACCCTTCTTGATTCTATGAAAAATAACTGATCTGTCACTGTGATCAGCCTTCGATTTCTCGACCACTTTTACGGGGGCAGGATTCCATTTTATATCGTTGTGTTGTTTCTTCCTTACAACCTGTACCCGTTCGTCAACTATGATTGGAGAAGCAACCACAGTCGCATAGAACATACTGCTGGATTAAAGCAGATGCTTTTTTAGGCATGCTTCTTCATGTTACGACACATCGCTTGGTCTTCGTTATCTTTAGTTGTGGTTAATTTAAACAGTCTATTGCAGCAATCGTAGTACGTTTGACAGATTTTAATTGGATTGTATATGTCACGTGTATTCTCTTGAACCGTTGTCCGACGGATATAAAAAGCAGACAAAGAATTTGTTGCCATTCTGAGCGTCTTCCACATTGCTGTCTTTATGACTTGAGAAAAAAACGTGAAAAATAGTAAGCGTAGGTTAAAGTACAATTTTGCTTGCATATGAAGCAAATCTTGAGAAACAGCCATCACACGCGTACAAACACTATGTGATAGCTAAAAAGTGTACACAAAGTAATATCAAAATCTTTTGTGAAAGGAGAACAAGATACACATGAATAGAAATATCTCAACTGCGCAAACCTTTCAATTTTTTTCTGTTTTTGATACAAAAATATTGAAAAAAACAAATAGCTGTAGGAGACAAGGACTTAGGACATGCTCTGTATACGGCAGTCGTTTAGGTGTTCCTGAAACACTGCAGTTCCTCCAGAGCGTTCGTCTTATACCGGTCATCAGATGTCAACGAAGATTCGCCGTGGTACTTAACTATCAATGGTTTGATCTCAGTCATGGATATTGCGTCGCTTGATTTTTTTCATGTGAAATTTAGCTTAGACGAGGTCTCCTTCTATGTAAGTGGACTTAAACCCATCGATGTTCATGTAAACTTTGGTCCCATCCTTATCGATAACATAGTTATTAGGTTAGCGATGAAGAACTCTGTAAGGTCCTTCAGATGCAGTTACAAGGGGTCGGCGTAAAGAGTAGCGATTTTCGGAAACCTGAGTACTAAGCCATAAAGTGGGTTTGGATAAAGCACTAGTGGCTTGCATCCAAGCAAAACACAGGTTCAGCTGAACTCATCGTGATTGTAGTGGCATTAGGCCCTAACCACACAATCCTCAGAGCTGAATACAAGACAACTGGGAAAATAAATAGTCAACATTCAACGCGGAGAAAAACTCAACGATGGGTGAAGTGAGAAGAGTAAATAAATTCGTTCGAAATTCAAATTCATCGGATAGCATGGCTCAGCCTTCCAGGCGTTGTCACTCTTCAGTGTTGTGTTATGTCTTTTGTTCAGGTATGAAATTACATTTTGCAACGTTTGAGGCTATTTGTTGACAGAACAAACCATGATATTGGGGGTTCTGATGATCTACAGAATCCGATTAGCAAAGGTGGCCGGTCCGTCTACGCCGTTGCTGAGATAGTTTGAATAGAGAGAGTTTTTGAAGAAGGATTTCATTGAAGGTTCGTGACAAATGATCTTTTTCATATGCAGCAAAATTTCTGTCACTAAGCCGTGCTTAAACTCGATATTGAAGAATAGATGGTCTTGTAAAATTATAGACTTCTTTGATGTTAGTACACTTATTTTCACTACTGTAGTAATAGACCTAATCCTAAAATTGTAGGTACGTCATGATGTGACTACCCAATCTATAAGACGTTACGTGGAAGCCACATCAATGTCTACACTGAATAGTCCTATCATGCGGATCAGAAATATAACGTCTAGCAGTTCTAAAGAACTCCTTTGGGCTGGATAGATACTAATGTATTCAATACAAAATGCAACAGGTTTTACATAGAGTGACCCATCCTACATAGCCGAGCCATGCTATTTCGATCAACTGTCCCCGCCTTCACTATCACCGACCTCCTCCAAGTGTTATATGTTGAACGTCAATCATCTCAGTAATTATATGTCCAGCTTCCACCAAATTAGTGGTTTTTGACATACTGCTACACGTTGTTCCCTTAGTTTTAAAAGTTCGGTGTACAACGTATCACTTAAAACTGTGTGGTTTGGATTATGTACAAGCTTCAGTTAAGGGTTGGATGAACACATATTCTCGTAGATAAACTTAAGCACTATGACTGAATCTGGTTGTAGCCAAAATCAGTCATGATAACTGAGTGCAGTTCTATGTGCTTAATAATAGATATTTGTGTGCACTTGTATGTATGCTTATGATCGAAGAACAACTCTCATTCTTCTTTTTGAGTGAAACATTATACATTACCACCGTTCATCTTTGTGAACTATTTTTAACCCCGTGGTCTATGGGAAGGTTTTTGTTCATATTTACTTGCAAATCAGCCTATTCAATCACATTACTTCATATTTTAGCATTTCCTTGCTGGTAGCAGTTTTGTCGCAGTTGACACTTCGTTTCGACTTCGAACATGATGGTTCACTCTTCTTGACTGTCAACGTCCATACAGATAATCATCCAGAATTCCGGGATTACTATACGTTACACCGACTGTTTTTGCAACGTTAGCTTCCAAAACACGAGTCTCTTAAAGGCTGTTCATGAACAATTGCAATTAATACTCTATGGACAGAACGAATCATAAAACTTTAAGTCCATCCTCAGTGACTAGAAACCGGATTACTGAAATACCAGCCGATTTCATTCTCGAGCACGTTAATATGTATACGCTCATATTTTGAATTTAGAGAACAAATTTTAAACTTGAGATCAGCTCCTACCATGTTCGATTTATTTTGATTGGACATGTCTTTTGGATAGCTTACTATACTGAAAGATCCCATCAGCGTTATATAAAGGAGTTTGTTGAAGACTTTACGTCACTTGCAAATGTATAGGTCTCATTTTCAGACAAATAAATACACGACAATGAAGTTTACCCAAGCTTCTCCCTTGCTTCGCCATGATAGACCCAAGATAGTTCATACCATTTATTGCCATTAATTGCTAAATATGACACCGATTCCTTTTTGTGCAACAGATATGAATTCGTGCCACCTTTCTCGTGGTTAAACCACTCCTTAATCTCAGAAACTGAGTTCAAGCTGTTTTTCTTACATGTGACAAACCAGCATATCCTTTTACCTTATGAGTATGCTGTAAAGTAAAATAAATAATTGTATGATTCAAGGATAATATGGAAGAATGTTTTTTGCCTCAGACCTAGAAATTACTTGAATCCAAACACCACTACACAACAATCCGTCTACCATCGAAGTTTTTAACTCCCGTTATGGGTAGTTCATCATTTTCATTCGGCAACTAGTTTTGGACATCAGAGATATTTTATTCTGTTTCCTGAATTTCATATTTTGAGCAAATAATTTCAGATACAAGCGATCCAGCTGTAGCTCTTCAACTCTGCGCACATTCACAATCAAGGATAAATCAATTCTTCTGCAGAATGTTATTGGTAGATATCATTCATATACGGCATACTCATGTTTCTAATATGACCCATTGAGCATATTTTCTGATCTAAAGTTCGATAACCTAGGTTCTGACTACTTACGAACCTCTATAATTCAAAATAATATTTGGCTCGTTCTAGCATTCATGACAACCTTTATTCTAGTATTTACTCCTAAGTATCAGAATACCGATTGTAGGTAAGCCTTTATCTTTATTCAGTTGATATAATTTAAATACATGTGAGTTTATGTACAAGAATTATCAGATTGCAAAATATCCTGAATAAAGAACATTAAGTTCTGAACAATCAAGCTTTAATTGCCAAAGAAAAAAGCAGAAGTGGGCTTAACGGAATCCTTCGATGTATGGAATTCAAGAATAAAATATTCCAGTTATTTCATAATTATTAGATCTGTAGCGTGGCGTCGGGTCGAGATTAATTATGAACACCGCTACTAAGAAACACGTGCCAAGTAAATCAGAAGGCGAATTTTGAACGTAACCAAATAAACCCATAAAATCCCCGAGAAGCCAAATATCGGAAGGCAGTTAATGGACCAAGTCGAGATATATTTGCTGGCGATCTCGTGGTATCGAAATGATACCGAGATCGTGCCAGAATACAAGCTTGGTTACAGAACGTAACCGAATTCGCGCAAAGTCACAATCAATGTGTGTGTATAATGGATGCTTTTTAGCACAGTTAAACAAAAGCACATTAAAACAGTCACTGGTACAATTGGTTACAATAATAATCGTTTTCAATAAACCAATCGTGTTCTCGTGATAAAGATGAGTCACTACAGATCAAAGGGTATGCAGTATTAATTAATGAAGGGTTTCCAAAAGTTGTAACGCTCTTGATATTTTACTTAACATGTTTCCCATGGGATTTCGCTTAAAAGGACTTTTCGAATCCTGAAAACACCTCGTACTCGGTAGCGGAATGTTTAACAGAGTTATATGGACAAACTAATTGGAGCACTTATTAGCCCCATTGATTTCAAATATATGTGGTGAAATAATTTCTGATTGTTCTCTCACCAGTCATACTTATGCCTTCTCGTTATGCGGGATAAAAGTATGATGTGTTTTATCCTTCTGTGTAAATATATATTGTTTTTTACCAAGTGAAGTGACACTGAACTCTAGCCTAACTATTTGCCGAGTTGAAAGCATTTTTATCTTTGGAGACTTACAACCGGTTGTTGGGTGATTGATGATAAACGATGAAGATCAGTAGACGCTAATTCGAGTTGATTAATGTATAGCATAACGTGCTAATGCTAGATACTTCACCACTCCGATATGATAGGTAAATAACTGCTTTTAATGTGGTGTTGGCCATACCCTAAATGTATTTTAGGAGCAGAAGATCATGACCATCGGGTTTGTGAGTATTTGCATGTGATTTCAACGTAAGACCACGTAAGTTAAAAATTCAAATCATTTCACTCGGTTCTATTTAGTTGGAATTATTAATTGAACAAGGTATGTGGGCTCATTTTATTTAGAACTGAAATCAGTATTAAAAAAGTTATTTATACTACTAGGTAGATAGGCCTAATTTAATATAACCGACACGATATGAGATGAATGCCTAATCTATATTATATTAAGTCGGAGTGACATTACGTATACCCTGACTTTCCCCATGACGTTGGTTGGGATGCAATGCATTTTGGGGGCCTTCAAACAACAAATACGATTTAATACGACATATTGAAAGAGGCACAAAAGTTATCATACTAGGATAATCAAATGATACTCTCGCAGTTTTCTCGTCTCTGACTTTTTTGACCCTCTCTGTTTTGCATCGACTCTACTGTTCAGTGTTTAATGTTTGAAGATAAAGTACGTTTGGTTTGAACGATAATCCGGTTAGAATTTATTGTCACACCACTGTCACTAGAAGTTCATTGTAAGTCCTAGACTTAATCTTACAACTAATTTGATCTGTAAATTCTGGATCACTTCTATCCTTTCATGTGAATAAGGAATCATCGCACAGAAGAACTACCTAAACTATCAAGAAGTGTCTCGTAGATGATAATATTTGATGGCGTCTGACATTTATGTATCAGGTGCCCAACTCACTTATCCTAAACTTAAAGCTCCACAGACTAGCTTAACAGCAGATATCCAGACTGAAAATAAAGTACAGGTTGACCGAATAAATCTACTATATATGCGGTAAGGAAAAAATAAAGACGAAGACAAAATGCAACTTAGCTCATTCATAAATCTCCAATTAAATTCAGTAAGTTAACTGCTTTCTTTGATCAGTAATGATATTGAAAGCAACGGTCATGTTTATGAGCCGTATCGCCACATTACGGATCGTCGTTGAACAGTCAACTAAATGTAACTTATCACTATATATAAAATTCCTTGATTATGAGAAGGCGTTTGACAGCGTGGATGTGAGGACATCATGGAAACGTCTTCGACACTATAGTGTGAGTGGCTGGGAAAATCGTCAACATAATCAAACGGACTTCATACGACGGACTACACTGCAAATTCGTACGTGAAGGACAGCTGACAGACTCATTCCAAGTGAGGGCCGGAGTCAGATAAGACTGCCTGCTATCCCCCTTTCTCTTTCTTCTTGTGGTTTACTGGATTATGAAGACCTTCACATCTGACGGGCAGCACGGAATAAAATGGAGAGCTTGAATGCAACCGGACGACTTGGACTTTGCAGATGACCTGGTCCTTGTATCCCATGAACATCAACAAATGCAGGTCAAGACAAACAGTGTAACTACCGAACTGCCAGTATTCGCTTTGAACGCGGGACTGACGAGCCAAAATTTGTTCGAATAGGCCAGACTACGTTCTTCCGTATAGCTTGTAAGATCCATTTGGAATGTTTTGTGTGTTGGTGAAAATCCCTCCATGTATATACTTGTACTTTGTTCCTATTGATCCCCTTAGTTGTACATTGTTGTATTTTGATTACATTTGAATTGTTAATATTTGTATTTTTGTTATAGTTTTTGTTTTTATTACGCATTCACTAAGTTTGTGTTTCTTCCTGAACTGCATCTGCGTTGTTTTACTTGACACTTGTTCTTGGCGGTAGCCATATTGATTTGTTCCTCCTGTTGTGTGTGATCTATCCAGTCAGGATAGAATAACGTTCATTTGTTGTGACTGGTAATTTTTCCTCATCTTCTATCAACTTCTTTATTTATTGTAATTTAGATTTAATTGATTGAACAACCATTGGTTGAATAGCCGGGTGATAATATTTGTTTAGGTAATGATTTACATTAAATTTATTATGAATTATAGAACCGCTAGTTACCCGATTACTTGTTCTGATTTCGACGGGAAAGGGCGCGTGTCTAAAATCCCCGGTCGGCTATTCTTCAACATCCAAACCGTAGTTTGGATCCTACAAGCTGACAAAGCGTTTTTGAGACACTCGTATTAAATTATATCAGAACACAAACTCTGTGCTAAACTTAAACGGTTCTAATTCAGAAAATAGAACAATTTATAACAAAAGTACAAAATACCTTAAACGGTACAGCCTGTACTATACATCAGAAGTTTCTCTAACGCAAAGTAGCGCACTAAACAATGAAGGAAACAGTTAATACTAAAGGGTTTGATACCTGAGAATCAATAAAAATATTCTCAACAAGATGGGATCAAATATCTATCCGCAGAGATTCCAGCAATCCTTCCAAGCAGACAGTCAAAAGGTTAACAGTCACACACTGAACCACGTTGTGACCTTGAGCTTGGTCAAACATGACCTTGCTGTCAATAGTCCGGCAACATGAAATAGAAAATTAGGTGACAAAAGAAAAGTCTTCAATCAAAATCACATAATAAAGGCTCAGACGAGGAAGACTGAAGAACAGAAGGTGTGTTTTAACGAGATCTGAACAAAGGTTAAGATACACGACAAGGAGAAGAAACAGATAAATGACGGTACTGTCCAACAAAAAAGCTGCGGAGGGATTTTCATCGTTTTTTCCGCTATAAACAATGTAGCAACAGCCTCTTCATCAGCGGGATTCAATATACACAGCGGAAAAAGCAACATCCTCAAATGCAACGTGGGGGACATCAATCCATTTACAATTGATGGATAAACTCTTGTAAAGGCTAAATCTTTCACGTATCTGGTTAAGATCATCGACATATAACGAAGATCTGATGCAGACGTAAAGGCGAGGACTGAAAAAGCAAGGACATCACCCTTACAGTTGAAGAACATATGGAACTTAAAACAACTGTCAACCAATATCAAAGTCACAATCTTCAGTATGAATGTCAAGACAGTGAGATCTACTGTATGAAGCTGAAACTTGGAGAACTACTACAACCGTAATCAAAAACGTACATGAATTCATAAACAGCTGTCTAAGCAAGATACGCAATGTCCGTTGACCGGATACCATCAGCAACAGCTGATGGCGGAAATCAAGAAAAGACGTTGGAAGTGGATAGGACACACATTGAGGAAATTAAACCGCATCACGAGGCCAGCGCTGACTTGGAATCCTGAAGTGAAACAGAAAACACTGAGTTGGGATTTACAGACAGACATGAAAAGGATGAATAGCAACTGGAAATAAGCGGAAAGGATTGTCCAGGACAGAGTTGGATGGAGAGTGTTGATGGGCGGCCTATGGTCCTCCATGAGGTGTAACAGACGTAAGGAAGCAACTGAAATTATATATATATATCATGTTTATGCTGTTTGGATGCTGATATGAATACCAGAAGTGGAGGGAAATTGAGTGGAACATAGATGTATGATTATTCTAAGAATATCGGACCATTGAAAGCTGGTTCATACTTTAAGCTAAATGACAACCATAACCGGTATAAAGTTTTGACAGATTATCACTTGAAATTTTTAGTTCTATGTCAATAAATAATAGAGGAGTCTTGACAGATAGATATAACAATGAATTATCAACAAAACGTTTAGAATATGGATTTTTAAGGGTTCATTATAATACGATGAATTATCGGCCTGGCGTACTAACAAATGAATTACACTATTGTATACATTTACCAATACGACCAATAAAATTACCCAACAAAAGCAAATCAATGTTCTTTTATTAACTTGTTGTTTAGTGTTATTCAAAGAAACGCCATTTAATAAAAGTAGAATAAGGTTAGAATTTGAAAATTCTGCTTAGGTCAAATTTAGTATCAAAATATGCTATGTTATACAATCTATGTAGTACATCGGAAGGTATCACAAATTCATCGATCAAATACACGTTCTTATTACATAAATAGTTAAACCATGTATAATCATATGACATGCAAATAATCTGTTGTAAAATACACTTTATACTAACAGAATATACTTTAGTAGTAATATGAATTAAGCAATATAACTTCATAATTCATCTTTGAGATTGTAGATAACCATCTTTAAAATCTTTGAAATATGAAAATTGACGCTTACGTTTTCCATGATCTGAAAATAAACAAACAATATATAAAAAAAGAATGCATTTACAAGTAGTTCTTATGATATTTTAAACGGTAATATTTGTGTAGAGTAAAACATTTTCATTGTTAATAGACCATTTGTAATATATCTATTAAAATAAGAAAGATTAGTTCAGCGAAGAGTTCTCTTTTCAGCGAATACATTTACAAAGCTGTACAAACATAAATGTATACTTATTTTTTTAAATGATAATAAACACTATAATAAGATAATAAAATTCTGTCAAACATAGTAATAGTGAGGTAGAATAAACAAAGGTATTAAAACATTGTTTCAGTATGGGATTGCGGAAATTAAGTTATTGATAGAGATCATGAATCGATTGATGTTAGACTACCAACGGAAACCTGAAAGTACTAGACGACCGTTTCATCCTATTAAAGGACTCCTCAGCAGTGCGCATCCACGATACCACATCAAAGGGACACGAATTCACGAATTCCCGTCTTGCGCACGAACGCTTAACCACTAAACTACCGAGTCGTCATCCAACAGTGTTAATGTCTAACTTCAACCAATCCACGAGATTGTGCAACCATCTTCCATTGTACTGAGGTAGATACCTGTCTCTACCTGATACACATTGGATTCCACTGTTCACGGCTTCTCACAAGAACTATGAGAATTCTCTCATGAATCTAGTCACTAGTGAGCAATCATAATTATCAGTATGAGCAGTAGGATTCACATGTTTCCATTACTTACAAAAAATTAGTAGAGATCCACTCGTAATTAACTACAAAATTTATTATTTGCTGTAAATGTTACAATTTTTTTCCTACAATGTTCTGTGTTTAAAACATCTGTTTTCAATCGAAAAATGTTACGGACAAAAGTGAAACTAATTTATAAATGACATCTAGGGGATATCATAATGGCTTTGAGAAACTTCCACCACTTACTATGGTCAAAACAGAGTTATAAATCAGTGTTAGGAATAAGAGTTAAGAGTTAGAGTTAGGATTTTCAACACAAACTGACATCATTTATAATGTCAAAGTTCTATTCAGGTGTGAGGTTAACTATCCTTTTCTTAATACTTAATAAAAGTACAATATCTACCGTTTTTCCGCTGATTTAATTAGCTATTGTGGAATATAAGAGCATAGTTTTTACTTGATATTTCATTTTCATTATTTAAATCTATCTATGTGTCTTCTGAAAACACATTACTGTAATCAATCCCAACTTACCAGATTAAGAAAGCAAATAAAGTAAGAATTTGAAATGAAATCTTTAGTGAAAATGATGCTTTCGTATTCTTAAAAATGCTTGATACCACACACTACATATTGATCAATGAAGAATAGATATACCACAAATTCATGAGCATATACCCTATCTAACTACTTAGCCATATAGATAAATAAGTTTCGTACCAAAATCATTTATTTGTTTATAGACTTATTTTTAATATTCACTAAAATCTATCAAATAACTTCTATGATTAACCGATATGTCCATTTAAACACTAAAAAATTTAAAAAACACGAAGTTCAGCGAAGGGATCTCTTTTCAACGAATTTATTATTAAGCTGTACAAGTTGTACATACATCTCGTGAGACGGGATCGTGGATAAGCACTGCAGAGGAGTCCCACAATAGGACGAAACAACCGTCCAGTGCTTCCACGTTTTCCGTGGTGGTCTAGCTTCAATTGACTCATGATCTCAACTGTTTAAATTACTACAATCTTTGCAAAACCTTTTCTGATACAAATCTAATGTTAATATCCGTATTACGTAACCTAGTACTATAATCTTTCTATTACGTTATCTTGGTTATTTGTGTTCACATTTCCTCACGAAATTAGTACTTTAACAACAACAAAATGTCATATATATACGATTGTACAGCTTGATAATAAATTCGTTGAAAAGAGATCTTTTCGCTGAACTTCGTGTTTTTAATCTCGAGTAAATTCATAATACTACAAGGAGATTTAACCTACGTAAATACTCAGTTAACGGGATACACCTTTACAATATGTACAAAAAAATTAATGCAACCGTCAACCATGGTCTTAATGTCTTATGATTTTATTTCTTCTTCATACTTTTCTTTATTCACATCCATTTACTTCCCCTTCTATTTTCTCTATAGACCTCTTACCTCCAACTGGTATTTTTTATTTCTATGATCCTCCTGATTGCATTTTATCTTATTTTTTCGAGCTATTCTCTCCCAATTATGATTTCCCTATCTATATTCATGATGAACATTCAATCTCTTAACAATAAAACTGTTATTAGTTTCCCTGATAGAAAAAATGTTTTTGATTGAGATCATGAATCGATTGATGTTAGACCACCATTGAAAACCTGGAAGCACTGATTGCAATAAAAAAATTTGTAATCTCCACAGCCCCATACTGAATATTATGATTGCTCACTAGTGACTAGATTCATGAGAGAATCCTCATAGTTCTTGTGAGAAGCCGTGAACAGTGGAATCCAATGTGTATCAGGTAGAGACAGGTATCTACTTCAGTACAATGGAAGATGGTTGCACAATCTCGTGGATTGGTTGAAGTTAGACATCAAAGATAATTATCAGACTTGGATGAATTTATTACCTTGTTCGTTTATACTTTATACTTTAATGAATGATTTACTACCAATTTCTGTTATTAATTGTATAGTAGATTATTTTCTCAATGTATTCATCTAATGTAGTAAACAAGAACACGAATGGGGACAATCGAAGGTATTCGACATGAAATTACAGAGCATCTCACTAAAATCTGAGAACCCTCTAGTAAACAGTTAGTTTGCAAAATATCAATCCCTCGTCTCAAACTTCTCTGTTCCTTTTGCAAATAGCAGTCCATTGTCTCAGATTTTATTGTTCATGCATTTTCATATCAATTGCGTTCCGTTTCCATTCTTCCCTTATCGATCTTCTACTGAAATAAATTCTATGCCTGACTACCGTTATATACTACTTATATGGAAATAAGCAACCCACACCACACTAACAGTAATATCTGACTGGTTACTAATTTAGTTCAATTGAGTAGTTTCTTGGACGATAGTTAACATTTTGATCAAGTCAATTTAATAGTGGTATACTATACTAATGATCTTGAACGAATTCTAAGGCAATCAAGAAACAGAGTTAAGGCGAAAATATTTCACAAAAATGGGCAATACAGTTATATGAGGAGAATAAGTTTATTATAATTAATTAACCCTCTCAAATTGAATTATTCTTTATAGTCAAGTCAAAAAGTTATGTTTACATATTACGAGTATGATTTAGGTTGTGAGTTAGATTTGTAAACTTATAGGGTTTTTATCATGAACTGACAGCATCTGTAACGTAATAATGCTTTGTCGCACTTAAAAAAAACTTAGGCTGAGATTTAAAGTTAGGACTTAAAATGGGAATGTTTTATCTAGCTATACCAACACCTATGATTATGCACCACACCTCATCAAATACTTTAACTTAAAATCTGCATCAGGAAAAGATACATCTTATGATTTAGCTTACACCCCATATCTTACTTACTATTTGATTGAATAGTATATTGTTTTTTTATTGATCGCAGTCATTTTACGAACCAAATGTTGTCAGTTTTCACTTAGTTCATAATTAAAACTATGCTTTCAGTTTCGAGCGAAACTTCATGATTCTACTATCTTCCGACTGGTTCACTCAAGACCGACAGTCTAGTATACTTTTTACCCAATATGTATAAGAACTTTCGTTTAAATTTGATCGGATAGTGTCACAGTATTTGGTCGCCGAGTTGATGTGACATATTGATGAGCAAGAATGTAAAATCCAACATTTTACCTGACAATCTTGTCTAAGTTTTTTCCCAAGGAATTATAATCAAACATCAAAACTATCGACATTATATAATACAAATACAAAAGAAAGTGAACTAACCGTTGTTTTTAGCAAAAATTGTTTGTCTAAGATATCCACAACAAATAATTATTACGTATACCAGTATTTTTATGAAACTTGAACATAATAACTAGATAAATGTGGAGAATAGTTAGAGATAAATCAACGACAGTATAAGTACCTTTAAAAATGACATCTTTTTCTATATTCTACAATAAATAATAAAAGTTCGATTCATTATTCCCAGTTTAGTTTACATCCTTTGGGATTTTCAAAAGATGTGATCATACATATTTATCCTTATTTATATATATATGAACTTCCTTATTTCTGATTGGTTAATTTTTCAACAGGATTATCCAATCAGAATTGTATATTTTTGAACGCATAACATTTTAATGTAGATATTATAGATAATGTAATGAATTAATTTACATTGTAATTTATTGGTTAATATGGAAGAAATGTAAAAATTTGCTTTAGAAAAACTATATTGTTTTTATAAGCAATCATTGATGGTGGCTAGCAGTGGAAACAAGGATGCGCGTTTCGTCCTATTTGGGACTCATCAGCTGGATGTACCTGTGTCCTAAAGTTGGTGTCCACTCTGGGACTTGAACACAGTACTGCTCGCTTCAAATGTCATAGCGTTATCCACTTAGTTACTGAGTCCTGATAACCGCTAGCTCGTACAATGGGGTTAAGCTTAAATTCACATGGTATTTTTTATTTGAATCTTCCTAATGACGTTCAAGTCTCAGTAGCTAGGTGGATAACGTGATGGCGTTTGAAGTGAGCGGTACCGGGTTCGAGTCCCGGAGTGAACATCAACTCTAGAATACAGGTGCATCCAGTTGACGAGTCTCAAATGAAACGAAATGCTCGTCAAACTGGATTCTACTGCTAGCCACTATCCATCTTTGCTTATAATGCTTGCGAACTAAGGCAATATCGAGGCAATACGCACACGATGCACATATGCCAATAAGGGAAACTGATTAATTGCAATCCTAAACATCAATGCGAAGATTCAAGCAAAGAATACCATATGAATGTTGTTTTTAATTTTATCAAAAACAAATTCACTCATTAAATGGAATAATCTATACCATATTGTTCTTCGAATGTAAAACAGATTGTTCAGTTTGGTGTTAACAGATGTTTTGTCGGTAAAAGATTATATATATAATACTAATTATATTAAAAGTAGTCATTAAAATGGATATGAAATCTTAAGTTAATTAATAAAACATATTGCAGATTAGGCTAAAGATTCTATCTGTATGTAATTATACAGAATAAAATGGAAAATAGTTTAGTATCTAATTCAATCGATACAGATTTGCATATTATTAACCACTTACTTCATATTCAATACGATCTATTCAAATGAGTTCAGAGACGTTTTCTGTCTTCATAAGTAGATCCATCTATTACTAATGGAGTATAGACTTTTAGACATAGAAGGGAATGATACTGCCAGTTAGTTTCTTTGACTATGAAATCAGGATTTTAGCATTGGATAATTGAGTGTGAATGAATCATTTGAAATCTGCTATTTGACTGGGAAGTATTATCAACGCTTATATTTGAGAATAAAATAAGTTAGTTTGAATTGAAAAGTTTATAGAAGCATTTTATTGTTATTCCAGATCAATAGAGACAGAATATCTCTTGGATTTTGATAAAGTGCTGGTACGGTTACTTGATGCAACTGAGGAAATAACTGATCATTTGATTCTGTATAACTCGAGAAAGACTGGTAGGGCTCGTATTACACAAGACTATAGATGAGGGTTTGCTAAGACTATAAAAAAAAGCACAACAGACGCAACTATTAATTTCCACTGCAAATCCAAGAACTGTACCGAAATATGTATAAATTAATTATCTGATCAATAGGTAAATTTCAATATATCAGTATGGCGAATGCGGAACTTGTTAAATTTGGCTGAAATTGCAAGTTAGACAACCATTGAAAACCTGAAAGCATTGGAAGATCGTTTCGTCCAGGCATAGGAATCTTCAGTATTGCACATCCACGACACCCAACCTTCAGTCTTGCGTGTAGACGCTTAAACTCAAGACCACTGAGCTGGTATCCAACGATGTACAAGTCTATGAACAATTCAGTGGTTATCTATCTTGAATGGGTTTGTGTTTTGAATGAAATTTAACAATCTTCACCATCCTATACTGATAGTTATCGTATGCTGATTAGTGACTCGCTTCGAGAGGAGATTTCCGAAGTCCTAGTGGAAGGCCATGACTAGTGTAGTTATGTCATGTAGATCGTACGGCAATTACCCTCCAGAAACGATGGAAGATGGTATTGGATTGATTAAAGTTAGACTTGTGCACCGTTGAATCCCAGATCAGTGATCAATTGGTCGGGCGTTAACATATGAAACTGAAGGCTCTAAGTTTGATTCTTTGTTGGGAAGTGGTGAATATACACTACTGAAGAATCTCATACTAGAATGAAACGACCATGGAGTGATTCCATGTTTTCAATGGTTCACTTACTTAGATTGGTTCGTGATTTCACATTAATTCGGAAATACTCAACTACTTAGACAGAAGTTGATATAAATTATTAATAAATAAAGGATATGTACATACCTTACAGTGTACATTAACTAATCATCATATATCAGCTGAGCCGATGGAGAGTGAATAAAATCTTAATCTGTCATACATCCCTGTTTTCTTCCTTGAATCATGCAAATTACAATTTCCCCTACAACTTATTTCATGTTCACTTTCCAGAGGTTGTAACAAGTAATGACTGAGATGTGATTAAAAATGGATGTAATACTGAGTAGAAATCACAATGAATTTAAGGAAAAAAAACACACACACAACCAAATCTAGTAATTGTACTTACTTACTTACTTACGCCTGTTACTCCTAATGGAGCATAGGCCACCGACCAGCATTCTCCAACCCACTCTGTCCTGGGCCTTCTTTTCTAATCCATCCAATTCTTGTTCATTTTTCTCATGTCTATCTCCATTTCTCGGCGTAATGTGTTCTTTGGTCTTCCTCTCCTAATTTGGCCTTGAGGATTCCATGTGAGGGCTTGTCTTGTGATGCAGTTGGATGCTTTCCTCAGTGTGTGTCCAATCCACTTCCAGTGCTTCTTCCTAATTTCTTCCTCCGCTTGGAATCACTTTTCTCTCTCCCACAGTTGGTTGTCACTAATAGTGTCCGGCCAACGGATCTGAAGTATTTTGCGTAGACAATTGTTAATAAACGCCTGTATCTTCTGGATGATGGCTTTCGTAGTTCTCCAGGTTTCCGCCCCATACAGTAGAACTGTGTCGACATTTGTATTGAAAATCCTGATATTGGTGTTGGTTGACAGTTTTTCAGTGGTAAATATGATTTTCTTGCTTTACCGATCCGCGCTTTCACATCTGCATCAGATCCACCATGTTCATCAATGATGCTGCCCAAATATGTAAATGTTTTTACATCTTCCAAATCTTCTCCGCCTGGAGTCCCTCCAGGAGTTACTGCCGGCCCCAAGCCCGGATAAAGAAGGAGGGCCGGGCATGGGGTTAGCGACCCCATCCCGTAGACAACTAACTTGCTAAAACAACGCTAACCAGAAAAAATTATTTATTTGGTAATTGTAATAATCAATAATAAAAAAACACACAAACTATTTCATTATTGCTTAGGAGTCTCATACTAGAATGAAATAACCATCTAATTCTTCCAGGTTTCCCATGATAGTCTACTTTCAATTAACTCATGAATTCAATTATTAAATTATTTCATTACTAATAAGAATCCACGTGACTAAATACCGATTGTATAGATTTTTCTATGAAGTTAAATTTATGTTTTATAGGATAAATCAATTTCCTACTAATAAGAAATATCTGGATGAAAATAAATCAGTGTCGCTTTTTCCCCCTTTTCTTCTTCTTCTCCCTCTTCTCTTTCTTCTTCTTCTTCTTCTTCTTCTTCTTCATTTTCTTCTTTACATATTTAATATTTTGATCAACAGAAATGTTATTTAGTTTAAACATCTTAGCACCTTATCACATGGCTGACTGTTTATAAATTTATGGTTGATAACTAATATTTCTTTATTATTATTATCATTATTATTATTATTACTGACTGTCGTGATTACGTAACTGGGTAGATATTGTGTAAAAAAAATAATAAGACAAATAGAATTCGAGAAAAAAAGAGGAAATCTATGAATTATGACATAGCAATGGTTGAGTAGTAATTAAACTTAAGGTTAATGTCAAATTATACTGATATGTATCAATCAAGATGAAGAAAACACACTTCAAGGTCACGATGTAGATTTTTGATCGTGATGATTGAAAATCGATAATAAGGATTTAGTATAGAATGATAACATTGAAAGTAGAATACAAGGGTTCTTTTGTCTAAAATGCACAGTACTGATATTACAGGATAGAATACGTATCTGTGAATTTGCAGTGCATCTACTCCACAATGTTCGATATGTAAACAATATCTATCATTTTTTTCATTCAATAAGTGGGTGCTTACTACATAAAAGAGTGTAATTTTCATTGAGGATTTTATTTAAAACTTTAAATTCCCCACCATTGAAAACCTGGAAGCACTGGACGGCCGTAATACATTCAAAATATTTAGAAGACAAATAAAAACACATAAATCTTCGTTTGACTGATGTGATCACTTACATATTTTTCCGACTTGACCTATGTATACAGAAGGAAAGGTTGATTAGCCTTTCTCTGTCATGGTGATTGTTAATTTTAATCATTTTTTTCAAATCTGTCCCCCGACCTTGTTATTTTTTTTAAATATTCTTTTGTTTTCTGATATTCGTCTCTTGCATAATCTGATTGATTCACTTGGTATTGTTTACTTGTATCTTTCGATTGATGTTTAGGACGGTCGGCTATCAGGATTCAGTAGCTAAGTGGATAGCGCGATGACGTTCGTGAGAGGACGGTGTTTGGTTTGAGTGCCGGGGTGGACACCGACTCGGGTGCGGGTACATCCAACTGACGAAATACGCATCCTAGATTCAACTGCTAGCCACTGTCCATTCATACATTTGTTTATTTTATCATGTTGAGTGATTACCTGATCATTAATTATTAATTTGATTACCTTTATATAACCTCTGAATTATTACTTCTCAACGCATAAATACACATCAGTCTTAACTAGGTGTATTCATATACTTTGTACCCTGACTCTTCGCAATGTTATAACTTTAGTTACGTTTCGAACATTTACAGTGAGACTAATGTTTGTGAACGACCTTTAAGCGAGGCCTTAGTGACTTTAGTGACCTACTAACCAGGACTAAATGAGGGTTATAAACCAGTGTGACGAACTAGAATTATAATATGCAGCTACTGATTATGTTTAGGAATTAGTTTTAGGTTTCGCATCACAAACTAAAATCAACTAAAATGCCAATATGCTATTTAACTCAATGGGTGAATGAATTTCGCGTCAAAATTCAAAACCTGTTATCCTAAATCTGATTAGTTCATTCATAAATTATAATCTCGCCACATTTATGTACACTTCACAAATCAAAGTTAACGTTTATTTCACAGATTGAAATCATGAGTCAATTAAAGCTAAACCACCATAGAAAACCTGGAAGCACATTAACATCATCGGATGCCGGCCAGCTCAGTGGTCTAATGGTTAGGTGCTCACGCGCGAGACTGTTAGTTCCTGGGTTCGAATCTCGCGGGGTGCGGGATCGTGGGTGTGCACTCCGCAGGTGTCTCATACTAGGACGAAACAGCCGTCCAATGCTTCCAGGTCCTCCGTGGTGGTCTAGCTTCAATTGGCTCACGATTTCAATCTGTGAAATTTCTAAAATCTCCATAAACCGCTTCTGATAAATGTTTATTATCAATTATATTAATATTTATAACTTTATATTGTATTTAGCTAATGAGAAACCGTGAAATAGACTGTTCAATTGATTTATCATGTTTTATGTGATGGTATACATTTTATTGAATATTGAATATTGAACAAAACAAAACAAGATAATTATCTTCAACACAACTTTTTAACAAACATTTCGTTTGACTTTATATCAATATGTAATTTTAATGTAATATTACCATTAAACCATCTATGCAAACACTCACACTCACACATTCACACAAACACATGACTAATGACCTAAGTGACTTTTTCTTTTCAACAACAACAACAACAACGACGACGACAACAACGACGTAAAAAAACAAAAAACCAAAACAACGTCAAACGACAGAAACTGTTTATGATAATGAATGAAGTTACTTACGTTTTTTTTTAAAAAAAAATTTTTATATTCACAAGGATTAATTGCCTTTGCTAAATTTTGTTAAGTAACCGAAAACATTTACGTATAAATGAAAAAAAATGTTTAACTTTGTGTTATTATTGCGTGGGATTTAGTATTTTGTTGTGAACAGTTTTTAAAGGAATTACTTGACAACTAAATATAATGATTTCATGAAACTGAAATGATTATGGTGAAGTAATCATAAATATCATGACTTATTATGCTCATCAACATCATCATCATCATCAACTCAAGTATCTATCTCTTCAACCATTGACACATTAATCACGAAGTTGAATAATCGTGATAACCACTGAGGTTTTTTAGTCCCTGTTTTTTTGAAATTCAGGAATGTAAGTGCTCAGTTTTTGTTGCCATATGTGCATCCTGATAGGATTGATTCAGTATAACTATGATCAGACAGATACGAAGTACAACAGAACTTAAAACTAAAGACTATATCAGGTCAGTCAATTCGGGATGTGAAACTGGCAACACAGACTGATCAATTTCAGTCCTAAATATGAAAAATGGGAAGTTGTGAGCCCATAATTATATCAAGCCTATATAGGTTTACATAGTTTTTTTAGTGTTAGCTAATCATGAACACTTTGAATAAAACAAATTTAATAAATTCATTAACCCATTTCTTCAATTGACCAAAAGCTTCAGTTTATTTGTTCATTGGAGTCAGATAAAATGTCATTGGCCAAGTTATGTAATTTGTTTAGTGAATTTTATGGGTCGTCATGAAAATGACTGAATAATTCTTTTTTTACCAGTAATAATAGGTAGTTATTTTGGAGTGTTTCCAATATTCAAAAAGGCTATGTTGTTTGTAGAGCTAAAACCTATAACACTTAGCTTCGCAGGCATAGATGTTACAATTAAGTGATTTGGATTATTTGAAAACATTCCTTGTTAAATTCTATAAATTTCACAAGTTGAAATCATGAGTCAATTGAAGCTAGATCACCATGGAAAACCGGGAAGCACTGGACGGCCGTTTCGTCCTGGTATGGGACTCCTCAGCAGTGTCAACAAATATAACGTTTAAACTGGAAAACTTTAACTGACCAAATTGAGGAAAAGTTTCAAATAGATCCAAACAACTGAAAGATTGATTCCAATTCTCTTAGAAAATTTTAATTCTACTTCCTTTTTTTCACCATCATTTATTTCTTGTTCTACTCCTTTTTGTGTGTTATGTTATATTACTACTTACTATCATTCAGTAACTAATATGATTGTCAATCATTTCCGAACACTCAGACTGTGATATCTTCTATGCCATCTGTGATGTTTCCAAATATATATAGATGATTTTGTGACATTTCATTTATATCTTATCATAATTGTATTCTCGTAACATCCATGGACAGTTTATGTTCATAATAAAATGATGATATATATCTGACATCCCAAGTAGTAGGAATTCAAATTTCTGACGTTTAGTGACCTTCTGTAAGTTACTTCATCAGACTTAATAAATTAATAATTGAACCAAATTAACACAAGTTTAAAACAGCCATCGAATCGATACGGGAGATAAAAAATTAGTCCCAAAAGTAGTTGGGGTGTTCTATATCATACTAAATTTCTCTACCTTCAATAGGAGAGAAAACCTGAATTGAGGACGTTAGGTGACATGATTCAGAATTGGTCATTGTAGTAAATGCATTCAGTCGCTACTATAAGTTTTAGGCTTCAATATTATTCATGCATTTTATTGCTTGAATTTATTTCTTATTATTAAACTTTATTCTACAATGTTTAATCACTTCAGTTGTTGATTGAGATCATGAACCGATTGATGTTAGACCACCATTGAAAACCTGGGAGCACTGGACGGCCATTTCGTCCAATTGTGGGAATCCTCAGCAGTGCGAATCCACGATCCCGCCCATGGGACTCGAACCCAGGGCCTTCAGTCTCACGAGCGAACTCCCAACCTACTGCTGTATCATCTTGAATCGATGTACATTTATGTCAGGTTCTAGTCTAATTGTGACTCACAATTTGTAACAATTTAAGTTTGATTGTTAACAGTTGACCAAAATATCGTGGTAATGTCAAAACAATATAACCCGAGTAATTATTTACTTCGTTATTATTCCTTATTACTTATGGAGGATTTACTATGTTCGCAAGAAATGGATTCTCTTGATAATGATTAAAGCTGTTAACTGATACCAAACGAAAACTAATTAGATTACAAAATTAATTTTATCATAGTTTTTGTAATAGTGTTTACTGATGATCAAGAACAAAAATCAAGTCAATGAGACTATAATTTATGGACAACCTTTGAGCGACGCCTTAGTAACCCAGAGAATACTCACCTATTTTCTAAGGCTAAATGAAGGTTATAAAGCAATTTAAAGAATAAAGATTATGGTTTACAGTTGATGGTTAAGGGTTAATAATTAAATTTATGGTTTTCATCATGAAGTGATATCAACTAAAATGTCAAAAAACTATTTAGCTGAATGGATAAATGAATTTTGCGTCAAAATTTAAGACCTGTTATCCTAAATCTGATTAGTTCATTCATAAATTATAGTCTATCCAAAAAGTCTCGTAAAGCTTTAATCAAACAAAGCTTTATACCTTCTCTATATGTCCTAAAAGTAGTTTGGTCTAACATTAAAACAACTTTTGTAATACCACTCATAATTTATTATATTAGGTCAGTCAGTCAGTAACAACGTAGAACTTCGTATGTACGTACATGAGTTCCAGTTGTCATACCACATTAACACAGAGATACAGTTGTCGATTGAAATCCCTTAGTGGTACAGGTAGTAAGAGTATAAGCAGTAATAGGAAAGATCACGGTTTGAAGATGTTATTCAATGAAATAAATTTGGAAAGAGAAAAAAAGGGATATGAAGAATTCAGAAGATTAGAATTCGGGAGAACATAAAGAGTGTATGCACCTGCACCAATGCAAATGATTTTGAGCCATGTCATTCAAAATCTCTAACCATCGGTTGCTATCATCTCGCAGATCCCAACTAGGTAGTCTACACCTACCAACATGGTTCAGTCCACTTGTCAGTGGCTTCGTGGACTTGTGCCATGTTTTGGTGTGGCCGCCCTTACCTTTCTTCCAACCTACTCCTATACCACTGAACATCGCACATCGAGGCAGTCGGTAGTTGGTCATACGTAACACGTGTCCGAGCCATCTCAACTGATGAAGTTTCACCACTTCATCAATGGATTTACCATCCTTACCCAGTACCCGTTTCCTAACAACTGCGTTACTTACTAGATGGTCTCGAAGACACCTATGATTGAATACTAGTAACCTACGAACATCCTTTTCTCTTACCGGTCATGTTTCACTGCAATTCTATGAAGCAATGTGGTCTATATTTGTTTACTTCTATCCTTGTTTCCCTTTTATTTTCATATTCATAATGCTTTAGCAGAGTTTTGTATCACCAAATTGTTCAAGATCTTCTAACAGACAGTATTCTTGCACCTCAGTAACACACACATACATACAATCTACCCTAAATTATTAATAATCGGGTAGCATTTTCTTACAATATTCATGTAAGATCTACATTTAATAATAAAATTTTTTAAAAAAATCATACAACAAGAGCTACTCCCATAGTTTCACCCTTTTTCTTCTTCTTCTTCTTCATTCAATTCATAATTCGGTTATTATTTATTTCAAGTTTAAATTAACCAATCCATTGAATAGTTTTTCAGTCTAATAAAGTAGTTTTATTTCATTTCAGTGTAAAATGTTTGCAATTGTATTGGTTGTTTGTTGTTGTTGTTGTTGTTGTTGTTGTAATTATTACTATACAGTTGTGACTACGGAAATTCATTATAAATAGAATTGAATATTGAATAGTTTTTTTCTTTTTGAAATTGTTTATCTTGTTTGTTTTACTTTACACTTTAGAAGTGATGAATTTACAAAAGATGATTATGCTAGTTCAATTATTTGTTATGTTACATTTAATGTTATTTCTAACTGTATGTAAGTATTATTATGCATATTAATCTTAACCATTGAAATTACTATAATATCCACAAAACCCATTTGATATTATTCAACATATGCTTACTAGTGACTGGTTTCAAGAGGTATATCCTGGAGTTCTAGTGTGAATCAGTGACCAGTGTAGTTCAACCAGGTCTGTTGTGAGATAGTAACTTACTGAAGATAATGCTGGATGTGTCGCTTAATTTCGTGGATTAGTTTAAGTTAGACATTAACACTGTTGGATGCCGGCTCAGTGGTCTAGTGGTTAAGTGCTCGCGCGCGAAACCAGTAGGTCCTGGATTCGAGTCTAGAGGGGGTCGAGGTCGCGGATGCGCACTGCTGAGGAGTTCCACAATAAGACGAAACGGCCGTTCAGTGCTTCCAGGTTTCCCATGGTGGTCTAGCTTCAACTGGCTCATAATCTTAAACATTGAAATTACTATAATATCCACAACACCCATCTGATATATTGATATTTATTTATTTAAATATATAAATATTGGCACAAAATGGGGCACCAAATACATATATGCCGCATAAGCGACTCGATTTGTATGTGGTCTGTGATACTGCTCGAGTAAGTATACTGAAGCAGGTGGTTTGCTTAAGAGACCACTTCCTGAACCATTAACCTAGAAGTCTAATCTATGAGAAAGTAGAGCAACGTTAGGAGATACAGATCTATGGTAGCCGATGATCAACAATAGGTTCCTACGCTATTTGTTCGTTCAGGATCTTGGAGTCCATTTACACCACTAGTTTGGAATCAGAGTTTTCCAACTCCCCTAGACGGATCCCCTATATCCATCAACCTGGTTAAAGAGCCAGACACACCCTTGTCTCAAGAAGGCAGTGGCTGTATACACGTGGCTATGTGAGAATATTTCGAGAGACAGCACAGACTCTCTCCATCCTTGATCATATTATGGCATTTGTATGGAAGTAATAAGAAAAGTATCGGATTAATTAACAGTATGAATTGATCATTTAAACTTATATATCATGTTATAAAACTGTTGCATTAGATTTAATTGGAAACATAAAAGATTAGTTTATAAAATTTAAAGGCAACGATGAAAGACCTTGAACGTTGTATCACTGTAATATTCTTTAAAAAAATTACAAGTACTTTCCCATATTACATAATTCTATATATTTTCATTGATATGTAATCTTTGCAATTATTATAGACGTCTGAACAGTCATAACTGTATACTTAATTAGATACCATTAGGATGTGAATAATATAAATAGTGTTCTTCAAACATTGCATAAGTGAGAATTACAAAGTATTTCCTTTTTTTGGTTTTTTAGATGCTGAATTAGTAGAGAGGGATAAAACGCTAGTAAGTTCTTGACAGTTAAATCTAGAAAATGTTCACATTTTGAAAAGCGTTAATCAGTTTCATCAGTTCATTATCTGTATACATTCAGGTTTATATATTTTTTCAAAAAGAAAGCACTAAACATTCGTCACATCAATGGTAAGATACTTAATTATCATACTCATCACATTACAGTAACTGTTAACAATAAAATTCATTCATAGGTCTACAAGTCAGAAATTGATCGATTTAAATATTTTGTCAAAGGAACAAAGATGTTGACACTGTTGATTTCTTTTCAGTCGTGATAATGTTTCGTTTTTTTGGCGCCAAGACCTTCATATTAAGGCCTTGTTTATGGTTTTTATTGTGTCTGGGATTCACAGTTCGTGATTGGATTTCAGAATCAATGAGATTGATTAGTTAACCAAAGTATAGATGACATTCATTCTTTCCTTGTCGTAGACAGTCACCATTGACATCCTGACAATATTGTTGTGACAGTAAACTAGAAGGATGTAACTGATGAATAAATAGATTTTTGTTGCACTACTTGTTAACTACAGGTGGTTTGGTGGTTAGGAATAGTTAATTACCCTGTATTTTAGTTTCTATATAGATGTCAATATTCTAACCGTGACGTATATATTCTCTATCATGCAAATATTATTTTTACTAATTTAGTGGGAAAAACTATGGGATGAGTTTTGGAAACATATTCTGGGCAATAATACTTGGTCAGTTACATAACAGGTATGACAATCTGCACACAATTAGCTATCTATGTTGAATTGTTTTCATTTTATTAGTTAGTCATTATCTGTTATTTTGTATTGGACTCATGTAGCACTCTGTTGTATTTATGTAATAATAACTGTTCTAATTGACTGAGTACAGATTACGAAGGATGGTGAATGAGAACACAGATGGGGATAATTAATTTATTGCTGAATACAAAATTATAGAGCTCTTTGGTAAAATGTGAGAACTATACGATAAATACTTCGTTTACAAATCTTCCATCAATTGTCATAAACTATATTATTCTTTCATTGTCTTTATAATTATTCTCTGTTTACACTCTCGTTTGCTTCAATTCACAATCTTCTGTTGCTAGTCACTCTACTTCTGCTTATTGTTACATACTACTTATATCGACAGACATAAATAGCATATACCATAAAGACAGTCAATATCCATATTATAAATTATTTTTGATGCGAGTAGATTGGAAAGTTGATTGTAACAGATCTTAATTGATAGACTAAAAAATAGTACAATGTTCGTTTATTCATTTACTAAATACATTGAGTCGCTTCCATCGTGCGTCAAGTGTAAAAAAATCACCCACCTGAGCTACAAATCTCCAACATCTTGTAAACTTGTCTTAATTCTTTGACGTACATAAATGTGATCTCCACATGCTCACTATGATTGATGTAAATTATTCTTAATCATGTAGTCTGTGAACTATAAACTGTGTTCATTCGAATTTATCCATGTATTGTGGTCGTTATGCAGTGAACGAGAACACAAGTGAGGATAGTCGAATATAATTGAATACCAAATTATGGTGTAGGCGAGAAATCCGTCTACCAACCAAAGGACGTGTTTACTGTGCAGCACTTCGTTCCGTCCTACATTATGGCAGTGAAACATGGCCGGTAAGACTAGAGGATATTCGTAGGTTACTAGTATTTGATCATAGGTGTCTTCGAAACATTGCTCGTATATCCTGAGATCACCAGATAAGTAACGCAGTTGTTGGGAAACGGGTACTGGGTAAGGATGGTAAATCCATTGATGAAGTGGTGAAACTTCATCAGTTGAGATGGCTGGGACACGTGTTACGTATGACTGCCTCGATGTGCGATGTTTTATGGTGGAAGAAAGCTAGAGGCGGCCAGACCAAAACATGGCACAAATCCATGAAGTCACTGACAAGTGGACTGAACCATGTTGGTAGGTGTAGACTACCTAGTTGGGATCTGCGAGATGATAGCAACCGATGGTTAGAGATTTTGAATGACATGGCTCAAAATCATTTGCATTGGTGCAGGTGCATACACTCTTTATGTTCTCCCGAATTCTAATCTTCTGAATTCTTCATATCCCTTTTTTTCTCTTTCCAAATTTATTTCATTGAATAACATCTTCAAACCGTGATCTTTCCTATTACTGCTTATACTCTTACTACCTGTACCACTAAGGGATTTCAATCGACAACTGTATCTCTGTGTTAATGTGGTATGACAACTGGAACTCATGTACGTAAATACGAAGTTCTACGTTGTTACTGTCTGACTGACTGACAAAATAATAGAACGTCTTTGTAAAATCTAAGAATCATATAGTAAATATTTCATTTATAATATATCAATCAATCGTCTGAGACTTCATTGTTCTTTATTTACCTCATCAATCATTCCCAAGTAGGCGCCCAAATACTATGAAACTATTCGATCAAATTTAGGCAAAAATTCTTATTTATTCTCTATTATCGTTTTCTTTTCTTCGATCTTCTTAACCTTCTGCCGTCAGGCTTTTCACTTTCAATTGATGATACACACTATTATCGACATCAGTAACACACACTAATCGGTTTGAATTATTTCGTTGTTAATATCTTAACTAGAATTTTATCAATATTGATTGGTATATATACATTCTGTACGGTTTATTTCCATATAAATTTTTATAGAATAAATAAAAGGGATATATATATATATATATATTGATTTAATGTTCGAAAAATAAAGAGGGGGGGGTATTTTGTATTTTTGGAAAAAAATTTATGTCGTCAAAGTAACTAGATTGAGAGGTTGCTGATTTTTGTATTTTGTGTAATTCTTGTTTTGTTTTCTTTTTCTTTTTCAATTTCAGACAAAAGAAAACAAATTTTTTTAAAATAAGAACATCATTGACAATGTTTCACTGCTTTCAAATAACATTCAACATACAAATTCCCTCATAAATCATGAATATTAACAACAATTCATATAGAAACAGACTAAAATCGTATACGTTTTGTGTTTAAATGAACATGAATTGTGTTTTTTTGTTGTTGTTATGTTCAATTAACGTTTAATAGTTTTGTCTACTGTTCAATGTAAACTTACCAAGGATAAACGGAAACATTATAAACATAATTGTCATCATTAATGTTGTTTAGAGTACAGATGTTTTTTTTCTAATGTTATCCTAGTTTGTAGTGACAAGGAAATTCCAAAACGTATACTCGTTTAAATAGAATAGATGAAATGTAGTAAATAGTGTAGTTCGTTCTATTTAGAACTTGTCAACTGAATGTATCTGAATTTCAGAATGAATATTCGTAGTGAACATCAACTTTCAGTAAAGATGGACAATAATCAAAATAATAGTTTATAGTTATCTATATCCCTTGAGTTCTTTCCGTTACACTAGTTTTTATTAAAATAAAGGATCATTAATTGATAAGTTTTCTAATTGAATGTTAGATTCGGTTCCTAAGCTCTTCTAGTAACTCACAGGTAAATAAACACAACGACTAGAATACGAGAGAAAATGCGCGAAATATAGAGGAAACGCTCCACTCCAAAGGTTCGTTTATGTACAGAAACTTTGCGGTTTTTATAGCATTTTAAATGACCTTGGACTTCCAGAAAAATCTGGAAGGCTACCTCATATAGTGACGGTATAGGTAATCATTCAATCAGAAAAGGGACATGTTACTTTTCACTTTCTTGATGTTTTTGACAAAGATTCTGTTAAATGCTGATTGAATAAGATGCTTCTCAATTTTCTGGATCACCCCAACAGTTAAAAAAGACATGTGTCAGGTATTTGTTTCGGAAAACCAGAGGTTAAGGCTGTCATAAAGGGAATTAGTGGATAAGTCAATTCTGTATAGACAATTCTGACTCCTCTTTATGACATATGGTTCATCAATGCTAAGAGGACGGAAGCTAACACTCTTAGTTAGGTTTAATTTACTCCCTCTTGGATATTTTTGAAATCTGATTCTGCTTTGATCGAATAATCCATGTTGATAAGGTTATGATTATTAATCTTATGAATTCATTCTTGAGTCTTTTCAATCATGAAGGGTAATTTTCTCCAACTCTCTTGGATAAAACTTGTATTGAAGGAACTACATATCTATATCTATAGGAGCAAATCTAGCTATAAATGCAAATAGCGGTAATAAAACATGACATCCTTTAGGTAATAAAGTTTATTTTAATTTTATGAAGAACTGGATAACAAATCATGACCGGATAATCACTAGCTTTTATTCTGAGCCATATCTGACGTTTCCTATCGTATGGTAGCATGGTTCTAACAGCTCCGACCCGAAATTTACAGTAATAAATTCCTCAATATGAGTAGTTCAATAGGCTTTTAGTAGGGATTTCGACCAAGCTAGTTTTAATAGATCTAACTAATTTCTGACACACAGTTATGTATCCAAACCACCTCATGGTGCGTCACCATGCTCACACACTTTCATCTCTTCCTTCAACTAGGTAGACTATACTGCCTTTTGATGTCCTCTTCTTAACAATAGTCTGACGAGTTGATGGACAGGATTTGACTGCGATGTTCAAAGAAGCTTGATATTAGTGTTGTTTAATTCCTCCATATCATACGGTTTTTTCATTTAATCCATATAACTTGAATGACTGAGAAATAATTCATAGACAGTGATCATGACGTACAAACACAAGCAGTAGATAAACCTCAGGACATTATGAGCTCATTTTAACATAAATTAAGGAAAAATTTAGCTTCTAACATTTCATAGTTTGGGAAGATTTCATCCTTTTTATCAGTGTAAAATGTTGGCAAATTGATGTGCTTCATTAAAACCGCAACCGAGTGTACCAAGTACAAGATTATTCACTCGACTGAAAGTTATGTTTTATATAGTGATGGGTAGTGATACTATTCGGCTTCTAAAACTGAAGTAGATGGAAAATAGTTAGAATATATGGTCTGCCTCCTGAAAATCAAATGCTTTGGTGACTTTGGTGTATCGAATATAATTTTAACACTCATCGGTATTCATAAGACTAACCAAAAAATACTTCAGTCAATTTTAGTGGTTGATCACTAAATTTTAATTTATTCTCGATCCCATTGGTGATGTAATAAAAATACTTTACGTAGTTGTGATTCACAGCGTTTACATATAATATAGACTCTAATAATTAATTGTTCATCAAGATGCACTCAGTATGTATATATTTCCTCATTCGGGAAAATGTTTGGTGTAGGTAGTCTTCTTATACATAGATGATCTAGACCGTAAATTTTCTTGTTAGCTATATCCTACGATTCATTGTTAACAGAGTTGAAATCCTATCCATTGTGTTGGTTTATTATAGTTACTTAACTCTGATATCATTAGGTGGGTTTAAGCGGATACGTTTTTTAAATAAAAATCCAATATCAAAGCAATCCGCACAGATTACAAATATGCCAATAAGAGACTGGTCAATTGCAGTCCTAAACAACTATGGAAAGATACAAGAAAACAACACCAAGTGACTTTAAACTTCACCCCATTGTACAAGCTAGCGGCTATCTAAACTCAGTAGCTTAGTGAATATTGCAATTGCGTTTGAAGCGAACGGTATTGAGTACGAGTCCCGGAGTGGACATCAACTCTAAGATGCAGATACATCCAGCTGAGGTGTCCCAAATAGGATGAGACGCGCGTCTTGGATTCCACTACTAACCACTATCCATCTTCGCTTATAATAAAGTTATTCATTTTGAAATTAACTGTATTTTATAATCAATTTAATTAGTTCTGAATTAACTGTGTTTCATTTCACTAATTAAGGTGGGTTTTTTTACAAAAAAATCTTTTTATAATTTTAACAAAATACTTCATCCTGTTGCGTTTTTTTTCTAAACACTGTAACTAACATGATTTGTTTAATTGAATCAATTATACAGTAGACTGTTTACCAATGTGATTATCTAACTTTCATCAGTTGCTATTGTTGTTTGTTAAATATATTGTGTTTGTTGCATTGTAAACTTCTACTTTATCAAACATAGTAATTACCATATGTTCACTACAGTAGTGTATACATTTAAAGCAAACATACAATTCAAAGAAGTTCATAACCATATTCAAATTATAAGCAAAGATGGATATTGGTTAGTAGTGAAATCTAGGACGCGCATTTCGTCCTATTCGAGACTTGTCATGTGGATGTAACTGCATTTCAGAGTCGACGTTCACTCTGAGACTGGAACCCAGTACCGTTCGCTTCAAACGCCATCGCGTTATCCACTTAGCTATTGAGTCTTAATAGGCACCTGCTTGTGCAATGGGGTGAAGTTATATTCGCTTGGTGTTGTTTACTTATATCTTCCCGTTGATGATTAGGACTGCAATTGATCAGGTTCTTGTTGGCATATGTGCATCCTGTGCAGAGTGCCTCGATATTGTCTGAATCACAAATATTGTAGGATAAATTCATTAACTATTATGCCGTTATTGTTTAGTTGGTTGGTTAAATGCAATTTACTAACTAGTCGGTTACCCAAACTGATTGTTCAGCGAGTAACATTCATTTTCATGTTTTGTGTTAAGTTTATTATTTCTTGTTGTAGAAATAGTGTGTAATCATCTTGTTTTCATTTGTGTGTGATTAGTACATTTTGGTCATATTTCGATTATATCTTCACCTTAGAGCCACTATACTCTTTCGTAACTTTAAACTGGTTTATATGTATACTGTCCTACAGACAGCTTTACTTTGTGATTGTGAACAATTTTATCCCTATATAAAATCTAAAGCTGATCAGTTTATGTAATACAACTCACAGATTAGTTTTAGTTCATTTCTGTTCATCATGTATGTTTAAAGGCTGACTATTTTTTCCACATTTTCCACAACATTTCAAGATGTGAATCATCGATATAGCGATGTTAAGATCGTTAGGCTTTTTGAAATCATGAACCCATTAATGTTGAACCAACATTGAAAGCCTGGAAGCAATAGATGACAGTTTAGTCTTAGTACGAGATTCTTCATCAGTGCGAACCGACGACCTCGCGTTCGAAAACTAGGAACTTTCATCGAGCGGGAAGCGGTTACCAACCAAACACAATATCATAGAGTGATTAAAGTTAGATATAAAATCATTGGTTGGCAGCTCAGATTCGAAGTTTGAATCTCTTGTCCAAGGTCACGGATGCGCACTATTGAGGAGTCCCATAATAGAACGAATCGACCGTCCAGTACTTCCAGGTTTTCAATGATGGTCTAATATTGGTCAGTTCATGATTTCAATGAAAATATTAATCAATTCTTAAGGTTCATAACACTTGACTTTTTTTCACAGTATTTTCAAATTCAAGTGATTTCATGATTTGTGGAGGCCCGTTATTTAATTTTGTCCTCATCTAGATAGGACGATGTTGTCGAAAGGGCTCTCCACATTAGTGGCCCGAGGTCTGACTCCAAGGTGATTGTAATGATGATTGTTGTTGAAATAAATATGTCGCCTATCCTCGTATATAATCATCAACTTAAATCGCCTTAGTCAATAACGGAATTAAATAAGTCGAATAACGAGAATGGACTTGTGAATACATATATTTTGTATATAAAGCGAATGGAATAGAGAGAAGCGGAACAACGAGCAGTGGAGATGGCGGGTAAGCCAACTCCACTTTAGTCAAGCGTTAATCAATATTTATAGTTACACAAAAGGAAGTTACAGACATGTAATGAATAATGGGATAAGAAATGTACACACACCTACGCGCTCATATAAAAAGTCAAGATTGATGAGCGAATAAATAATAAGGTCAGAATGTGACTCAAGTAGAATGAATAGAATGGGCTGTCCGAATGCTAGAATAAGGTATATAGGCTTAACATAATAACCGACACTACAGAATAATCCTATGGAGGATATTGCCTGAATTTGTTTTTATTTTATACAAATACTAACTATACTACTATAAGTATTGATTATTTTTAACTTAGTAAATCAGTGATGATATATATATCGAAGAAATCCGTCCTATTTTTAGTAATATGGATGAAACTGCCCAACTTGCGATTTAAACTTCATTTTGATTATAGTCAATAAAAGGACCAAATTTTGTAAATAGACTATTAAAAGTAACTGAAATAGAATACACTATGCTCAAAAGAAACCCTCCCCCCGATTTGTTTACATTCTAAAGAGTAAAATCGGAACTTTTTAAAGTAATGGGTACGTTAACTGATGGTTAATTAATTACACTACTTATTTTGACATTTAATTAAACTGGGTGGTACCAAAAATAAATATGAATATGTATATCATTTATAGCTTCCTGTGTGTATTGAATATAAATACTTTAAGTGAATTACCATAATCAATCCAAATTCAAAAATAAAAAATCATAGAAAATTACTGATTTATGAAGTTACATCTAATTTTGGGGAACTGAAAACCTTTATAACTCCGCCTGGAGTCCCTCCGGGGTCTTCTGCCAGTCCAAAGCCCGGATAAAGGAGGAGGGTTGGGCATGGGGTTAGCGTCCCCATCCCGTAGAAAACTAACTCGATAAAAAAACGCTAACCAGAAAAAATTACTCAAACCTTCTAAACTCTGCCCTGGGAGTCAGAAGGTCTTCATTTAGAAGAATTATGACGCCTCATGATGAAAGCCGAATTCCTTCGGAAGTTACGAGGCCGATGCCCCTTCTGACAACCAGAGCGACCATTTATTTAGGTACATGGAATTTTCGTACAATGTGGGACACCGGGAGAGCCTTCCAAATTGCTGCAGAAATGAAAGGTACAACCTAGAGGTACTTGGGATCAGTGAAACACATTGGACGCAAGTTGGACAACAACGACTAACTTCAGGAGAGCTCCTGTTATACTCCGGCCATGATGAACAAAATGCCCCACATACACAAGGAGTTGCATTGATGCTGTCCAAACAAGCGCAAAATGCACTTATAGGATGGGAATCTCATGGACCAAGGATCATCAAAGCCTCGTTTAAAACAAAGAAAGAGGGCATTTCAATGAACATCATCCAATGCTATGCGCCTACCAACGACTACAATGAAGAAGCTAAAGATCAATTCTACAATAGGCTGCAGTCAATCATTGAGAAGTGCCCAACGAAGGACCTGACCATTCTGATGGGAGATTTCAACGCCAAGGTTGGAACGGACAACACTGTATATGAAGACATCATGGGACGACACGGACTGGGAGAAAGGAACGAAAATGGTGAGAGATTTGCAAACCTATGTGCCTTCAATAAACTGGTCATAGGCGGCACTATAATCCCACATAAACTCATACACAAAACCACATGAACTTCAACGGATCACACCACGCAAAACAGAATCAACCATATCTCCATCAACAAAAAGTACAGGAGGACTATAGAGGACGTGAGAACCCAGAGAGGAGCTGATATAGCATCAGATCATCACTTGCTGGTGGCCAAGATGAAATTGAAACTCAAGAAGCACTGGACAATGGGGCAGACAATATCACAAACGTTCAATACGGCCTTTCTTCAGGATACTAACAAGCTCAACAAACTCGAGATAGACCTCAGCAACAAGTTCCAGGCCTTTCATGATCTACTCAATGGAGAAGGAACTACTGTGGAGAGCAACAGGAAGGGGATCAAATAAACAATCACTTCAACATGTCATGAGGTCCTGGGTCACAAGAAGCACCATCACAAGGAATGGATCACTGTTGATACACTGGATAAGATTCAAGAAAGAAGGAACAAGAAGGCAGCAATCAATACCAGTCGAACAAGAGCAGAAAAAGCCAAGGCACAAGCTGAATACACAGAAGTAAACAAACAAGTGAAGAGGAGCATCAGGACCGACAAACGTAAATATGTGGAAGATTTAGCAACGACGGCGGAAAAGGCTGCAAGAGAAGGAAACATGAGACAACTGTATGACACGACAAAGAAACTCTCTGGAAATCGCCGCAAACCAGAACGACCAGTGAAAAGCAAGGAAGGCGAGGTAATCACCAACATTGAAGAGCAACAAAACAGGTGGGTAGAACACTTCAAAGAACTCTTGAATCGACCAGCTCCACTGAACCCACCCAGCATCGAAGCAGCACCCACGGACCTCCCAATCAATGTTGGCCCACCAACAATTGAAGAAATCAGCATGGCCATCAGACAAATCAAGAGCAGCAAAGCAGCAGGACCAGACATTTCAGCAGAGGCACTGAAAGCAGATGTAGCAGTAACTGCAAGGATACTCCACATTCTCTTTAATAAGATTTGGGATGAGGAACAAGTACCAAAAGACTGGAAAGAAGGAATTCTGGTCAACATACCAAAGAAAGGCGATCTCAGTAAGTGTGATAACTACAGGGGCATCACTCTTCTCTCAATACCGGGAAAAGTCTTCAACAGCGTATTGTTAAACAAGATGAAGGACTGCGTAGACGCCCAACTTGGTGACCAACAGGCAGGATTCCGTAAGGATAGATCGTGTACTGACCAAACCGCAACTCTACGGATCATTGTGGAACAATCAATTGAATGGAATTCATCACTCTATATCAACTTCATTGACTACGAAAAATCATTTGATAGCGTGGACAGGACAACACTATTGAAGCTTCTTCGATACTACGGCGTGCATCAGAAGATAGTTAATATCATTCAGAACTCCTATGATGGGTTAAACTGCAAAATCGTGCATGGAGGACAGTTGACAAAGTCGTTCGAAGTGAAGACCGGTGTCAGACAAGGTTGCTTGCTCTCAACCTTTCTCTTTCTCCTGGTGATCGACTGGATCATGAGGACCTCAAAATCTGGGGGGAAGCACGGGATACAGTGGACGGCTAGGACGCAGTTGGACGATCTAGACTTCGTATATGATCTGGCTCTGCTATCGCAAACGCAACAACAAATGCAGGAGAAGACGACCAGTATAGCATTAGCCTAAACAGCAGTAGGTCTCAATATACACAAAGGGAAAGACAAGATTCTCCGATACAACACAGAATGCACCAATCCAATCACAATTGACGGAGAAGATTTGGAAGATGTAAAAACCTTTACATATTTGGGCAGCATCATTGATGAACAGGGTGGATCTGATGCAGATGTGAAGGCGCAGATCGGCAAAGCAAGAGCAGCATATTTACAACTGAGGAACATCTGGAACTCAAAGCAACTGTCAACCAACACCAAGGTCAGGATTTTCAATACAAATGTCAAGACAGTTCTACTGTATGGGGCAGAAACCTGGAGAACTACAAAAGCCATCATCCAGAAAATACAGGTGTTTATTAACAATTGTCTACGCAAAATACTTCAGATCCATTGGCCGGACACTATTAGCAACAACCTACTGTGGGAGAGAGCAAACCAGATCCCAGCGGAAGAAGAAATCAGGAAGAAGCACTGGAAGTGGATAGGACACACATTGAGGAAAGCACCCAACTGCGTCACTAGAGAAGGCCTCACATGGAATCCTGAAGGCCAAAGTAGAAGTGGAAGACCAAAACACACATTACGACGGGAAATGGAGATAGACATGAGGAAAATGAACAAGAATTGGATGGAACTAGAAAAGAAGGCCCAGGACAGAGTGGGTTGGAGAATGCTGGTCGGCGGCCTATGCTCCATTGGGAGTAACAGGCGTAAGTAAGTAAGTAAGTAAGAAAACCTTTATACAATTATTCGTCCAAATTAGGACGAGTAATTTGACAGAAACTGGGCTCCGAGTATAGAGGAGCCATTCTGTGTGATATATATATATATATATATTTGAAATAACCTCAGCAATTGAAATTAAAATAATTTCGACGTTGCGTCCAACAAACCTGTCTGAACTTCTTCAGGGTCATAATAAAAATCATCAAAGAAATATAGTGTTGTAACAATCAAATCAGATCTTTACTGTTCTAATCTAATTATATTTGTATGCTGACTTTAGTAATTAGGATAACATGAATCAATGATACGTGAATTATGTGAAAATAAATAAATGAGTGAAGTGTGTGTGTTTGCATGTGTAAGATTGACTTATTAATAGTTGATATTAGGTACTAAATTTACTTTTATATAAAACTCTGTCATAGTAATAAGCGATGAAATCAAACTAAATGAAATTAGCAAAGATGGGTGGTGGCTAGTAGTGGAATTTAAGACGCGCGTTTCGTCCTATTTGGGACTCGTCAGCTGGATGTATCTGCATCTCAGAGTCAACAGTCAAAGTTGATAAATGAATAATTAAAAACATCAAAACGTGGCCTGTCCAGAAGCTAGAATAAGTTATATGGGCTTAACATAGTAACCGACACCACACTATGAGCATGATGAGTTTAGTCTAGAAAAAAGTCAAATAAAACTAAGTGATTCAAAGATAGTTGGAAAAAGGAAACCATCCAAACCAGCTTACTGACTTGACTAAATCTCAATCAGTAAAACTCGATTTACCATAAATGGTATATGCAAATCCAATGAATCGTTGCATCAGATTTACATAGTGAAATATGAATAAATAATTTAGGTTTCGTTATCTAAAATTCAACTTATATTGGTCGAAGAGTTTTTAAATGCAAGCGATTAACTAACAGACGATGATAGATTATGACGATCTAATTCACACTTTCAGTCCTAAAAAAAGTATATATTATCATGTGGCATCGTCTGGTTTTGCTGGCTTTCGTGTCGCAATAAGCGCTAGAGTTGAGGCAGCACTGATCGATTGGTTCCCCATTAATAGTCGGTTATGTGCTGTTCCATTGAAGTGTGGAGAAATCGGTTTGAGAAACGATGTCTGGCATCCTTCCTCCGCATCTCAAGCCTGGACTTAGATCGATCACATAGCGATCAGCTACAGCTGGCGTGGTTGTGTACAAAGCTGCCGTTCCTTTTGGAGTACCTATCTGTAATCTGATTACGCCCTTGTTTGCCTTAATCTTACGTTTCAGTGGCCAACAAATTCATTGTCCGAAACTGATCGATGTCAGTAAATTGGGTGCATCTTCTGTTGCAACTAACTGTCAAACCGAGCTAGGTTCAAGGCTAGCTAACATACCACCGGAAAGTATGGATGAAGATTGGTTGCAATTGCATGACGCCATGAGAATAGCGAGTAAAGTCGCTTGCGACTTCGTGAAACGTCCCGCTTATAAGCACTGGGTTTCTACAGGATCCTTACAACTCATTGAAGCCCGTCGGTTTACGCCTGATGACCGCGGGTTTGACCATAAACGACGACTGTTACGTAATGGAACTGGGCAAAGCTTGTGTAAGGATAGAAAAGGGGTATGGAAGAAAGCTATACAGGACTGACTTCTTTCGCTCTTTCATGACCCCCTAGTTGGGGTCCGAGTGATGGTGCAACACAGTGGCTAGAAACGTTATCAAATATGGCTCAGAATAGAAGCCAGTGACGATCCTGATGTAACTTTTTTAACTGAAAGAACTCTTTCTGGTTGTACCTTTGTTAGCTGAATTGTCTCTTCCATTATTATTATTATTTCACTTCCATACACTAATTTCTGTTCTTTATTGTTCTCTTTCTTCTTATACTCACTTTACATTCTCTATCTCTTAGCATTCTCATTGCTATTGTGTGGCGCATATGTATCTGATGCCCCTTTGTACAAATATTTATGTGTTCAAATAAATAGAAAAAGGTTGAAAGAGGGTTATAAATTGCTAATAAGGAATTAGGATTAGTATTAACAGTTGGAAGTTAGAGTTAAGAATCCAAGTTAGGTTTTTCATCACACAATGACATTAGCTTAAATGTCATATTACTATTTGATCATATGAATGAATGAATTTCACGTTCAAAATCCTAAATCTGCTATTGTAGTGAACGAGAACACAAGTGGAGACAGCCGTATTTATTTTAATACAAAATTACAGAATCTCTTAGCACAATCTAAGAACTATACAGTAAATACTTCATTTGCAATATATCAATCAATCGTTTCAGACCTCATTGTTCCTTCATTTCCACAGCAATCATTCTCTGTTCTCGTTCTCTTTTCTTCAATCTTCTTAACTTTCTGCTGCCAGGTATTTCACTTTCAACTGATAGTACATACTACTTATATCCATCGACATCAGTAGCATACACCACACTATCTTCAATTTCATTGATATATATTCTTATTGCAAAACTATGAAGTAAGTAGATTATATATATATATATTCCTCTTATTGTAAGCTTTATTTTGACCTATAGATTATTATTGTACGATTTACTGTTTTTATGTTCAGTTTACTGATTACAGTCTCCCACGTTCACGACCACTTTTTGACTTGATCTTGTATAAATTTTATTTCCTATTTTATAGTGTGATCCGGTTTGTTTGGCTAGTATATAAACCAAGTATATTTGAAATAAATGTTTAGCATAGTGGAAGCTAATATTGGTGTTCTGAGCTCAACTGGACAGGTTAAGCTGCTCATACCGATCGAATGTCATTGGTTTAACACAATACTAAGATTAAATAAGTCGTATTTCGATTGGCGAATGAATCATGTAATAACTAACCGGTCTCAAAGTCACAACATTCCCCCTCCTCGCAAAAAAATATAAAAATCTATACAAAACTTGGCGCATAGCATTACAAAATATAATAATACATTATAATTGAATAAAGATACATATTATATATGTAAAAATTTATTCATGATCATATGAGTTTTATCAGAACCATATAATATAGTAGAAATATGAATGATCTCAGATAAAATTGAATCATGATCCTTAAATGTAATAGAATCCATTTGTAATTTAATTAATTCATTAAATTTTATAAGTTCTTCATAAAAATCATCATTACTATTATTAGTATTGTTAGTATTATTATTATTACTAGTAGTAGGAGGAGTAGGAGTATTGTTAGTAGTAGTACTAGTAGTAGGAGTAGTAGCAGTAGTAGTAGTAGTAGTAGGAGGAGGAGGAGGAGTAGCAGGAGTAGGAGTATTATTAGTAGTAGTACTAGTAGTAGGAGTAGTAGCAGTAGTGGTAGTAGTAGTAGTAGGAGGAGGAGTAGCAGGAGTAGGAGTAGGAGTAGTAGTAGTAGGAGTAGTAGTAGTAGTAGTATTAGTAATGGTAGTAATAGTAGTAGGAGGAGTATTAGTAGTAGGCATAGCAATAGCAGTAGGAGGAGGAGGAGTAATAGTAGTGTTAGTAGTAGTATTCAATCGATTAAAACAATGAATAAATAAATTAAAATAATTTATTAATTCCCATAAATATTCACAACTAATCGTACCGAATTGTAATTGAACCCATTGAATTGATTTATATAAACACCATAAACCAATATTTTGTATAAATAACCAATTCGTTTGTTTTAAATTGAATTTTGTATGTTTTTTTAAAAATTTTGATTGAATTAAATATTGTCTACCTAAAGTATCATATAAATTACCTAAATTATTATCTAATGGCCACCATGAAATAGTTGAATTCATTGTAGCAATATTATGTATAATTTGTATAGAATTTTTCAAGTTCTCTAATGATTGTATAGGTTGCCAAGGTATTTGTAAAAGCTAAAATAAAAGAAAACAGAAAAAAAGGAAAGAAAGAAGAGGAGTAGAAGAACTTGTGATCTGCTAGAAATGTACAGATAATGATGAGAATAGAGACTTTGATTAATGACAGTCCATAATATTAACAATGGGAGTATTACACGTTGAAAATATTAGTGGGTATCATGACTCAATTACTTGGTGGATAATTTGTTAGGTGTTTAAAGTGAAATGTGCTAGGTTTGAGTTTGAGTGTGATTAACAATATTCGATTACAGTTACATGCAGATGATAAGTTTGAAATAGGGTGGAACATACATTTTGGATTCTGCTAATAGCTATATGCTAAATACACTAAAAAGATGATCATATTAAAATGAGAATGTAGACAAACTTAACAATAAACATTATAACTGTTATAATGTATGGTAGTTCATTTCTATTACTGATTTATACACTTCCTATGTGCAAGCCCAAAACAACTGGTTAGCGTTAGCGTTTTTTTAGCGAGTTAGTTTTCTACGGGATGGGATCGCTAACTCTATGCCCAACCCTCCTCCTTTATCCGGGCTTAGGACCGGCAGTAGCCCCCGGAGGGACTCCAGGCGGAGTCCAGACAAAAACTAGAAGTGAACAGAAAGCTTTGAATAATTAATCGAATTATTAAATATTGACACATGTCTCTCGGAAAATTAAGTTATATTTTCAACTAAGAGAGTATGTCTGTTTCTTCAGAGAGTGAAACAAAATCTTGACCAAAAATATGCAACCTTTAGTCTATTTCCTTTATTATTCGGCCTTTATCTAATTGATTCAGCTTATCAACGAAACAATTATGTTTTAAAGAAAACTTCATTTATTTTATTTTAGCCAGCTTATGAAAAAAAAAGAATGGAATTTTTAAAACAACAATATTTATGATAATATTTCAATGATGCAAATGAACCCACTGATTATCTACAATTTAGATCCTGATTTCCCGAATCATTTCTTCATTTAAGTAAGTAACTGCCTCAAACCAAACACAGCTTCTCATTAGAACTCCAAGAAATCCATCTTGAGGCTATTCACTAGTGAGCACATGATAATTATCAGTGTAGGGCTGTGGAGATTGTTGAGTTTTGATTGAGATCATGACTAGACCAATGTGAGATCGAAGGTCTTGGGTCAAGTCCTGCGTGTGAGGTCATGGATGCGAACTGTTGAGGAGTCCGATACTAGAACGAAACAGCCGTCCAGTGCTTCCGAGTTTTCAGTGGTGGTCTAACATTGATCCATTCATGATCTCAATAAAAACTCCACAATCTCCACAGCCCTATACTGATATTATTGATATTGTTAACAATTATACTGCTCTTGGTATTTATTTTGATAAATTTATCTAACTATACTGATTTGATATGGTTGTTTGGACTAGGACCAAAGTTACTTGTGATTGGTTGACTGGTTGTAAAATGGGACAATAAAGTTAGACTGAAACAATCACATGAGTAATTTTTTTTAAAGACAAGATAGATGGGAAGAAATTTATAGATTTTGTTCCCCATCACCCCTCACCGTATGAAATTTGTCAACCGTTTGTTTGTGTTGGACATTATGTATAATTATAAGCAAAGATGGATAGTGTCTAGCAGTGGAATCCAGGACGCACGTTTCGTCCTGTTTGGGACTCGTCAGCCGGATGTACCTGCATCTCAGAGTTGATGTTCACTCTGGGACTCGAACCCAGTACCGTTCGCTCCAAACGCCACCGCGTTATCCACTTAGCTACTGAGTCCTGATAGCCACTTGCTTGTGCAATGGGTTGAAGTTTAATTCACTTGATATTGTTTTACTTGAATCTTCCCATTGATGTTTTTGGACTGAAATTGATCAGTCTCTTATTGGCATATGTGCATACTGTGCGTATGCCTCGATATTGCCTTAATTTACAAGCATTATAAGCAAAGATGGATGGCTAGCAGTGAAGCGAACGGTACTGAGTTCGAGTCCCAGAGTGAACATCAACTCTGAGATGCAGGTACATCCAGCTGACGAGTCCCAAACGGGACGAAACGTGCGTTCTGGATTCCACTGCTAGACACTATCCATCTTTGCTTATAATGCTTGTAAATTAAGGCAATATCGAGGCATACGCACAGTATGCACATATGCCAATAAGAGACTGATCAATTTCAGTCCAAAAACATCAATGGGAAGATTCAAGTAAAACAATATCAAGTGAATTATGTATAATTGTTTCATTTTGAAATCTAATCAGATATTTCATCTCAAAACGAGCAGACACAAATTTATTTTATATATCAGTACATTAACACTGCAAATACCTTATGGTAACCAATTTCATGACTTTTACATTTTCGGTCACTTGAAATTGCCTAACAAACTCTGGATCTGTAAAGAATTCAACACACGCAAACATTCAGATTCGCTCATTTCGATACAATTTATTGCACTATCCAAGCACACAAACATCCTTTTACATAAATTCATCATGTATATTATTGCACAAGTTGGTAGCTATCAGGACTCAGTAGCTAAGTGAATAACGTGTTGGCGTTTGAAGCGAACGGCACTGGGTTCAAGTCCTGGAGAAAACTCAACTCTGGGATACAGGTACATCCAGCTGACGAGTCTCTAATAGGACAAAACGCGCGTCCTGGATTCCACTGCTAGCCATCATCCATCCCTTTTGATAGGTTACATCCTAGCTGTCGAAATAGACGCACGAGATAACATGACTGGGGTCATAACAGAAACAATTTGTTACTAAATTCGAGAAATTACAGAATTTATCAATATTTATTGAAAGTAGACTCTATTATACGTTTAGGAGAATACGTTTTTGACTGATTGTAAGGTGAATGGATAGATGGTAATGCAAACATATTTCACCCTGTCAAAAATTTCATTCCTTTTTACACTAATCACCTTTATTATTATGCGCTATTTTGATAGTCACACTCCATAATGCACACCTATTTGATGGTCAGCCCCGGATGCCCTGAGTGGATGAAAAGCGAATGTCCTGCGCTTTAACCGGGTAGGTGAGTATGGAGGACCCACCAAGTAGAGTTGGAAAATTCTGATTCCAAACCAATGGTGTACATGAGCTCCAGTATCCTGAAAGAACAAATGGCGTATGAACCAACTGTTGGTCACCGGCTGCCACGGGACTGCATCTCCTTACGTTGCTCCACTGCCTTGTGGATCACACCTTCAAGTCGAAGGCTCCGGGTGTGGTCCTCCTAAGAAAACCAACTGCTTAGGTTAGGGTACCCGGGCAGCAGTACAGCCCCCACACAAATCAAGTGACTTGTGCGGCGCATATGTATCTGGTGCCCCCTTGTACCAATATTTGTGTTCAAATAAATAATAATAAAATAAGTAAATTTTGATGGTCGCTCTCATTAGTATGCTCTCTTTTGAATGAATACTGGAGAATATAGTTCATAAATATTATAGGGAATGAATTGAAATATAAGATTTGCTAATCCCATTAATTGTCAATAAATAAACATGAAGAAGAATACTTATAACAGAATAAATTCTAGTCAATGTTAATCATACAATGAGTGCATATTGTGGAAACTTTGTGTGACATGACTCAGAATCGATCACAATGGCGTCGGTGTATACACTTTCTGTCTTCCCTTAAACTAAGAGATTAAAATCGCTTCATATCCTTCTTTCTATGAACTAATTCTTTCTTCCTGTACTATATCCTTATATGCAATCTTTCTTTTATATATTACCACCTCTGAATTAACTACTTTTATGAATCCGGTGTTCATTTTTTTGTGTTAATAAGGTATGGCAAATTGGGACCGATGCATATGTGTGCCTGGTCCTACGTTGTAGCTGACTGACTGACTAAATTAAAATAAAATAATTGCCCATTAATTCATTGATTATTGATAAATGCAATAAATGTGCTCATTTGTTGGAGAAATTGAGTAATATAGATCAACATTAGAATCATAGTAGCGCAGATGTATTCACGTTTCATCTTACTCAAGGTCTTCAGTTCAACCATTTCATCAAACATGCATTTTCATGTCATCTTATAAAACTATATTCTTAGTGTTCAACCTTTCTTACAATCAATCGTACAACAATTATTTCAACTAATTCAATACTATTATTACTACTACTACTTATGTTCGTTTCATTCCATTATGTTGGTATGGTATAAAAACTTGAGTAGTGAAATAATTATGTCAGGGTCTGATACTGATTATTGCCATTTGACCTGAATTTCACTAATATTATCAACCTAAAACACTCCTATGAAAAATTAGTCATTTTTACATAGTACTAAACTTTAATAATAACACTTACATTGTCAACAGCATCTTTCCATGCGTTTAACATTTCTTTAGTTGGGACAATAGACATTTGTTGATCTTTAATTAAAGTAGGTGATGATGAAGATTGAACAGATTTATCACAATGTTCACAATGACATATAAAGAAATATTGTTGTTGAAGAAGTGTTACACGTTGAACACTTGATGGATAATGTAAATAATGCGGGCCATAACAATGAAATACTTCAGTATTAGGTAGGATTGGTTTTAAACAACGTAAAATTAAATATGAATTCTATGCATAGGATAAAGAAAAAAAGAGAAAAGTATGGATTAATTTTTTTTGGAAAATAGTTTCACTTTATATTTCAAATTAACATAATGTTACTCAAAATAATTTAGAGAATTTCAAATAGGATAGAGATGTTAGATCCTTAGAAATCACTTGGTAAAAGTCTCATTATGGCAAGTCAAATTTCTAATTCTCGAGTTAAAAGCGTTCGTTTTTACTTTGAGTTTGTATTTCCCATTTGGAAGGACTTTAAATGTCAATTATTTGTTTCCTCTTTTACTACTTTACTTTGTGATATTTTTCAAGGACATTTTTGTGCTGTAGGTATACTCATGAATTGTGTGCTTGTTCGTTCGTGCTTCCGGTCTGCCCGTCGAAAATATATTTTTTCCTGGCTGAATCTGATCTTCTCTCTCTAGTTAGCACAGCTGGGGCGCAGTGGAATAGCTTAACTTTTCTTGTTGTTTTGTGTTGCTGACTTTTGTTCCGTTCGTCGGTCCTAGGTGATATTGTAATCCTCACGAATAGAGCGGGGTTGACTAGAACTAATTATTATGGTAATTTTGAGTTACAGTTCAACTGACAGACTGTATGCTTTTTTCGACAATATCGAAGAATAACATTTAACAATTATATTTATAGCTATTGTACACATACATAACCATCGATGGCTTCAACCAAAAACAAAACTCCGACGTGATACTCTCTAAAAAAAAGTGACGAAATTGACTGAAAAAGAAGCATAGAATACAAAAATTATAAACACTCCTACATAGATGAGAATTTTAACATACGACTATTCTTAGGTTAATTCATGATCTGATCTGTGAAATAATTTTATGATCAACTATTAAAATTGGCCGAAGTTGAAAATAGCAAATACTGGATGTCAACTCAATGGTCGTTTAAAATTGACATAGAGTGAAGTTTAAACGTTCTAAAGGGTAGTAGGTACTGAGGGATTGCATACTATGTTGAGATAACTGCCAATTGCTTCCCGATAGTCTAGCTAAAGTTAATTTACAGTGTAAAACATCTTCAAATTGAACAATCTCCACAAATCTCCCTTCATGTTGGAAGAAATAGTTAGTATGGGATTGTGATTATGAAATTTTACTAAAATTATGACCCGATCAAGATTAAAACATCAATGGAAACCCGGAAGCACTGGGCGGTCGTTTCGTTTCAGTATGAGGATCCTCGGCAGTGCGTATACACGACCCTGCAAGCAGGAATCGAACCGTTGGGAGCCGACTCAGTGGTTTGAAGGTTAAGGGTTCGTGAAAGTCCTGGGTTTGATCCCTGCGTGCGGGATGGTGGATGCACACTGCTGAGGATTCTTATACTCGAAAGAAACTGTGGTTCTGCGCTTTCAAGTTTTCGATGGTGGTCTAACTTATTTTGGCTCATGATTTCATTAAAAGAAATATTTTAACATTTAGTTCCTGAAAACTGTATTAAGGAAGAAATACTAATTATTAGTGGGCCAGTCAGTTATGAGCAATGTCGGACCTGAGACACATGTGTATTGGTTCAAGTTGCTACAACCAAACCAGTACAACGAGATGGAACTATCAGGAAAAATTTCACTATGATAGTAGAAGTGGGAAGAGTATCAATGATAGTAGAAAACACTGGGCTCAAAATCAAGAAGACAAAGAGTAAGTAGATTTATACCGTTTAAACCTATTCTGAGCCATTTCGCCCATCTCTAAACACTCGTCACTATAATCGCGAGGACCTCGCAACCAGGTAGTCTGCACATAGTTACACGGCTCAGTCGAACAGCCTATGACTTCATAAAACTGATGTTAAATCTTAGTTTCATCACTCCATGGCTTTCTCCCAACTTACTTTTACACTAGCATACGCCACGATTATGGTTAGGCATCCACAACATAATACTGCGTAATAATTACAAATACAACTGTATAGCTTCAGTAAGTAACACTGTTTCAAAGATATTTCTTTCGCTCTCTTTGAACTCGATTTAAGGTATCGACATTAGAAAAGTAATTAAGAAACTTTTATCGCTCAACTAAATAAGATAGGTTTGAGAATGTAGAATTTTGAATATCGAATGCTTGCTTCTATAACTGAAAAAACTTGTTTCGAGTTCAACAAAAGAGTATAGAGGGAAACTGAACTATCAGCCATTTAAGTTTGGATCTGATTTATATTGGGATTCTACGAAGATTCCGTGATGGAGTCTTACGAAGCAAGGAAAAGCCAGAATGTACGCACCACAAAGATTCCTAGAAAGTTGATGGTTGTGTTAAACTCTGGATAATTATTTACTCTGTTGTTTAATTTAGCATGTTTCCACAGTTTAAAAGCATTAAAAAAACCTATAAATACAGTTGTCTTCTTTCCATAAATAAACTTTGAAGTAAAGTTTCAACTCTTACTTCGCGCCTTTTCTCTACTCTTTACGACTCAAATCTATGAGTACTTGGGGGATCTGTGAACTGATAAGAAAGTAAATATCAAGCGTTTGAATAGCAGATATATCAATCTGTACCGAAGTTATGTCAGAAAAATGTAATGTTACGTCCAATAAGTTATATTTCAAGTGAACTACTCTATACAGTCCTTATTATGGATGAAAAAATAAGCGCGATGCGAATTGACGATGGCCTTTGGAAAAAAATATTACGTATTATATGTGCTCATTTGATATTCTAACACTTCGCTTTCTGCACAAAAACTCCATTATGATGCAAATCTGATATTTTATGAAATAGCTTTGAATCCATCAATATTGCAGATATATGCTTCGGTTACACAAGTAATGACTCAAGTGAAACATGAGTTCAATATCTTCTAATAATTACCTTTAGCCACACATAACATGAAAACTTGATTTACTGTAAAATTGAGTCATTTTCTCTGTTAGCCTTATTCCAACTTGGTTTTTAGTAATTAGTTAGCAACACAAATGACTAGACAACCTGTTATTGGTTACTATTTTATGTAATCGGTCAGTATGTAAATATGGTGTCGATGATTTTGACATAGTGAAGAATATTTGTAGCTCAGGATGTTCTTTTTGTCTTTATTGTGTAAGGTGGTTGTCCGAGTCTGTTACTGATATATACACGTCCTAGCAACTTGACTGAAAAAACCAAGCTTCAGTACAAAGCTTTACTTGGCTAACCAGAATCAAAATATATACACAAAATAATTCATTAACATAGGTGCATCTCTCGGAAAATTTGGCCAGATCCTCAATAAACAATGTTTGTCTATCTTATTCTGAAAATTCGACTGAATATTGACCAATAATGAGTACCCGTCAGTATCTCTTACTTATCATTTGGCCTCAAAACTTATATATTCGATCAGCCCAGTATCATCAACTATCAAATAGCCGAGTGCATTAACCAGTATTCAGTAAGAAAGTTACATTAGAATTATTTTTTGGCGAATTATCATATTAACTATGGATCATAGACTAGTTTAAAACGACTATTCAGTGTTGTACTTCATTGATGAGAACCATCTTTCAGTAAATAATTACACCTTTAAGGGAATAACTGGAACAAGTTCGAGATCTATATCAAAATCCTTATTCAGAGGTAAAATACTTGAATGTTGAAATGAGGATAATCATGCATCAAAATTACACTGTGTAAATTCAAAAGACCTTGATTATTTTGTTTTCAACTTGAAGATTCAATTGAAATTCGAATAACTGAATATATACAACTTCAAAGTGTGTTTCGAATATGTGTGTTAGAGATGTTACACGTGCTTGGAAGTAGTATTCGACATGAAACCCTGTTGTTACTTATAGTAGGATGTACATGTGGTCTCAAGTTAATTGATACTGCCTTTAGGATTCGAACCAAGCTTCATAGGCTATGATGTTACCACCACTGAGACCGTGAATGACCCCTCCCTCTTGTAGTGTATCACAGTAAGGCATCTCATGACATAAAATCTTGGTTGCCATTCAACCGATATCAGTGCATGACGAGAATTATCCTGAGATTAAAACTTTGGTCATAGATTCACAAAGAATTCAACTAATTCAATTCTACAAAAATATGTTATTGACTAACTTGAAAATCATGAATGGTATTCGGATCGCATGAATGATTTAACAAGCTAACACATGGAAATAGGCCAGTTGCAATGCGAATTTGTTGCAATTTACAAATCAAAGGATAAATTAATTTCCGATCATTAACATCATTAACATTTATTTGATCCGAAGGGAGCCATGTTTGAATATCAGGATCATTGACTTGGATTTCAGTGATAGCGTGTGCATTACACTGAAGACGTCTTAACGTGTCGAAACACCAGAGACCTTGGATCAATTCATTGTTAGTCGATTGCAAATTTGTTTTATTATTATCATTATTATTATTATAGCTTAAAAGTTTCGATATTAACCAACCAGTAAGTGCATATTCGAATAATTCATCAACGTGAAAGTTTGTAAAATGTTCAATTAATTGATCAGTAGTAAAATATGAATTATTATGATTGATAATTTCGTCGGAAGATGAGTGATGATAGCGTTGACGAAGCCATGCGAGACGAAAGCATAAATGACCCAATCCAATGGAATTTAAAATAAACATAAATCTAGAAAATTTGTAATAATACGAAGAACAAAAAGAAAACGTAGTAAAAAGAGGTTAAATTATTGTTGAACAACACAAATTGAGACCATGCAAATCGAAGGACAGTAGTTTCGTCCAAGTATGAAGCTCCCCAGCAGTGAGCATCCACAAGTCTATCGAGGATGGAATCCAGGAACGTCAGGTATCGCAGCGGGAACTTAGTTTTCAAATTCGAAAGTTAGTATCTATTAGTTTATAATTTTAAGTTTGATTAATGAGCGGTAGAGTCCAACTATTTCAGGTGTGAGGTAGTTATCCACAAGCCTTCTGTATTAGCTAGGTTATTTTTATCAGTGCAAGAATTAGGCACTTTTACTTAAGATGGTATTCAATGACGATAATTTCTGAAATTCTTATCATTTGATAGCCAAGTACGTTGATTATCAGGGTTTAGGTGATTGGAAGTAGTCAATCCTGAGCCTAGACTTTGTGCTAACTGGTACTTGATATCAGGTCGAACCTGTAGTATTGAGAAAACTGATGATTCCTAGTGGGTTTGATCCCGTGAGACTCAGCTTTACAACCAGAGACATTATCACTGAGCCTTGTGATCAAAAATCTAATACAGTTAGAGTCGTGTATATGCAATACTTTCGAAGCTATACCTAAAGGACTCATTCATTTTTTGTTGGTTGTTTGAATCTTTTCGCTGATGTTTAGGATTGCAATTGATCAGTCTTTTATTGACATATTTGCATCTTGTGCTCATTGTCTCGATGTTGCTTTCAGTCACAAGTATTTTAAACAGAGATGATGGTGGCTATCAATGGAACCGATGGTTCAAAAAACCAATTCAAAAATGAATTAAACTTCACCCTGTCGCATAGGCTATTGGCTATCTAGACTCAGCAGCTAAGTGGATAACATGATGGCGTTCGAAACGGACGGTACTGGGTTTGAGTCCCAGAGTGAACATCAGCCCTGGGATGCAATCACATCCGGCTGACGAGTCTCAAATAGGACGAGACGTGAGTCCTGGATTTTACTGGCAGCCACAATAATCTCTGCTTATGTAGGATTCACTATTCACGGTACGTATTTATATTGTTATAACGAACTTCTCTCATGAAGGAAATTATTTCTACTAGCTTCATAATTTTGGAAGTTCCCAACTCGACCAATAATTGGGATCTTTATCACTGTAGTACTCAATTCGATCACGAGCATTGGATTCTTGATACCGTAGACCGATAATGACAAGGTTCAGATAAATCAATACAAGTGGAAACAACACAGAAGAACTGTATCCGTCAGTACCTCAAAAGTACAAACTCCCTAAGATAACCCCATCTACCTACCTGAATTGTTTTCGATAGTACCAGGCTTAACTTATATACTTGATACTGTTTAAATTCCGTTAACAGATCTGTCATATCCTTCTTGAGTATTGTTTCTTCTGCTAGTTGTCACATCAGCTGCACCGAAATTACCGCAAACTGAGATTCAAGACGCACAATATTCATAAATTTTAATGTAGCTATTCCAGATTTGCCTAAGATGAAGCTACATTTCACTGTACTTACATTATACTCTATTCTCACATAACCGGTAGATCTATAGGAGATTTCTGAGGTGGCCAAAAACGAATGTAACAACTGTTGATCTATACTGACTAATTAAAAATTTAAACACCATAGAATTCTTAAGGATTAAACAATTTTAATTGCTCACACGTAGTCCTTCATCGACTGTTTCACCCCATCCACAATTTCGACAGCACAACTGTTGTAAAACCCTTTTAGGTGTAAATGATGGTGGTGTTATGAATACAAACAGATCATATAAGGATGCAGCACATGATACAATGTCTATTTTCGTGATTGGGTGATCAGGAAGGCCTATGTCAAACAAAACACAATCAAGCTGAGTAAACTCACACAACCTCAAAGTCAATTATAGACCTTTAAAACCCGGTATGCGAACTTAGCTGTCTGGTCAATCGTTCACAGGAGTGCTAGCTAGAAAAGCGTGACAATTGTCAGCCAGTTTGTGGAGTTAGAAACCACCGAAAGCTATCAATTCGCCTACTCGGTGGCCACAGCAAGTGTCTATACCGAAAATAGACAACTGTCGGAGTAAAATCTTTCTTTTAGTGTAGTTCGCGTACTTTTATTGAACACATCTTGGGGATCAACGGCTATGAATCTGAGAACAAAGGTTGCGCAGAATGCTAAAGACATAGCTCCAAAGTGATGTGCTTTGACAAATATAAATTAGTAAGGGAATTGAACTTATCTCCGACATACTTGAGGAAACCAAATTCCTTTATGTCCTCTTCGTGCAGGTGTACTTGAAGAAACATTTCTTCAATATCTACTGATAATACTGTTTTATGTTTCTTGAATCAGAGGAAAACACCTGCCAGATCATTTGTAAGATCAGGCCCGGTATTTTTACACCAATTCAGTGATATATCTCTTGATTTGGCAGCACAATCAAATACAAAACGAGCGTTTCTTGATCATTTAGAGTTCAGTACAAGATGATGTAAGATAAACTACCGTTCTTCATCAATGATCTTCAGCACCCAGGATAACCACACTTTGCTCTCAATGCGACGAGTATACTAGTATACGGTCCAAGTTGGTGTTCATATCTCAAAAACCTTTCGCGCAGGAAGTCTTGTCGTCTCCTGCTTCTCGTTTATTCTTTGATAGAGAGTATCAGTCTATTCATCAGGGTAACAAGGCACTTGATAGTGGCCATTATGTAGTATCGTACGTCTACCAGTAGTTTGTAGAAATTATTTATCACATGTTGACATTTCAGTCTCTCTAGAGTGTTGGTTTTCTGGAAACTCGTGCTCGAACATGTTGGTAATGTTGACTTCGATAGATTCGCTTTTTTAAAACAATACAGCCATGGATGTAAGCTGCCGACAGGTTATTGCTCGATGATTATGCTTTAGACGACAAAACTTCCTGCGCGAAAGGTTTTTGAAATATGAACATCAAATTGGACCGTGTACTAGTATACTCGTCGCATTGAGAGCAAAGTGTGCTTACTCTGAAGTCTGTTGATAAAGAGACAAATAATCGTGTAAGTGCCAGTGATACTAACCGACTGCTAAGACCGAATTAAGCGGAGCGACACAATGATATGTGACCAAATGGTTGAATATTAGAAACGTTTGTGCACTAAGCGAATGTTCATACCTTTGATAATAGTAATCTTACCTTGGACTAATTCTTCCACCCCTTTTTTCGAATCGTCTGTAAAATATGTGTATTATGACTGTATTACTTATAAGTAACTAGTTTTCTTGTCGCATAATTTCTTTCCTGCATTTTATTGGATGATACACTTTTTATTTGTCCTGTCATATCGAACTGATGGTTAACCAGTTAGTCTTTTGTGACTGTTGTTATATATATATATTCCTGCGAATCCAAAATAGTCTTCTGACTTTAACCGACTTTTGAGGAGTTATTCTAATCAACCTAAAATTACTCGCACACAAGGTAAAACAAGACGAGCAAACACAACTTACCGACATTCTGCCAGATGCCAAGCAGGTTGTTGAAAATCACGAAATAAGTATGAAGGATTTGAAATTTTTGCGCAATAAGAATTACAACTAGTCCTATTTGACAATTCACAATACGCAGCATCACAACAGTACGGACAGATAAAACCAACGGAGTTTAGTTGATTAAAACATTTCAAACATTGATTCATCCGTTGTGATGGTAGAAGTAGTAAATATTCAAATGTGTTACGATTATTATTATCATTATCATAAGAGTGTGCATTTCTGTTTGCTGCCCATCCACCAGCAGGCTCAACCGCTATAATATCGCCTGGTTCAAAGGATTCAGTAGCGATGATATGTCTGCCTTTTTCATGATTTGTATCAATACGTACACCGTTTGAAAGCCCATGGTACTACAGTAATAATAACAATAATGATAATAATAATAATAATAATATGTATGAAACTAGAGATTTGTAACTGGCTAAACCTACTTTGATTCATTGTTAAGTAATAGTGACCAATGTTATCTTCGCCTAATCCTCTTAGTGGTGATCGAATTCAATCGGTCAAATTGTAATGTGACCACCACTAGTCTAAGTGACTTGATATCGAATATAATATGTGTCTTGACTCTTTTAATGCTACTTTTTATATGTGGTCGTCGCTGATTGTTATGCCGGAAACGCTTATCACTTATACTCGAAACGAGGGACCTCAGCAATTCCCACGACGCGGAAGTAAGAACACAAGACTGGTATAAGTGAAGATTTATTAACGCAAAAACACGACGACGACGACGGTGTAAGAACTGTCCACGAGTGAATTCGAGGAGGTTGTAAGAAGCTCAGAAAGAACTGAAGATATTCCATTTAATCATCTTTTGGAAGAATATTTTAGAATCTCTACATGTAGCTTCCCGATTGGATAATGCTAATAATCCCCAGTGTGCGGATTAGATAGCTATAATGATTTCGTTTTTACTAAAAATTATGAATACCTGACAGTTTTGTACTACAATTTGACACTGTCTGGAATAACATTCCTTTCACTAGTCTTCGGTATTTTCATTGCGACTTGGAAAGGTTCTAGAGTTCTAGTGCTCAAGTTATACGCGTCATATCAAGAATATAAGCTCTAGATATAACAATTGGCGACGGGGGTTTCGGAAAAAATTGAAAAGATATGACAATATGTTAAGATCTTAGTTGGTTCGAGGTAGTTGGCAAGAAACCATCAATCTAGGTTTTTTTTTGCTAGTAAGCGCTTGTCACCAAGGCGAACCTGAACTCTTGAGGGAACTGATTTTGCCCGTGGGTCTCGAACCTGTCGCCTAGATTCACAGTATAAGATGTCATCATTCAGGCCGTAACTGACTTTTAGTACGGCTAAGATATTTACGTTGATTGATTACTGAGTAGCTATTTTAACACTTAAAAACCAATACTAACTAGGGAATCAGTGTGAACTTAGTCTCAGAGCATTGAGTATGAGTTTCATTCTGTTTAAGGACTTGTCAGTTGTATAAACGCAACCCGAAAGCACAAGATACAACTCAATATTCTTCAAGTCTCTTATCGAGTACGATGCACTTAGACGTCATGAGCCAAATACAATCATTACCGTTTTCCAAATCCGATTACATATCTAATAAAGTGCAATTCTTAACCAACGTCATAGCCCCACATCAGAGTCTCTTAAAATCATTCCTCACCATTCCCTAGATATTCGTGTTTCAGCATCATTCCAATAATTCTATTTTGTGAAGTCGTTCCCTCCTTTCTGAACCATATACTGGTTAAGCTATTATCACTGTGACACCTGGGTTTTATCACTGGTGAGGTCTTGGGTATGCACTGATGAAGAGTTCCATGTTAGGACGGAACAGCTATTCAGTTACCCTGATTTTTAATGGTATCTCAACCGGAATAAATGTGGAAAATACTTTCAGCATTGTCTTTATGTTTGATATTTCTTACTATCACTAATGTACTGATTATATTGGGGTTTTTTACTGTTCATCTTGTTAAGTTTACCCCGTTGTGGTGTATGATGTGACTATCAAAGTTAATAAACATACTTAAACAATAAACTAAATTATTAAACCGCTAAGTTTTTACTAAATACACTAAATCTTTTTAAAACTTACCAAAAGGTTATGATCGTATTTTGGTGTTGGGATATCCCAATGGCTCTTTACATTGTTTTTATTCTCATTATTAAGTAAAGAGATAAGCTTGGTATGAATTTCCAGTAATTTGTATGATGTAAGTGTAGAGTTCCGTTCAATAAGTGTAGGTAAATTTAAATGTTTACAACATTGATCGAAACGAGTTTTTAAGCGAATTACTGGTGCATTATTACTACAATTCTGAATATTTGTCACATTCAAGTGTAATTCCAATGCAGTTAGTACAGATTCTAAACAAGACGACCATAATTGTTGATGTGCAAGTACAACAGATAAATTACCGTGCAACAATGCACCTTCTAAACAAAATTCATCATTTTGACTAGTCGATGACATGAAATATGCATTAGGTGCATGAAGTAAACCAGTTCGATAAGCTGTTGCTGAAGCATTCAAGTTACCTTGCCTGGAAATATAGAAATAAGATATCAAAAGATATATATTATATATATATATACGGCCGAGAGTGGGGAGAGCCAGCTCTCCCTCACGAAATGTTTCCACATAGCCACATGCATATAACCACTGTCCGGGAAGTCCTACTCATTGTCTTCTCGTGGCAGTAGTGTTGTTTACGACATCGAGAGGATGAAAAGGGAATGTCTGGCACTCTAAAAGGGTTGGTGGATATGGAGGATCTATCTAGTAGAGTTGGAAAACCCTGATTCCAAACCAATGGTGTACATGAGCTCCAGTATCCTGAAGGAACAAATGGCGTATGAACCAATTGTTGGTCACCGGCTACCATGGGACTGCATCTCCTCATGTTGCTCCACTGCCTTTTGGATCAGACTCTTAAGTCGAAGGCTCCGGGTGTGGTCCCCCTAAGAGAACCACCTGCTTCGGTTTGAGCACCTGGGTAGTAATTCCAATCCTCACATAAATCAAACGATTTATGTAATGCCTTCTTGTACCAATGTTTATGTATTTAAACAAACATGTGCTCACTAGTGACTAGCTTCGTGAGGGAATTCTCGGAGTTCTAGTGAGAAGCCGTGATCAGTGGAGCTGATCCATGTCGGGTAGAGACAGGTATCTACCTCAGTACAATGGAAGTTGGTCGCGCAATTTCGTGGATTGATTGATGTTAGACACTATCACCACTGGATACCGGCTCAGTGGTCCAGTAGGTTAAGCGTTCGCGCGCGAGACCGAAAGCCCTGGGTTCAAATCCAGCGAGCGGGATCGTGGATGCGCACTGCTGAGGAGTCCCGCAATAGGGCAAAACGGCCTTCTAGTGCTTCCAGGTTTCCAGAGGTGGTCTAACATCAATCGGTTCATGATCTCAATCAAAAACATAATAATCTCCACAACCCCTATACTAGAAATAAATAATAGTAATTATATATATATATACATAAGGAACATACTTGAATAAATCATTTCCTAATTTTCTATAATGTTGAGCTTTTTTAGTACTTTTCATACAAATATTACCTTTGTCAAATTCATTTATAAAAGATATGATACGACGTAAATCATTTGTTGCATTCTCATTAATATAATTAACAATACGATAATAAAATGAAGCAGATAATTGTGTAGAATTAGCTTGTAATGCTAATTTCTTAATTTGATCATCATTATGAATATTTTGTTTATTTAATAAATGAGTAAATAATTTAGGATTATTTTGTACATAATTTAATTCATTAGAGATTAATCTTGTCCAAATTGTACTAACATTATTGAATTCAATGGATTTAATATGATGATGATCAATATCAGTATCCATTATAATATCTTAAACAGTTAATTCATTACACTGATACACCTTGAACACACGGCTGAAATCAATGAAAGAAAATATAAAAAAAGATAAGTTATGTAATTATTAGTAATATGATAAGATGTGACCTTTTTTCTTAAGCTTAACTTTCTAGCCAATAGTTTCAATTTTTATTCCATAGAATTGAATTAAAAATATTCAATGGCTACCAAGATAACTAAATTTAACAGTCAATAGTCTGATAGATTAGTATGTTGTGTAGTGTTTAGTGATGGCTAGATAATATTAACCAAGTTGTAGTAAAATCTAAACAGTTCAACATTAGTTTCAATAGTTGAAATTATGAGTCAATTGAAGCTAGATCACCATGGAAAACCTGGAAGCACTGGACGGCCATTTCGTCCTAGTATGGGACTCCTCAGCAGTGCGCATCCACGATCCCGCTCCCCGCGAGATTTCAACCAAGGGCCTATTAGTCTCGTGCGCGAGCGCTTAACCATTAGACCACTGAGCCAGTCGGCATTCAACGATGTTAGTGTCTAACTTCAACCAATCCACGAAATTGCACCACCGTACATCATTGTCTACAGTGAGCTGATATCTCACAACAGACCTGGTTTAACTCCACTGGACATTACTTCTCACTAGAACTCCAGGAAATGCCTCTTGAAGTCAGTCACTAGTCAGATAATTATTATCAGAAGGGGTTTTGTGGAGATTTTAGAAATTTCAATGGTCGAAATCATGAGTCAATTGAAGCTAGACCACGATGGAAAACCTGGAGGCACATGAAATCTCCACAAAACCCCTTCTGACAAGTTCAACATTAGGTTAAGATTTTGTCTGAATTTAGGTTACTGTTTACAGTTAATAGCAGGCCCTATATATTTAGGTTTCGTGATAACTGGTCAGTAAAATACACCTTTTCTAACAAGACCTAACTAGAAAAGAACTTGGGTATGAAGATTTTTGTTAATCATTTTTAATTATTTAACACCAAACACTAAGCTTATAAGTTGTTAGGAGTAGTTAAAACTCAAAGAGGAAATAATCATAGGATTATTTAAGACATAGTTCAAATCTAAACAGAATTGTAAATGAGAATGTTAGTCTATGAATTCAAACGATAAAGTATGTTGTCGGTGTTTGTATTCTACAAAGTCACTGAGGTTTAATAGCTATCACTGAGGAAATAATAAGTAACTTTATAAAGGTTACATAAGCTTATCAGATAGCTTGGAAAAAGAGATGACAAATATATATTACCATCACCAAAATTAACTCATTTATCAGGTAATTAGGTGTAAGCCACACTCCAAGTGCTAGGGTTAATTATACTACCAAGTTGGCTAGAAAGTAGTAAGCGGAGCGGGGTTCGGAATTGGGACCTAAAGATCAGAAGTCAAATGCTTTACCCATTGAGCGACAACTCAGAATGCAAACTGAGTCGTTAAAATTTTCTTTACAAAAGTAGATATATCAATGGAAGCTTATCAGTAAGCTTAGTAATTATATGTATCTAGTCTGATTTTATTGTTAACCGATTACCTCAAATATAGTTGTACATAGTCGGCTTTGAGCTACATGTTTTTAAATAAGGGTTAGAAATAGTGTCGTGAAATGCAAATCTAGTTACTTATATGTACTCGAAGTCGAGTCATGAATCATAATGTCTACAAACTATGGGCCAAATGAAGCTAAAATCATTTCTTGACGATTTCTTTCAGTAATTCATCTATAAGTACAGAAATAGATGAGTAAAGTAATATTATCTTATGTCTTCTTAGGAACATGACTGAAATTCCGTCTAAAAATATAACCAACAGAACACAATTTATCTCAGATAACTGAAAGATTGTTATTGATTGAAATTAGACATATGGATTATTGGTTGGTGACTTCATGGCCTAAGAGCTAATACGCTTAGTGTGAGGCATGGAGGTTTTGGGTCCGACCCCGGTGGGGCACAGAATACGTGCCGTTGAGGAGTCCCAATGCTAGGACGAAACAGTTACCGAGTGTTTCCTAGTTTTCACTGATTATCAAACTAAGATCAGTTCATGATGCAAACTATAACACATGTTCAATTGTGGAACAGTATTGAAATTTTAACATGATATTGGAAAATCTTTATAGCTCAGAAAAGGTCTATTATTCCAGGTAAAATGATAAAAGAAATATGCTGAAAATAATAGATGAAAACGAATTCGGATTCTTTTAGGAAATTCTTAAACAGTAGAAATGCATTTAAATGTAACTCGAGCAGCATTATGGTTAAGTAATAATGAGATTATAAGAACTAATCAAATAAACGAGTTTGTACGATATATAAAGTAGTCTCTTAAGTGTGCATTCAGAGCACCTGTATAAATTTTATTTGTATCAATTTAATTTCTTTTCCCTAACTGGGTTAATTTTAACCCAATTATGTTTTTCAACTGTGTAATCGGTTATTCCTATTATTAGTATAATTACTTGTAATGTACCCTTCAATACTTTGTACAAATAAATTTTCAGCATACTAAGTATTGGTTCAAACCACTATGAATATTATATTGAATGTTTTCTCTCGCATGAGAAATTTTAGGCTTGGTTTGTCAGGAAGGCCCCCAATTTTTAGTGTGTTGTATCCAGCAGTTTCAGTTATTTCGTCCATTTAATGGGTAAGTACTGAAGGTTACGATTGTAAATTTCATTTCAAATCCCAACTTTCATTAAAGTTGTACTCTCTTGTATGTGGGAGTCGAACTGTTGGATACAAATTCAGTGGTCTAGAGGTTAAGCATTCGTGAGTGGGGTAGTGGACGTGCACTACTGAGGAGTCCCAAGCCAGGACAAAACGGCCTTCCAGGTTTGCAATAGTGGTCTGATTTCAGTGGTAATTATATCTTTCTGAGATGGACTGTTCGGTGAAATTATATCTTAATATATGGCACTGAGCAAGTGGACGGAAAAATGATTGGAAGCACTGGGTAAGATGTACTCAGTGAACATAGGAAACGTGGATAAAATTAGTCAAGTTTTCTATCCAGTTTCAAACATACATCTCGACTCTATTAAATAAAGCACTAATAAACTTTTTGAAGCCTTATTATTCACTGTAACCTGAATTGTTTGTAGCTTATTGAAACCCAGAAAAGTAAAATGAATTCATTTCTCCACTTGCAAACGTTATTGTTTTTGATCTAATAAAAATTATTAGAAGAAAGAACTGTATGAAGGCTTAACGACTATTTAGTTTTTCTTTAAGCTTGCAGATTTGCAAAAGAAACTACTGCTAAGAAAACGACAAAATCCAACGTTAGGTGACCGGAGAAAGTTACGAAATCCCTAGGTTTTCAATAAACTGAGACTCGTCAACAAAGGGTATCTGAAATCTTCAGTAAACTGATGCGCCTGGTGAGACAATGAATCATAGTACTCAATGTCAAAATTAGAGACAGACTGATAGGCATATAGTAACTGGCTAGATAAAATTTAATTAGCATTAAGTAAACAAACATTACATGGGTTACCATTCAGCGATTGATATATGTAAATAAGATGGGATAGTAGATTGAAGGAAAGGTAAGTGATACGGTAGATCTATCGCAAAAGTGCAGACGTACTCGTTCTTCAGTTTTCTCCAAAGCTTGAGTTTTATACTCTAATCCCTTGTTCCATTTCTTTTTTAACTGTATAATATGTACTATTATTAGTAAGGGTTTAAATAATCCTATATTACTATTCAGGACTGAATTTCGATCAGTCTTTTCTGGCATATATACTTCCTGGGAGTATTGCCTCGATACATTTAGAGTGAAAGGAATTGAATTCTTATCTCAACGGGAATATCAACACTGATATACAGGCACATTCAAATGACTAGTGGCAAATAAAAAAACGCGCATCCTGATTTCCACTATAAGCAACAATCCGTATATCCTATAAAAGCATCAATCTCTACGTTTAGCCTTTTTTATTAACATTGGAACTACTATTATGTCAATACCTTCGCTATCCATATTGTTAGTCTCATCCCATTACGCTGTGATGTGAAATTGAGCCGATAGGTATTTTCCCCAGGTTTTACCTTGATTATGTCTGAGTTCTTTAAAAGGATAATGATCTGTTGGGGAAACTCAAAATTTAGTTGTTTTTATATTTCAAAACTAAACATTGTGGCTCTAAGGTACTTATCAAATAGTTAAAATATGAACGATCATTTTACTGGAATCCAACTTATTGATAACAAAACCTTAAAATGTTCGACATTATCCAAAAAAAATCGTTGCATTGCCAAAAGAGTAATAATATTTTATAATTTAAGTGTATACGATAACCTACAATTCACTTTTTGTCTTCCCTTGGATCATAAGTTTTTAAATCCCTCACAAATTTCTCTCGCCATTTTACTGATTTATATTTTCTTTTAAAATTGTGTCTTCGGTGCCTAATTCATTCTGTTACTGCTAATACGGTTATTATCTATACTACTCTGGGATCTTCTCTGACAATTTTATCTCGCTGTGCTAATGAAGTATGAGGACTTAAAAAAATGTATACATGTTCCAGGTTCCACGTTGCGTTTGACTGACTGAGAGTTTGTTCTGTAAGAGTACATCTATGAATCAACATCTTCATTCAAACAATTTTTTAAATACTTCATCTCAGGTTCCGTGTTAATATTAACGTATTTCAGAGGTTAACTGAATATGGATATCATATCTTATAATTTGAATGGTACACATAATGACCACTAAGTTGTATAATGCACTTGGACATTAATTTTTTGGAAACAATCGTAACATAAACGCATAATTATCCTTCACAAATTTGAATAGACACCATGAAGTAATGCAATTACATGTTATTGTACAGCTAATCAAATAATCATTTATGAACCGATATATATATGATTCGTTCTTTAGGAGTATGATCGAGTTGTACATGTATGCTCTGCTAATGAACAAATTAAGTTAAATAGGACAGAACCAAATAACCTATAGTTTCATAATAAACAGATGGTGTAACAAATCAGATGAAAATGTGGTATATCAATAAATGTAACCTAACGGAACCAAAAAAATAACAATGAAAAATATCAACATGCCAATTAAAAACTGACTATTACAGTAAAATGCAGAAGGAGCAAGTTTCAGAAAATAATGTTTCTTTTATTTAATTTTTCTGATATTACTATTATATACAATATACATAAAGTTATCTTAAGATGATGATAACTAATGAGGTTGTGGAATATGTCCATCAACATAGAAATTTCTTGTAGCCTTTGGCAAAGTGATTGTCATTCCATTTAGTTCTTTGGTCAGCATTATTTGGCAGGCTAAATGAAATAGATAATAAAACTCTTTATTTAAACGCAAGATGAAAGAGTTGCACACAAAGATATACTAACTCTATAAGATCAATTTAAATATACGCATTTAAATTCAAATAACTGTATGATTAAAATGTTAGATAGTAAAGAGGCTTGGAAACCGAGTATAATTAGCAGAACTATGCGCAACGATCTAAAACTATTGGATGAATGTCGGTCGAAGCGAAATTAAACTTGACATGTCCTTGAGATCAATAAATTTAGCCATATGTAAACTCAGTCCTTGGTCACCAACTAGAAACTAGAGCTAACCTGTAAACATTTGATAGGTTGCTAAACTGCTAACACAGCACTAATTAAAGATATCCCTGTGAATATTCATTTGCAAGTAGTGACAGCTATCATTCAATACTCAGGAGGTTGCTTTATACCTAGAATTCAGCCCGAAATCTTGTTAAGTTAATGCACTAAAATAATCCTAATTACATTTAAGGATCAATAATACACAGACTATGAGTGAAACATCGCGACCATTAGTCGCCAACACATCTGTCGCGAGACTGAAGGCAGAACTAGTAATATTTGAAATTAGTAGGATGGGATTTTATACAAGACATTTTCATAACATTTCCGCGTTATGAATGGTCAGATATATTATTTAAGTAATGTATTTAAGCACATTTCACATGGTCTTCTTAATGACACCAAATTTGAAGTGGAGAACTGAAGCACAAATCAACTATATTTTCTGGATGAATGTTTTAAAAAAGAGAATAAATGTCGTCAGGAGTTTACTTATCAGCTATTATACCTCTTTTAATAAGCAATAGGCAAACAAACGAAGCAGAACACTAATAACCCAATATTTATGTACCATGCTGTTGAATGGGAGCTAAAGTGGACTTATGGAAGCTGACTAGCATTAAATATTGATTACCAGCAATATTACTCAAGGATAAGAAGATAAACAGAATTATTATCCTCATAGGAGACCAATAGCACATTCTTTATCAGATTAGACAGGCACTCCTTTTATTCTGCACGTATGTTAAAGTAAACTAGATGATATATATCACTACTTGTACAAATAAACCTATTTGTATGATTCTACACATACAATAATTAAAGAGTAACCCCCAGTAAGGTGTCTGTTATCTGTTTATCATCGGTTATAAGATAAAAATAAAAAACCTAGAAAAAATTAGTAATAATTAGAGGGATAGGAAGTCACGTAAAAATAAGACCTGTGTTGTTGATGAAGCAGTAGGTTAGAAGAAAGCTAGCAGTGACCGAACCAAGACATGGCATCAGTAGATGAGGTCAGTAGCTGTTGGTCTGATCCATGTTGGTAAATGTAGATTACCTGGTTGAAATCTGCTTGAAGACTGGGTGATTTGGCTCAGAATCGCTCATCATGGGGCAGATGCACCCACAATTTATCTTTTTGTCGATTGGGAATTTCAGTGTTCCTTCACACAAACCCTTCAATTCTGTCTTTCCGAATTATACGCATATTGTTACGTCCTCACTATTAATGACATTACATTATCTTAATCTCTTATCATTCATGGTGCTATTTTTGTCTAGTTGTGCTAATGTAGTATGGGAACTAGGGCCGGCGCACATGTCTCAGATTTTAAGTTGGTAATGACTGACTGTCTGAAAATATTGCACTTATATTTCAAGAAAAAAGTCCAGTTACACAACATGACCTTTTTTTACAGTAAAATAAAGTCAATAACCCAATATTTTATTGATATTTACGTTGACCTGGTTGTATTGTCATGGTATTTTTCTTTAATTCGATTATTTGAACTTGGATAACTTTTATTATATTAGTACAGTAAACAGCACTTTCATATATTCCTAAAATTTTTAATGTAATTTAATAACCAAGACCAAGTTTATATAATGGAGTTTAAAGCTGGTGACACAAGGCTACTCAAAAGAAAGTGGAGCGATGCTTGGATTTGTAGTCCAGTAGTTAAGAGTTAATATTTTTAGAAATTAACTATGCTATCACTATACGTATTATTACCAGTTTTAGAACTTTCTTCCCAACAACAGCAAACATCTGATATATTGAGCTCATTGAACCAAACAAGTTTTGACACTTTCGGTTTATTTCAATAATCTTATTTACACTCGAATTTGTTTGTACCTTGAAGATAGTTGTTGGGTGAATTAAGTTTACTTAATTCTGCTAATTAGACTTCGCTTGTCTTCACAAAATATATATTGAGTTACGTGTATACAAAAAACAGAACTGATGAAGTAACCCAACATTCAGTAATGTTGTCTTTACTATATTACCGCGTGATTATTAATTATTTACATGCATTTATATACTACAAGATAACTGCTAGTGTGAAAATATCGTTAAACTTTTGATCTTGCAACAAAGTCTCTATGTACACAACAAGTATAGAAATATCTTTGATTGCCAAAATCCTAAATAGTTAAATTTGAGGCCGTAGGTTTCAAAAAATGTCACAACTTAAGTGTATTATTAGGTGGTAATAACAGTGGTCAGACGGATTTTTATTCGTGCAGACAATATAATCAGAAAGACAAATATGAAACAACCCGAACCACTATTGGGAAAAAGGATATTTACGTGTAACTTACATAACCTAGAGTTTTCTTGTAGGAAAACAGCTAAATCTAACATATCTTCCTCCCCCTCAGAAGCAGGTGGGAGCAGATCATAAAATTTTTGATCAATATAGACATGGCAAGTGGAACATGCCAGAGAACCCTCACAAGCTCCCTCTATTTCAATATTATGCCGGCGGGCCAGTACCATCAAATTATCTCCAACTTCTCCTTCAAGATGTCTGATGTTACCATTTCGATCAACAAATCGAACATTTACTCTAAAATTAAACATTAAAATACATAATATATTTAGAGTTACGTTTTGGAAGCAGGGGTGGAGTTTTCATTAAACTTTCTTATTGAGTCTATTAAACCTATAAAATGAAAAGCTTCTTACGGTTCAGAAACAAAGGTTTGAGATAACGTCTGAATGAATTCAAATGATGGAAGAACTGTACATTACGCAAAACATGGGACATTTTAATCACACTGACAGAAACTGGACGTCTGATGCAGCCAACTTTCTACAAAATCTTTTCCAATGATAGCGAAAATTGTGCTAATTTGTTGAGGCTGAAATTACTAGAAAAGTGAAATTGAAAGTTACGACACATCCATATTTATCAAAGCAAACTTAGGAAAACAGTGTAACAATGAGAATAGGCTAACGCTTAGTAAACCTATAACAAAATTGATAACCTAGTGGTTTATAAAGCGCTTCCCAGTTGCGTTAAATAAAATAAAGAACTTTCTTGTAAAAAGTAATTATAAGTAACCTTACAAAATGTGCCTTTTGTTTGTTAAAGACTGATGGGAAGAAATACAACAGATCAAATCTACATGAATAGTTTGTCAACTACATAATTATGTAAGGGCTCTACAAAACCTGGTTCCCAAACCAGAATAACTACACGAATCGGACTATGGACCAATAAAACGGTCAGAATGAATCGACAGAATAGACAAAAACGAAAATAATAAGATTTATAATACCTAAAAATGTGTGAAAAAAACATGTACAAATGTGGCTGGTTCCTGGACATTATCAGTAACTCAAACTTGATGAGAAAAGTTAGGCTTAAAAAACGGAAAACGACTTGATGGACAGGCAAAATACTTTGTCTTGTGGCTATGAAACATTATTTATCCCACTCTAGCCAATAAAAGCGATGTGATGAAGAAAAGCACATGTTTCTTACATAGTGTGTGTGTCCATGCAGCAGTCGTGGGATTTAGTTTGAGCAATTGTTATCATGTAGAGATTGCCTGTGTGAGGCCAATGACACAACTGCTATTCTATTATTAAGAACCCAATAACAATTAGATAATGGCTGAGATTAATATCTAACGACTATTGGTTCAGGATCCCAGTCTCTTACGTTAGTTGGCTAGCCCGACAGCCGAGACAGAACAACACAGGACGGATTCTATTTGTGCAGTTCCGCTTCATAAAACGACTCATATGACATTATACAATAGGTTTATGGTCACATAATCGGAAAATTAAGGAATTACAATATAGGCAATACCACGTCATACGTGGAAGGAAAATAATTGACGAGTTGGTGATTATTTAACACTAACTTCGGAAAGGCGAAGTACACACATTTGTAAGCTCAAAAAAGCTTATTTCTATGATTTCCTTGTATTATAGTTGGGATCAGTTCATCATATGATCACTAACTTCTAACTATAACTTCAGATTTTAATATCCAGCCCTATTAGGACTTTAGAAGCAGAAAAAATCGGTTCATTGAAAGATGAAAAAGGATTCCTAATCTGCTAATTATACACTTAAATGCTGCCTATGTTGCAGAACTCAGTTTATAACATACTCTTCAAAAACCGTGATAAAGTAACGCACAAATTTAGGCTATGAGCATTTATATCCTATATCCAATATCTTTACCGCAAGCATGTGTAAACGATTGATTTAATTCAGCTCTCTTCTTCTTGATTTAGTATGGCCTCAGATATTTATTAATGTCTACTGGATGCCATTATAGCATCTCGACTGCATTAACTCCATTCCTTTACGTGGTTACTTGTGGATTTGTAAATTTTGTAGTTGAGTGCGAGCGTTTTTCTCAGGGCAGAACGGTTTCCAGATACCAGCAGCTGTCACATTACCAGGCAGAACGTTAGTTGATTGCAATGTGAAAATAATAAAGTGATAATTCATTGGCTAATAGAAGACCATTGATTAATGGATAGATAAAACGTTTATTAATTGATAGTCGTGTAGTGGTAAATAAATCCCCAAAATAAATAGCCCTGTAAGTTTTCGACATTGGATGCCAAACACATCATTTTTAATGGACTCGCCTAGCTAAAAGCGCTCTGTCATGCATCCATGCATCCCACGAGTGGGAATGTCGTGTTCAACATCCCTTGCAATCGTCAGCCAGTATAGATCAATTGATCCTAGATATTAATAACTTATCAAATACATCTTCAAAAGCTTTTGTCTTTTATTTCCTTTGATAGGTACGATTCATATTAGGTGTCACTGGTTAAGGTGTTATCAAACTCCGAATACCTGTGGCATTTTCAATCCAGATGCAGTTTTATTTGGAAGGTACAGGAGGTTGGATGTTCTGTGTCATACCTAGTAATGGTGATCTCTCAGTTGATCTAATTTTCTTTTGAATGCGTAGATAGATAGAGCTTCAATCACGTGTTTAGATGATGAATTCCAACGGTTGGTGACTCGATAGGAAAGTCGATATTTAGCTGTCTAGTTTAATTAAGATACGTGATATCGCCCAGTCGAAATTAAAACAACGTTAATGAGTGAATGTGGGTCCTAAATTTCATTATAAATTTAAGTGTACACTATAACCGAGAAAAATACTATTGCCCTGTTATTCAACCAATAATCGTTCAGCCAGTAGTCAAGTCTAAGTTACACTACATAGTTAAACTGATAGAAGATATATGATAATTACCAAGTGCAAAAACAAAATGTTCCTACTGTAGGGCCAGCGAAATGTCACTAAGCCCTAGCCAAATCATCCGGCAGTTGGGTCATTGAATATCGAGCAAATTATCGATCCTCGTCAAGGTCAGGGACAACTAACGCGCGCCAGTTAATCGTATACCATGGACTGGCCCATGCTGCAGTGGTCTTACTTTCGATTGTATCTACTTTAGCTAATATATTTCTGTAATAACGTCCTCTGTGTTGTACAGTCTTCAAAGCGTCTATGGTACCTTGATGCGTCAATGGGGTAGTCCACGTAAGGTACTGACCATGAGGTGTGACTTCGACGTTAGCTGGTTTGTCACACTTTTCACGTCTAACTCGAGTAGGCCTCCAATCACTTTCGATATAGATCATCTACGTCGGTGATCTACACCGCCAACATAGAAATGTTACTCCATACTTTCTAGACAGATTGTTTGCAAGATAACATTTAAATTCGTTAATTTCGTGTTTTCGATTCTCGAAAATTGCTCTGATTCATAACTCTAGTCGATTCAAGCTGCATAATCAAAAAGAGGAGCGAATCAATGTGGCAGCCGCCATAACCAACTATCGACTAGAAAAATATAGATATAGTTCAGAAAAAAACATGTAAATGCAGTGAATAATAATAATATATTTCTTCATGGTCAGGTACACGCCAAATTTTACAGGCATGATATACAAATTACAACATTTGTTGGCACACAGCATGCTTCCCAACTTATTAAGTTTATAGTTGTTATGAAGTAGACTCGTAGAACGCTTGCTGTAAACTATGACCTTGAGGAGACGCGTACGTCAAGTTTGTCCCAGACGTCAGAAGTTCCATAGCTGTGCGCTCAAAGCAAGATTCTGAAGAAAAGAAAAGAGAAACAGAAGAGCAGCAAGGCGCTTGGATATAAACGCGAAACGTTGCTTAACATTGTGTAGTAGAGCAGACAGAGGTGTAATAAATAAGAATAAATTCATATTATTTCTTGTTAGAATGAAATGAAGTTAGAGGCTCCACATAAGAGAATGTGGTTATAAAGAACAATGAGCTGTGTTGTTTAACACGTTGGAGTAAGCTCACATGAAGGAAGAGAAGTCAAGGTTGGTACAAGGAAAGCGGTTTATTAGAAGGGAGTGTGCGTATAGAAGGTGAAGTGTTAAGTATACTAATAACTATATCTTTCACTGTCTAATTTCCTCTTTCTTTTTTTATTTTGTCCATCCGATGCCAGCTACACAATCCTAGTGTAAAAGTCCGAGTTAGCATGTTATAGGTTGTCTTAGTAGAATAGCTAATCCAGCATAAAATTGGAAACATGAGTCTGAGTGGTAAGCGTAGGAACACAATCTATATCACAGATTGATTGACTTATTCTCAGTCATAAGGAGCCTGATACATACAAAATGTTCTGCTCCATAAACACGGGTGGACTGAAGTAATCGCCCTCACCATCAATGCTTGCTGGTCAGTAACTCCACTCTCTCTCTTTTTGTGATGTCAGGCTCATTTTATCTTATTTTTGGATATGTCATACCTCACACAATCCTCTGTGTTTCACATCCTGTTGGAAAACACTATTTCTATAAGTACCACTTTACAAGCTTATCAGGCAGTTACAAGTTATGGACTTCGGGTAAGGCATCGATGTAGTGCTTTAATTGACCATAGTATAAAGTATAAGTTGCCAGTTGGAGTATAGGCATTAAGAAGGGTATAATATAGGATAGTTGTTCATTAAAGCAGGCGGAAGAGTATAGAAGTGTATGAGTTGTAGATAAGGTAACGAGTGGAGAAATAATATTAATTGCTAGTCAACATAGTGTACAGATGAGTAAAAAGCTAATAAAGAATAAACAGGAAGAAACTCACATTAACTTGGTTCTGATGTTATTTTGTGTTGTCCTAACTAGCTGATGGGTAACAGGCTCCATAGATGCAAGACCACTGGTAGTAGGCAGTCGATTGTGCGGTTCTCTTGATTTTTATGGTGGTAGTGAGTGTCCCTTAGCGACCGAGTTTAGTTGAACAGTATCGATAAGTTCAGTGAGTTACCTGTCTACTTCAAGTGAAGGAATAGGGTGGAAAAAGTAACTGATACAACTTCAAAGTAGGAAAAATAAGGCAAACTGAACTTGAAGTCCATTTTGGTCCAGACATGTAGAGAGCCTATGATGTCTGAGTGGGGCACAGATTTGTTCGTACGTGCTAGATCAGTGCAAGTGAGAGCTTGATCAAGCAGTTTTACAAACCTATGTAATTCAGCTATCATGCGTATTTCGGAGGGAGGATGGTTCCATATTATTGCATACTTGATGAGGAAGAAGTTTTCCCGAGTTTTTGATCTGTATTTCTCAACTGTGACGGTAGATACTTTGTTCCGAAGTTCGTATTCATGTGAATCTCTAGCAAGAACCATCTTATATGTTGAATAAGTAAGGTTTTTAAGTAGTTTAAAGTAGAGAATCAAATTAGACCTGAGCCTTCTCTCCCAAAGGGGTGATATTCCTAAGATTTGGCATCGGGAACTATAGTCAATGACTGAGTCAGTCTTAAGTATTTTGCGGGTGAAGTATCGTTGTATTCCTTCCACCTTTAGTATATCATATAGACGTAGGTTGGAAAATAAGAACGTGAATTGTTCAACGATAGGTCTTACACAAACTTTGTAAAGAAGGATTTCGGAATCATGGGAAACTAGAACAACAGTACATAAATAATAACTTTTCAAGCAGAATCGAAAGATCAACGAAATGTTTATCTGAAGAAATCAAAAAGTATAAAACATAACATTTTGTACGTGGAGAGATTTCCACGCCGAAAACTTTCAAAACAGTACCTGTTTTATGATTATCTGAAAGATTTTGGAGGTCGTTGGTCGACTAAAAGATCGAATCCTTAGCCTTCTACTGAGTTCCGAAGCTGCTGTACTGACAGTTGTTGTAAGACTCTACAAATAGTCAAGTCAGATTAGTTAATAGTGGGGCTAATGAGTGTTTTGATGTACTTGTATGGGAGGAGAGCTGATATTGCATTGAATCCTTTAACTGCAGATAGTGCTTTTTTGTGTTGTCGTCGATATTGTTAGTTTTCGCATCTCCAGGAATTTGATCAGTTAAATGTCACATGAGAGACGCGCAATTCGGTATGAACGATCAATAAAAGCTTACCAGACCGCTGAACTTGCATAATTTCCTGACTGCGGTCGGTTCTGGGTTATCCAGAATGACTGTCACATTGTCTTGCAGAAGGCGTATGTCTTCATCCATGGCATGCTTAAGAAAGTTCGAGGGGTCCGTTCTGATTTGACATTTGTGATTGTTTACTTGAATGACGTGTTTTTGCAGTTATTTGAAAACAAGATCCAGATGTTAGGGATGGGATTCTTGATCCTGACTTACGAGTGAACAGTCATTAATGTAAGCATGCTCTAAGTTAAACCCCTGAATACGTACATCATCAGTTAATTTCTGAAGAGTCTGTGCACTATTTTTAAGCCGATAAGTAAGCGCTAGAAAGTTTTTGTAGTCCGGAGGGAGTGATGATAGTCGTTTTCACATTGCCATCTTCAGCCATAGGAATTTGATTAAACGCTTTAACCAGACCGATTCTCAACAGAATAGTTGTACCTTTCAATGTATTTGTCAGGTCGTAGAAGTAGCATGAGGATACGATCGAGTGTGTTAAGTCAGCAATAATCATCAGTTGGACGCCAATCCTTGGTGTCCATTATAGGGGCCATGAACCGAGGTGTTGCCTGCGGGTCGTTTAATAGCCGGACAATGCCAAAATTTAACATGTGCACGGGGTCATTTATGGAGTATCTTAGCTTTTCGTGAGCCAGTACGTAGGCTTTCGAAAGTGCAAGTGGTTCTGCTGTAGTGACATGGTATGTTATATTGCTGATTAGACGTGATAGTTTTCGACCTATTCTATGAAGTTCGGGCCACTTGTTAAGTTTCCGTTGGAAGCATGTGTAGATCGTATGCATCGACTGAGAAAGAGACGTTTGCAACACCTAGAATCTAGTGATTAGGTTTACATAAACCCACGTTAATGTAAGAGTTTTCTTTACCGTATTTGGGGATCTTCTTTCCATTTTCTGCCAGTAAGTTGATGGCCGGATTATGTAAGTGATCATTAGAGTTCTCAGGAAGGCTTAATTCTGCATCAGTGTTGTGACGAGCTTATTTGAGGAATTTAGAATAGTTTACGGTCATGATGATTGCAAAGATAGTAAGAGTATTATAGAGATCCTCAATATCATTATGTATCGTTTGAGGCCTTTTATTGACAGTACAAACATCGGTGCTGAAAGGTATGATGATTTCTAGAATCGGGCCGGCAGATTCAGCTAATTCAACTATGGAGTCACTTGGGAATGAGACGAGAAACGCTTGCGCAAGTCGAGGAAGCGTAGAGGGACATTCATTGAAAGTTCGTTGACCGGAGACTTCCACATGCGTAGTAACACTATTGTTACTGAGTCGTGTGGGAGTTTTTTTACTGTGGAAGAGCAGGTTTATACGTTGTCAGTCAGTTTCATCCCTTCGTTTAAGGATGGCCATTATTCAGGTGTCTCAACCGCTGCTACTACACTGATGCGGTTGTCGGGCTTACCTATCGTAGTGAATCAATCAAGCTATATTAGCTGCAGAAAGCGTTTCTCAAGGTTCTACCATTCCAGGTAAGTCGGTTGAGGAGCGGTAAGGCAAAAAGTGACAAATCCAAGTTCCGAGGGAAAAGTCGTACTGTTGACTGTACTAAAATGTGGTGGCAGTAAGGTGTTTCTCTTAGACTACCGGTATAACAGCGATACTGCCTTCCCATGAAGGAGAGGTGGGGTTAGAAAAGGTCGGTCCTAAGATTGAACACTTCGCCTCATCATACGGATACTTGTTTCCGGCCGTAAGATCTCAACAACTATGAAGCTAACACAACAATTACCTACAAAAAAGTCGTGTCTGACCGGTCTCAGGCACATGTCCCTTGGGCACTGAGGTCACGCTCTCCGATCACTAAGACCAACTCTAGCCCATTTTCCATTTCAGGTGCCTCAAAAACCCTTACACGATATAGGCAACTAGGAAGTGATAACCACCCTCAAACCCCTAACCCCTAGAATTTTTTGGGTGTCCTAGATTCGTGAATACCATTTGTAAATATTGTAGATGTAACGTGCCTGTTAAAACCACGAGGCAGTTCCTTGACTAATGCGAGTAACTGCGCACATAGGTCTATCACACTGTGCTCGTAGACGTTGGCCCGTACATAGCGGAAACGGGTTGCCATATTATCTTGCCAGAATGACAGATGAGAAGTGGGAGGAGTAAGTCCTAATCTTTAAAATGTCCTGGAATGCAAAAATAATATCACAGTATGTAAAAATTAAAAATAATACATGTCGTTGCAAAATGAAACAAACCCATAATTTGTGGTTCTGTTTGCCAGACCACGTCGTGTTAGCGACTTAAGGTACCACAGATACCTAGGATGTGACCGCATTCGTTCGTAACACCTCTATATTCGAAAGACACCAACCCACTCAAATCAGAAGTAGGGTATGAACGAGTTCGATGATATATTTGAAAAGCTCTTGATTTGTTGCACGGGATGCGTAGCACGACGTACTAACTCGTGATCTGGTGCGTGTGCATGATCGAACGTCCGCAAAAACTAACGACGTCAGAATAAATGTCAAAGACTCATATAACTATTTATTTCGGGTAATAATTCATCACTACAAACTCTTTTGGTACTTTACTCAACGTTATAAACAGAATGAACATTTCAGAGATCTGATAGGCTATAACCTTCCTGTCAAGTAGACCTTTGAATACTGAATCAAATGCTCATAAACTCCTGTTTATTTTAGGAAAAGATCCAGTCATTAACTCTTTCGAATGCTTTGAAGAAATCTATGGATTTATATCAACAGAAGGCTTTGGTTCACAGATCGCTCTTATACTCCAGAATGTCCACGGGCTTATGTGGCACAATATACATGAATACAAATCATGTCATGATTTAGAGAGCACGAAGTTTTTGAAAATTTACTTTAGGAGAGATTAACTCGAAAATTATTTCATGAGTAGCACAACCGAGAGCATTGAGTCAATAAATACTGCTTTTTGTGCTATCGGTGTATGAATCTGTGTTACTTTATTACTGAGAAGCCCAATAATTGCCACAGAAAATTATCATAATGCACATTCTGAAAGCTGTTTTGCAAAGAAGTAATTGAGAATTGAGGCATATAACCGTTGGCTCTTTCACTGGAGCCACTTTTGAAATGCATAGCAAGTGGTACGGAATACTTAGTTATTTCCAGAAGGTTGGTTATTTTGTGCATTGCCCTTGCTTTCTGGACATTTCACCACTACTTGTTGTGTTTTCAGGGGACTAATATCGAAAACAAAGCGCAGGTTTGTATGCAACCACGACAAACTAGGGTCTGACTAGGATGAATCGCTCGAAGCAGTAAATAAATGACTTTGGGATCCTCGATCATAAATATGTTATGGACAACAGCGTAATCAAACACTGATTATCCTCGACCTCCTTGCTTCTAATGAGAACGTTAGCTCGACTGTTTTGCTGGTTGATTTGTGGAAATTTAGGATAAAAAATTTATATTTAGACATCAGGTATAAGTGCACTTCACACAACTATTGGTGTGCGACTTCTCAGAAATCGCCTTGATTTGAGATTTTCTCAGGGCGATATCAGTGAGAGTAGAAATGGCAACGTATAATCCTGCCCGGTAGTGTATCAAATTTATGCAAGCTGATATAGGTAGAAATATTGGTTGCTGGTTTACGGCAGCTTACATGATTCTGATGAACATGTGGAAGTGTAAAAGATAATTAGATGTAAGACTTCACAAGCGGTTTCAAACTATGTTGTTTTCTGTCTCGATACCGCTGATTATATTTTCTGAGGAAATGTCCAGAGATTCTGTATCTCAGCACTGCTTAAGCTACTTATCAGTAACTTCATAAACGAAAACTGTGGTGGAACCATCTTACGAACGACCTTCGAGTGGGTCCTAAGTGACCTTGAGAAATAACCAATCAGAAAACAGTGGAGGTAAAAATATGTTATACAAAACCAAAGAATTATAGTGGGTAAACTTGTACATGGTTTAAAAAACTTCAAGGTTAGAAAGAGGTTCAGAGGTTCTGAAATCATCATGCCTACGATGGAGGATCTCATTCATATGGCTCCATAGTAGTCGACCTGTGGAGCCATGGTGAGGTCGCAAAAAATCTTCTAGCATCGACCATATAGCTTCAATATTGTTTGTGTGCACTCCGGTTGCTGGGTTCACGAAATGCCGCTTGTGGATAACGACACAATGGACATAATCAAGTCTATGTAGGCATCTGCAGGCTCTCCAATCATCTCTATATATTGTAGTAACTGGCTGCACATATTCCTGTATAATTGGTATTATCGTTGTAGCCTGTTGGTTTCTAGCCCGTTGGGAGTGTCTATTTTGAGATTATCTGTCGTATGTTCAAAGGACTTTTGAGATATATTTATGGTAGTGCTACTTACCCAGTCTTTAACACTACACCCCTATTGAATTTTCGTTTTCTCACAACTATCTCATCTATTTTAACGATTCTCCCGACTTCCCCAAACGACTTGTATATGCTTGTCATATTTACTGCACATGTCTCCACAATACTCACCACTGACCAACCAAAGTTTCAGTAACATCTGCAAGTTTTGCAGCCAGTGTTACTGGTGCTTTGTTTATTCAGTTCGCAACAATTATCATAATTTGCCTTAGCCTCAATCTGGATCGAGCAAAAAAAGCTCCTCTTCTAGCATAAATCTTCCTCCAACATATATACCTTGCAAGACAACACGGTGATTTGCACAAGTCATCTGATTACCACGATCACAAATACAGGAACTTCTTAGTAGTCTAATTTGTTGTAGCCATTCAATTGTGTCTTCTCTAAAATCCTCTGTGAACCGATCGTACGTGAGCATCAGGTACTAAAATTGTTGCCGTGGACTTGAAATCCTTCAAACGCTTCTGATTGGCTCGTCCATAAATTATAGTCTTGCCGATCTGTTAGTCTTGGATCAAAAGTGTGACTTAAAGGTGAGTTTACAAACTTGTACCTGACTTCTAAAGTACATAGAGTAAAATTAAAGCCGAACCTTTAAAAAGGTTACTGTAAACAACATACAGATGTACTTGAATATTAATTTTCATTATATTGCCTATTCCTATATTAACCCGGATGGTAGGCAGAACACCAAGGATGTATAATGAGTATAAATCACAGTTTAAGGAGCAAGTCTCATCCTATAATGATTTCCTGTTGTTGAATTTACCTGAGTGTCATTTGCTTCATGTTAATAACTAGTAGTTGTCACGATACTACCTCTATACTGTTAAATGACGAGGCTGAAAAGTTTAGGCTCAAGATCAGCTGTCTCCTTAATATATGGATTTCAGATGCATGGATATGGTTTAAAGTTTACATGTTATACGTGAACATTAAGATATGTCAAAAGAAGTACAATCTCTTTTGCTAATGCTTTTTTGAATTATATCTCTTAAAATTTAATTCATTAATATGGTGTTGGATTGTATTCACAATTACAACTCACTCAAGCAGTTGGTTCTAACTGCACAGTCAGCACTGTCAACAAAAATTAATGTCCTTATATACATGTATGTGAAAAAGTTCTGTAGGTAATCTTTTGAATAAGTAAAGAACTGCTCAATGGAATCGGAATAACTCAATTGTTTATATAGTATAAAATGGGTTTATGACGTGTTTATTTATTTCAACACAAATATTGGTACAAAGGGGCACCGAATACATATGCACCACACAAATCACTCCACATATGTGTGGGCTGTGATAATGCTTGGGTGCCCAAACCGAAGCAGGTGGTTTTCTTAGGTGGCCACACCCCGAGCCTTTAACCTAAAGGTCTGATCCACAAGGCAGTGGAGCAGCGTCAGGAGATGCAGTCCCATGGTAGCCGGTGACCAACGATAGGTTTATACGCCATTTGTCCCTTCATGATACTGGAGCCCATGTACACCATTGGTTGGGAATCAGGGTTTTCCAACTCTACTACGTAGATCCTTCATATCCACCAGCCCGGTTAGAGTGCCGGACATTCGCTTTTCTTTCAATTTCGTAAACAACACCCCTGGTGAGAGAAGACAATGAGTAGGACTTCCATGATAGTGGCTGTATACGCGTGGCCATATTAAAGCATTTGGAGAAGGGGGGCTGACTCTCCTCACCCTCGGCCGTACCAGGGCATTTGGGGGCTAGGACATGTATAAACTCAGACATTCGCCTCGTAAATTCACCACAGATGCTATCTGTTTCGTTTTTATGCATCGGTTCCCAGACTTAAGTTTGCAAGAAATCATTTGATTGGGACTCAACATGATAGCTCAAAAGTGACCACATCGACGTAAAGCTTTTGACTTTTATTTTAGGTCCCAGACAGTTCGTGTTTTCTTGTTGCTCACTTGTCTATCCAGTTGCTGGTTCTCTCATCATGTAACTGTGAGGGTATAGTAACTTAAATCTGTGCGTCATTACATTTGTTTCTGTAGAATTTTCGTTAGTCGAGTTTAAAACATCGAGTATTAGTACTAAAGTATTGAATAGTGATTTAGCACTTAAAACATTTAATCCAACTACTGGGTCATAAGTTCAAGTCTCATTCTACCTATTTCAGTTAATGTAACCGGGTAATATTAGTCATTCTCACTCAAAGTGTAGCTAAAAACCGTGCTCGCAAGCCTATATTCGCTTAATGAGTTATGTCAACTAAATAATTCATTAGAGAACTAGTTGAAAAGTTACTGGAGTACTACAGCTAAACTTGTTTGTTTGTTAGTATAATATTTTATCTTCTAAAAAAGTATTAATTACGGATAGTCATTTGGTTGGGACTAAAGTTTACCATAGTCCGTTGTTGCTTGAAAGATACATCCAAAATAATTAATTACTGTGAAGTGGTTTATTTTCGCTCATTCGAATACGCTGAAAACCAATTTACCAAGAGCAGATGAGTACAAATGTTAATAGGTTTAAGAACCAAACTGTCTTTATTTAATAACTCTAATCTCCAACTGTTTACACTCGTAGTTGATGCCATCTCTACTCTTTACACCAATGTACGCAAACCTTAACAGTTTGTTGGTGCGAATATCTCTATATTGTAGTGTGTTGGGGGAGGGACAAAATATTCCGAGATACTCGAGATGTTGGTTACAGAAGTCGACATTTTAATGAGGATTAACAATTACATGGCTATTCATAAATTGTAAAAATTTCAGATTTACTTATGCTAAAAGATCAGTACAATATTCTTCCCTTGGTTTGTCTCTTGTGTTTAATAACTAAGGCACAATATCTCATTTCTTAGTGGTTATCTTTTCAGAATCTACCATATTGGAAATCATCTAAATACTATCTTTGGACGAAATTTACAATTACAAGTGGAGTTGTTGGCATTGGGATTGTAAGCTTAGCTGTACCTGTATATGCATCAGACTTACGAGCTCATCCTGCAAAACTACCTTGGATACACAATGGGATAATATCTTCTTACGATCATGCTTCTATGCGTCGAGGTTATCAAGTATACAAAGAAGTGTGTAGTGCTTGTCACAGCTTGAAGTATATGAGCTATCGACATTTAGTCAATACAGTACTCACAGAAGATGAGGCTAAAGCGGATGCAGCTGAAGTAAGCTGAATGCGGATTTTGTTTGTTGATTCATAAAAGTACTTGGTGAATGCTGCTAACTCATTGCTGAATAGTCATAGTGTTTGAATTGTTTTCCATCCTACCTATACCTTTTTCTCTTTACATTTTAAAACATGATAATAACAATCTGTTAATCAGTGAAATGCACAGTACGACCTGGTGCATGTTTACATTGGTCTAAGTTCCTATTCTCCATTAGCACAGCAAGAAATTAAGACAAATCCCAGGATAGTAGAGCTTTTTCACACACATAGTTCCCTTTATCATCTTGCAGAGAGTAAGGACAAAGATTTGAGCAGAATAACATGGATTCCCTTTACTTCGTTTGGTTCTCGTCAGCTGCTTACAACCTGTGGTATTTGAAAATCATAATTACAAAATTAGTTTAAATCGCTTACATGAACGAGTTTAGTTAGAAGTAACTTTGTAGACATCATTATAGTATAGCAAGGGTGAAATATTGTGAATATATATAAAAGGATATTCTACAACACTGGATCTAACAAGAGTCCAAAGGGACAGAAATAATTAGTTACGTAATGGGTAGACTTTGGTAATAAGTAAGAATAAAACGAGTAAAGTTAGTAAAATAAGACTAATAATTTAGAATACAGAAGAAATAAAAAAACGTAGTGATGTAATTAACCAAGGTAAATAAAGATTAACAATAATCTTCCAAGCACATAAATCAGGTTTATGACGCCCCCAAATGTCCTGTTATGGCCGAGGGTTGGAAAAGTCCACGCGAACACGGCCACTCCCAGGGAAGTCCTACTCACTGCCTTCTAACGGTGGGTCTGTTTGCGAAATCGAGAAGACAAGAAGTGGATATCTGGGGCTTTAACCGGATTGGTGGGTGCGGAAGATCGGCCTCGAGTAGCTGGAAAATCTGAATTCCAAACCAGTGATATACACGGGTTCCAGGATCCTGATGGGACAAAAGGCATATGAACCCATTATTGGTCACCAACTACAATTGGACTGTATCTACTAATGTTATAAATCGAATGAAGTGTGGCGCATATGTATTTGGTGCGTCCTTATACCAATGTTCATGTTTAAGCAAATAAATATAACACCTGATAGCAATGGCTTCAGCAGACTTCAGAACACTGAAGTTTAAGTGTTTAATAATCGCATTGAAAAACTGCAAGTTGTCGACCCGATGTTTTGTATCCAAGAGATGTTTAGTAATTGCTTTGTTTAAAGCAGTTCTCTGTTGTTCGAAGGTTTTTTGGAATATGTTAAAAAAATAGTAGAGGTAGTAACAGTATTAATGGTAATAGAAAAGATTAAGTATGGAAGTGCGATTGAAGAAAATATAAGTTAGTAAAATAAAATGAACTTATGAGGAATTTAGGAACAATAATAATACATCTAAGAAATTTCTCCAAGAAATAGAGCTCGAAAATATATGTAGATTTAAATCATAAATGTTATAATTTATATCCACTTCCCTCAAAAAGACAGTATAATATACTTCCACATTTCAATTTTCAGCTGATGACCGGCGTCACTTGATGTTTACTCATTCTAATGTTAATTACATACTAAATCACTGAATTCGTGCAGTTTGTTTTCCAACTAAGGGCATCTAAGACCAAGAAGTAATAACCCATACACTCTAAAACTTAACAAAAGGCTATTAAAAAATAATACTCAAAAATTACCCGGCAAGGCGACCCGCTAGTTCTCTAGTGTTACAGGATGGGGATTTTGTCGGGGTGTTTGTGAATTACAAATTCTTCCAATTTCAATAATTATAGATAAAGAACGAGTAGGATAGTCTTTTTTCATGTCTCTACCCGATACGGATTAGCTCCACTGGTCACGGCTTCTCACTAGAACTCCGATAATTCCCTCATAAAGCTAGTCATTGGTGAGCACATGGTAATTTTCAGTATAGGGTTGTGGAGATTATCGAGTTATTGAGCGTTCGCGCGCGAGACTGAAAACCCTGGGTCCGGATCCCGCGAGCAGGATCGTGGATGTGCACTGCTGAGGAGTCCCACCATAGGACAAAGCGGCTGTCCATTGCTTCAAGGTTTTCAATGGTGGTCTGACATCATTGGGTTCATGATCTCAATCAATAACTTATTAATCTCCACAACCCTATACTGATAAATAATTAGGCTCATTCACTGGGTGCTTAGGTATAAGCTACCCTCTAGGTATGAGGAATAATGATACTACTTAGTTGCTAAAGTCGTGTTAGATGTAATGGAGTTCGAACCTGTGGCTTGGCTAAAAGTCGATTGCCGAAACCACTTAGCCATTGGCTCCTTGTTTTAATGACTTCTCATTTAACTTTTATTACTGATCATCGATGCTCTCTTCGTACAGCCTGCTTTCTCAGTCTACATTTGGTCGGAATTTGTACAACTGCATTTAATATATCTAAACCGTAGCTTAAGTTTGTTGCGTAACTAGTCCTTTGGATGTAAGTATTTCCTGTCTGTCAGTCAAGCGCAACGTAGAATCTGGTATATGTGTACATCAGTCCAAGTCCCCATTCCCTATTGGCACAGCAAGATGAAATTGTTAGGACAAACCCAAGAATAGTACAGGTAGTAACTGTACTAGTAGTAATAGAAAAGATTAGGCCTCAAAATACGATTCAAAAACAAACTTATGGGGAATTTTGAAACTTAGAGTCTAAGGGACGAAAACGAGTGAATGCACCTGCGTTGTTGCAAACGATTTTGAGCCATGTCATTCAATGTCTCTAACCACTGGTTATAAAAACCACCTAGTCTACACTTACTCACATGACTCAGTCCAGTTGTCAAGGCATACATATACTAGTGCCACGTCTTGGTTTGACCGCCCTTCAATCTATACTAGATAACATCACTTAAAAATAGTTCCGAAATAATAAGTCCTATCGAGAAAACTATATTTATTCTTACATTATTTGCGTAAAGTGCTAATGCATTCGTGTTATCAATCAGTCACTAACTTACTAGTGTTCCTTAAAATTTTTAATAACTACCAATATTGTTTTATACATAAGTATATCATCAATCTACAGAGGCCCGTTGTTATAATACATCTGTAAATTAATGGATACTGAGGTTGTGTTGAGGACCAAGGATTCAGATGTTCTAAGACTGAAGCATATATATATATGATTTTGATGTTAATTTTCCCGAAAACTAATGTTCATAGTTTTGGTTTAGAAGATGTCACTGCCATGAAAAGTGTAAGCTTTCGTATTGTTATTTACAGACTGTATGTTTGGAACATCGAATCTAGGTTATTGTGGCTAGACTCAGGACACTAGTAAAGTTGTCTCTGGGATATATGTAACGTATGTTCAACCGTTGTCTACCTCTACTTGCAATGTCGAGTGGCATATGAGTAGGCTGGAAGACAACTAGGAGTGGTCAAACCAAAACTTGACGTTAGTTCATGAGATTATTGACCATTGATTTGAGCCGTGTTTATAAGTAGCGACTACATGGTTAAAGTTCTCTCGATTATCCCAAGCAATGGTTCTAGACATTGGGGAACATGTCTCAAAATCGTCCCAGATGCAATCGCTCACTGTATTTTCTTACGTAATTAGTTCTAAGATTATTTTTTCTCTTCCTTCCTCAAATCAACTTATCTAAAATCACATTCTCTGTGTCTAACATTCTCTACCAACACTAATACTACTACCACTATTAATTCTACTACTTAATTGTTTATCTTAATAATTTCATCTCTCTGTTGATGTATTGTGAAAACCTGAGCCGATGCAACATATATGTCTGGTTCTGCATAAAAAATAACCTAATTATTTCAATTATTGTTTTAGTGGTAATATAAAGCTAAACATTCTTGTCCTAGCACCATTATTTATAAATTTAAGGACTGAAAGTTACAATGACTGATCATTTGATGATTTACTATAATTGTAAAAAAATAGTTATTCAGTTATCCGTTAGATTTTTCATATTAATTGTTGTTGAGAAGTCAAACATTTCAAAAAACTAGCCGTATGTATCTCTGTATTGTCTATATGCCACCATGTAAGCATCAATGAATTATACAGATATAAGATTTAAATGGAAGAAAAGAATAACAAAAGATTTATTATTTATCTGTTATAATTGCATTGTAGCATATGTATCCTGATGGACCGGACGATAACGGAAATATGTTTGAACGACCAGGTCGGTTAACTGATGTACTTCCATCTCCTTATCCGAATAAAGAAGCAGCGCGTGCTGCTAATAACGGCGCAGAACCACCGGACCTGACATATATTGTCAAAGCTCGGGAGGGTAATGAGAATTATATATTCCATCTCCTTACAGGTACATAAATTTCACTAAGTAACTGTTGTAAATTTATAATGCTTAATACTTTATTTATTTATTAGAAAACTTTTTTAGTTAAGGTTGGTGTTTCAATTAATTTAGTTTAAAGAATAGAACGTGTTACAAAGAGGCCCTCTTTAATATGGTCAAGGTAACTTTTTGGAAAAGTGTTTGTTTCTCTCTATTAATTATGTATTGGTATCGCAAACTGACTATATAACCGTTGAGTATAAAGAAGCACTGGATAACTACTTCGTCTTAGTATGGGACTCCTCATCAGTGTGCATCCTCTAATCCAATGAAGGTTAAACCCAAGACATCTAGGTCTCGCGGCGGGCACCTCACCTTTGGACTACTGATACGTCACCCATTGATGTACGTATCTAACTTCAATCAGCGGGCAATATCGCGCAAGCGTCTTGCACTGTCTTTTCTGGGTAACTGCCTCATAGCCAACACAGTTGAACTCTATTGGTTACGGCTTCTTACTAGAATTCCTGGAATATCCTTGGTGTTATTTACTAGTGAGCTCAACAAAAATATAACTTTTACCCTTAGATCTTTACATTACAATTAGCTGCGTAACATCACAAGACAGCCTGTTCTGTAACTACAAAAGAATCAATATTTAGGGAAAATGCTACTATTTATATACATCTTTGAACAAAAAGTTTCCTCTTTTGAGTAGAGAATAGATTTCCCAGTAAAGTTTTTTCGATCACATAGGAGTATGAATAAAAATTCGGAGTAGAGGAATTTCTATCTCACTGTGCAATCACCTGCGATGTTGATTTCCACTTCAGCCACTTCCTGTCACAATCAATCAACTTCAAAGATTTGGATCCGTAAGGCATACAATGCATTCGTATACATCGTAAGAGACAGATTTAGAAATCGTAAGCCAACCGACAATATTTTCAACAGCATGAAATGTATGAAGGAAAAAGAATTAGATGACAAATTTTATTTCTTCGGTGATTTCCTGAAAAGCGAGACATAACTGGGCAAACAGATAAGCTACAGAGACGAAAAACAAAAATTTACAACTGTCATAACTCAACAATATATAAATTAGTTATGTTTGCACACTGTTCATAAGATCAGAGGCTTTCTGTGGGATTCTTAATTAACGAAAATTTTAAGCAATTCATCTCTTTTATTTCTGTTATGTAAACAGAATAACCGTTCTTGAAACTTCAATCCATGTTTAACAAGACATTCTATCATCCGGAAATCATCCTCTCAGAAAGACGTTTTAGAAATCATTGCAAAGATTTAGAGACCATTTGAAATTAGTGTGTTGCTTAATAACTATTACACTATTACCTCATCCCATTCCATCTACAGTTGTATACGGATCAATAAATACAATAATGGAATGACAAGTATGTCAACATTTATAACAAATGCGAAAAGCAGTAACTTAACAAAACATAAATATCCTTTCTACCAACGTGCTACTGTTAACGTTGTTTGGTAATTGGGTAACACAATATGTTGTCACTGATTGTAATAGGTGTAAATTACTAGAAGAGATATAGATGCAATTTATAAAGTACCAAAATTCTTAACTGATGGAATTCTAAAAATTAAAGTTTTACAAACGTCTGACATCCGGATTAGTTTATAATTTTAATATACACATTCAATTAATCAAAATAGTAAGAAGAAATCATTCCAGTCATGTATGGTTTGTTTATTGCATTGTTGAAATCAACCAATCACAAATAAATTCATTAGAATAAACTAACATGAGTGTAAGACTTGTGGCATTGATAATGTCGAGCATGAAGTTATAAATGTTACGTAGTTAACCCATCCAACTAAAAGAATTCAACACTAGTTGACGAATTTACAGCGTTTCTCATTATTTTAGTTACAGTTTGTTTGTGTTTTGTTCGCATATGCTGAGAGCATTGGATGAAGGATGTTACGGTTAGACTTAGGTTACTAGGTAAGGATAGTAAGTCGGTTTGAGGTTGTTAATCTCCAATAATTGACATGGTTTGAATATATGTTACATAGAGTGAATCGCCTCATATTTTCAATTGGAAGGCATCCATTAAAAAGCATGAGGATCGAGAAGGGGGAATTAGGATTTTCAAGAGTTTGAAATGTGGTCGGTTTGCCGTTTGTGAGTTTGCCTCGACGACTAATCAAAAACATAGTTTTTGATACGTTTAATGTACCACTCACTTTCGAATAATTCTGTAATTTTTCGAATTAAATAACAATCTTTCATTCTTATTACCTTAGTCATATTGTACATCTATTTTGAACAACAAAGCTAAGAATCTAGTTGACCTGCTTAATAATTAGTATGAGGTTTTACAACAGTGAGATTTAGACAATGTACCTTTCCAGTAATTATTGAGTAATATTTTGCAATCATATTCACGAATTACTTTCATCAATTGGCGCATACGCCAGCGTGAATATGAATTATTTGACGGAACAGATTATTCTAACATTTGTTAGGCATTTTTGAAACGGACTAAATTACGGCTCTACTGGGTGATTTATAAATTCTTGTAGATAATTTTTTTCTATTAATTTACTTTCTATTCCAGGAAATAGATAAATCCAACTGGAGTTATGTTATTTAACTTAGATTCATAGGTGATAATTAACTTAAGAGTGAAAAAGGTAAATTCAGTGCTGGTCCTTATTTGGAGCTCAGTTTCTATACTAATCTAATTCCCTTTGAATAAAAGTTAGACAAATATATTTTCTGGGGATATTTATTTGCTGTAGAATTTCGTTTGTTGACCTGAATCCCTATTCAAAACGGATGTACAAGATAGCATGACCATAGTGATAAGAATGGTTGTTACTTAATCCGAAAAACTACAGCTTTTGTTGAAAGTAAGCGGTACATTAAACCTATCAAAAACTATGTTTTTGATTGATCTTAAAGGCAAACTGATAGACGGTAAACCAACCATATTAAAAAAATTTTTGTTCCCATTCCCGAAGCTCGCCCTTACTAACATGGTTTTTTGATGGTCGTCCTTATTGACGTACACCCTTTTCAATCGCTCCCTTATTATTGTGGGGACTTTCCTGCAATGCTGTTGTAAGAGCAGAATCCAAGAAGGCTAAGTCTGTCTAAATAAAAACATGACATTTGTCCATGAAGTCATTGATTTGGTTTGAGCCATGTTATCATTTGAAAACTAACTGATTGGGATTCTCGTGATTATCATAACCAATGGTTAGAGACATTATATGATGTAGCTCAGAATCAGTCCGAAAGGCACAGATGCAATCACTCTTTGTTTTTCCTTAAATCTTGAGTTCTAAAATTATCTCACATGTTTTATTCCGCCAATCCATTCTTTTCAAGTTATGTTGTCTATATTCAGTGTTTTTTTGGCACCACTGATATTGTCAATACTTCTACTTTGGAAATTGTCTTGATAATCTGGTGTGACAGCTTTAACCGATCTGCCTGTATGCTACATTCTACATCGCTTCTGACTAACTGTATTTGTGAATATGTATTAATATTTTTACGCTTACAGGTTATATGGATCCTCCACCAGGTCGTACAGTTTCAGATGGACAATATTATAATCCTTATTTCCCTGGTGGTGGTATAGGTATGGCAAGAGTATTGTATGATGATTTAATTGAATATGCTGATGGAACACCTGCTACAACTAGTCAAATGGCAAAAGATGTAGTAACATTTCTTTGTTGGACTTCTGATCGAACTCATGATGAACGTAAACGTGTTTTACTTAAGGTAATGAGGGGTGGTTTTAATTTTATCATATTAATGTTTCATTGGAGCTATAATGGAAGTTTATTTAGTTCCATATAATTTAATTATGTCTTATTGTTTTATGGAATTTTCTTGAAATTACTTTTTAAAAAATAGATCTTAAAAAATGCATCTACATTTATCTGCATAGTTTGATGTTATGATGATGGAAAGTTTCATTTAAGGAGACGTGATCTACCATGATCTATACTCTTGAGTTATATATTATGCATATTCTAGTCAAAGTTTCATACTTTAAAGCCTTAAAAACAGCCAAATAATCATCATCTTGGATTGGTTTATCGAGAGATGGCTCAATGGTATCGCCGTTAGATTTTCGGCCATTAATCCATTGGTTCGAACCCCGCCCCACCTACTTCTGTTTAGACAACCAAGTGGTATCACTAAGACACGATTAAAATAGGACTAAAAGTGAAGTACCCAGACTCGTATCCAGTTAATGAGTTAATAGTAATGATTTTTATTCAGAGATAAGATTGAGGGAAAAAGGTATAATCATTTTCCTATAAATTAGACATTTTTAGATCTATTCGGCGTCTTAGTGTGCTGTCAACGTTGTCCGAGAATATATATATATATCAAAAATTGTTAAGGCCATTAAGAGTAGGGATCTCTGACAACCCAATAAGACCACTTGATCAATCAACCTAAGAATGACTACCTTCTTCTGAATGAAAACTAATTAAATTTCAACCGTCACAACGAACCCTCATTTGTATTAGCTCACAGTGATTTTTGTGGATTCACATCCGATTTGAAATATATTGAAATCTTGAACAAAGTCAGTACAAAGAAGACCAGAAAAATTCGGGACTCCGATCATTCACCAATCAATAAAATCAACTTATTAACCAATTTAATAAAAAAAACTGTCAACAGTCATAAGGTCTATGGGAATGACAATAAAAATAACTACAGAATAAGTGTTAATAACGATCAATCAAATTCGAAGTCGACAGATAAACCTGTTAATAATATGTAGAGAAATTCAAATAGCTCACCTCCATTCGAGATTTGTGTTGATAATAATTTTGCACTAGAAAGGCAGTGGAAACTCCACGACTAAAACCGTTCATCTTAAAGAATGCAACTTCACAAAACTACAATTACATCTAATATATAAACTAGGAGAAAGTGAATAGATATGATCAAGTGTTTCTTTGTAAGACATTTGAAAAGCGTAGCCCCAATTCATATAGTCATTGACTATTAATCTGAGCTGTTAAGAACAAAATGGCTCAAATTTAGATAGCAATAATAAAATTGTATCGTTTAAATCTTGAGTTCTATTGTAATCCTAAACTTTATATCAATTGATTCCGTTCGTTGTTTTGAAATTATATGTTATTGTCATTTTTTTGTTACTACAATCTATCTTCCTTTAATACTTCCATCTTCACAATTAGTGTTCTCACTTTATGTTGTTTCTAGTTTAAATTATAATATATTAGGCTGATACATAGTTATATCCACGTTATGTGGGACGGCCAAACCAAAACGTGACATCAGTGCTTGAAGTCACTAACTTCTGGTCTGAGCCATGTTGGTAGATGCAAAATACTTGGTTGGAGTCCACGTGACCATCGTAACCAATGGTTGGAAACTCTTGGTGACATGGCTCTGAATCGATCACAATCGTGTCGGTGTATACACCCCCTGTCTTCCCTTAAACTAAGAGATTAAAATCGCTTCATATCTTTCTTTCTACGTACTAAATCCTTCTTTCTGTACTACATCTTTATATGCGATCTTTCTTTTATATATCACCATCATTGACTTAACTACTCCTATGAATCCAGTGTTCATATTGCTGTGCTAATGTGGCATGGAAACTTGGACCGATGCATATATGTGCATGATCTTACGTTTTAGCTGACTGACTGACCACGTTATGTATTATTTTTGAATAAATGATTTCTTAAAAGGCTCAAAGTTTATAAGTCTATGAAAATTCCCAAAGAAAATTAATCAAGCTAAAGACAATAGATTGTTGTAAATATTTATCACTTGTTCTAATTACTCTTTTTTTCTTTAAAAAGGAACAACATGAAATATAGTATGTGCTACTTTTAAACTGTTGAAATTGTTTTTTTTTTCTAATTTTCAGGCAGTAGTAATTACGAGCGTTGTGTTAGTAATAATGGGGATATATAAACGGAAACATTGGTCAGATATAAAAACCAGGAAGATTATTTACAAAAATCGACCACTGCCGAAGGATGTTTAGTAAACTTTCTTTCAGTTTTCTTCAATAGAATCAATATCATGTTCTCTCTTTATGTGTGCGTATGTTTCCTCCACTTTTTACTGTTTGATACTTCATCTGTCTACCCTAATAAAGGTGGGGAAATTGAACTTTTAGAATGAGCATGTATTGATTATTAGGAGTATATATACACTTATTTATTCACTTACTAATTAGTTCTATAAGTTGTTCGTACAATACTGGTCAGGCCAATGCGTTTTGCTAGTTCGACATTTGATAAGATTTTTTAAAATGTAGCTTTTTTGCAAAAATTATTTGTCTTCATATTAAATGAAAAACTGGTGGGTAATATGATGAAAGCTGGACATATATGTTTCCACTGTTTTGTAATGTAAATCCACGATATTTGTTTATTGTTCTGTAGGGTATTTCTTGTAGATGACTTTGTTTGATAAACCTCACGGGTTTGTTTTTTCAAGTTCTCAGTTAGTTTTGAAGCTATATTGGTAGTGGAAAAAAGGAGTTAGTACACCTGCATTACAGATGATTGTACTCAGTGATTTTTATTTTGAATGGCGCTGGTATCCAGAAGTTCGATTTTGACTTTGTATGGGGAGCTTATGGCAAAACTTTTATGCTTTATGTTGATTATCGTTTATTATGGTGTTGGTTTTATGATGTCTAACTGTATAAGTGTGAATATACAATGCAAGCAAGATTCGCCACAAAGATTTTCAGGAAGTTTCTCACTGGAAGCAAAGCTCTTGCGGACGGGTGTCCGTAAATTTGATAGTTGTTTTATTAGCTGTGACTGAAAATTATCTTCTAGTTGCAACTTACGACTACCCATATACCTTTACAACGACCAACAGTCTAGGTGCTTTGTTAGCTTTGAGTTGGTATTATGTGAATTACCGGATGTCAATTTTATCTTAGGCTAGCCGAAGAATATGTAGAGATAGGACTGAAGTACTGGGAGTCTTTCTGCTGCTCTCTAGTGTGATTCGGCGTCGTTTACAGAGTGTAGCGTGGTAGGTTAGGTAATGTCTAGAAATTTGTTTACCTGTGGGCTGGTACATTGGTCTTAGGCCGGTAAAAACCGAGTTAGTCCTAGCTAAACGTCAATGCCACTAGTTCGTTTCTACGTTAGATCATTGAATATTGAGCAGATAAGTAGTCCTTGTTTGAGTGAAAGATGACTAGCGCAGTTTAACCGACGAGATGACGAAGAGGCCTATGAGTCAGCGGTCCCACTCCACCTAAAATCTGTAACTAGCAAATAATATTGCCATGGCAAGGTTCTGCTTTATTTGCACGAGCATCAAGGTACCCTGTTCGCATGATTATCACTATAGGATAAGCCAGTTCAGTCTTACTGAAGATCTGTTTACTCCTTAAATTTAGGCCTACTAGTGTAATAGCCTAGATAAACCCGCTGGTAGCATGCAATAATTATGAATTCAATAGCTTCACAGATACCAAGCCAGCTTACTCTGTTTCTTCACTATCAATCTCATTTATTTCCAGTTGTTTATAAGCTACTGCGAATCCGTCCAAATATCTCCACGTAAATGACTTTTAAACAACAGCTTTTAGATTCACTCCATCGGTTTGGTTTTAGCTGAATGTGGGTTTCTAGACATCCAATACACGAGTGACGTTTATTCAGATGTAGCTTTTATACACTAAGTGAACAGAAAAATCAAAGTACTGGTTATATCGCAATTAATGAACATAAGATTTTTCATGACTGTAGTGCTGTTGGTTCTTGATGTGTGGTAGTGGAAGTAAAATATGATTGGTCGTTGAGCGTGAACAACAGTCACAGCAAACGGACCATTAGATATATGATTTCCCTTCCTGTAACTGATTTCTATTTTCGACTCACTAAGTGTAACATTGTAATTGTATTGAATGAAGTATTGCTTAGTGTTATTCTGGTTTTCTATTTTGAGTCGTCAATTCTCGTTCTGATATAACGATTAATTTTAATAATATATTATCGTAATATACATGAGAGAGATAAGAAATATCTTGAAAATTCATTATATCAAATTGGAGATGGGTAGTTTTTTATTTGAACCGACGAATTTCATTATATTTTGTAATTGGATACGTTTCATCAATAAAATGGATACTTTGGAAGTAATACTAGATCCGATTATGCAAACTCGAATGAAAACTGTGGAATATATTTAGTGTGGAAAAAAGATATAACACAACTCTCAAGAGTGATCACGCCTGCAAGGTCGACCCATGCCACCCGGTGAATTTGAATTTTGAACGAACCTACTTGTTCTTCCCCCCTTTCCCATCGTTGAGTTTTCCCTCGCGCTAAATGTTGAATATCTATTTCCTCAACTGTCTCGTATTCAGCTTTGAGGATCGTGTGGTCAGGGTCCAACGCCACTATACTACTCTCCCACCAGAATCAACGTAGCATTGGTTCGGTACCAAATTGAGTGGGATTGTTGTGTACAGGAGGTTACCATGAATAATAAGAATCCTCCGGGTATTGATAAGCTGAAAGACAAATCAAGCAACTGATCGGGAACTACATGTAATAACTTTGAAATGTGTTTTATTGCCTAACACGCTTGAAATGAAAATTTAGGTGAAGATTTTGGTGATATTTTGTTATCTGAGCTGGATGGTTTGGTCGTGGAGCTTTCATCGTTCTTCTGAACGACATCATCAGCATAAACTTCAGATAGAAGTGAAGTGTTCGAATTTCTTATCAATACCCAGAGGATTCTTATTATTCATGGTAACCTCCTGTACACAACAATCCCACTCAATTTGGTATCGAACTAATTTTTCCTGTTTACATAAATGAATTGTCGCGACTGTTTTAGGAATCGACATTTTTGTCCTCAGATGGTGTCACAATCTGAGGAATAGTAGGTAGTTAGGCTGATCATCTTGATCTCCAAGCTGACCTAGACTAGTTAGTTAAATGGCTTCAAAGTTGGATCTTGGAAATGAATTCTAGAAAAAGCGTGGTAATACACATTAGACATGGCAATAGTTATAATATACTATCAAAGGTACATCGCTTTCATGCATGAAAGAACACAAAGGCTTAGGGGTAACAGTATGTCACGACTTAAAAATAACTGTGTATTTCAAAGTAGCAGCCGCCAAAGGTTTTCGAACGTCACTTAATCGAACATTCAAGCGCTTTGACGAGGGGATATTACTGATTTTATACCCAATCTTTGTTAGACCATAGATGAAGCTCTGTGTTCAAGTAGCCAGTTCATGTCATACTAACACACTCGGGTGTGTTCAACGTTAGTTAAGGTCTTATCCCAACTCCCATACATTGATCACTTAATGCACAAAAATAACTTTCGCCTGTCAAATCGTAGAACGCTAAGTGACATGATATCGGCATTCTGTATTTTAAAGAAATGATTTGGATATTAATACGTCCTATCATTTTGCTTCCTCCATAAGTAATCATCTCTGAGGCGATATTAAGATGGTTCAAAGACTGTGATCTATTAAACTCAGAAAAGGAGTTCCGTTTTTCTCATTGAGAAGACAGTGACTCGAAGGTCCTACTCGAACAAGTGGTGCTAGATCCATCAACAAATATTTTCAATGAGAAACTGAATCTTCGCTAGAAAACAAGGTGGCAGGATTAACACAGATCCACTGGCCTTCTATCATTGTTACTGAATACTCAGCCACAAATTTATCGTCTCTAACGTCTTTCCTGAACATATTCTAGAATTCAAGTAGTTTAGTCTTTGAAAGTATGTCCAACAGTCCAGTCACAGACTTCATCGCAAAGCCGATATTGTAACAAGAAGTGTACAAGTTGATTTATCAAGTAAGAACACCAGAAACTGCACATTTTAATGCAGATGGGCCTAGATTAACATAGGTGGACATCAGTTCATACAAAAATACCACAATAGTGCATATAATGTAAACATTATTATTTCTGTAAAATAGCACTACTGAAGAACTCCAAGATGGTTTTCTCACAAGAACTCAAATACCAGTTAGCTGTTTGTGGACAATATTAATATCTGTGTCCGTATTTGTGTCAATTAACATTAGAACCACATTCGAAAGAATTCTGGGATAATGTAGCATAAACCTTCGGATAAAATAAAAAGTGTAACTAGTCTTCTGGATAAATTTGACTTTGTAACTACTTTTTCACCATACAACAAAAACGTTTTCACAGAAATTCACTGGCAAGAGCCGATTTAAAGAACAAAGAGCAAACACTACTACGTGAGCCAGTCCACGGCTTGTGGATCGTAAAGATCGAACCTACAGAAAATATAAGAATAACTGACAATAACTATGAGTTAATCAACGAACAACGCATTGGATTTTTATTGCATCTATCCACTGAATGTACAATTTATAGACCTACTGACCTAATGTGATGAAAGATATCCATCATCATTCACTTCAGAATGTAAGAAATTAAAATGAATTTTCCAAATTATGGGATGTGTGGTTACATCGTCATAGATAACAACCTTTTAAAATGCTTTTTTACCCACTAGACAAACGAAATGCTTTGTACGATGAGCTGTTTATTCTTAGATGTGATCCGTCAATATTATGTAAATATAGCTAAATAAAGACCTAGAGTTTGAGTGAAACAGGAAGAATCGAGAAGAAGGGAACCAATCAACTTAATCATTCATTGTAGAGATATTGAATTTTTGTTACTCAACCTTTCTTCGCGTCAAGGTCACTGGTTTCATATATGTTGCACCACGTTGCCTAACGGGTTGTAGGGTGGATATGCCATTAGTGTGTTTTAAAGTTACTACCATTTTGAAATTACTCTCTTAACTAGTAGTAAATAATTAATTCCCGTTAGCTTGATGAATATGAATCTTAAGACACTTCGTCGTCACTGTTTTTGACACCCATTCACATTAAAGGGAATGATGCCTATTGTCATCACGTATCCATTGCGTAAAGATTTACATCTAGGGTATAAAATATTAAGTCCACTCTTCATTCAGAATACACAGATGCAAGTACTCAGCGCCGTGATACAATCAACGGGAAAAGAATTCGACATGCATGTCGAATCATTAATGATTGATATCGAAGTTCTCATCCCTTGTTTTAAAATCTGCTTCTCCACTTCTCATAAATTGTCAGCATCTTGATTTGTGATCATCACATCAATTAGCCATTAGAAGGGATAAGGGTTACCGGCTATTCGCTGCTCACTATAGTGGTTTTAAAGCCCACGATAATTTTGATTGTAAAGTGGAAGGGATAAATATGCAGTTATAGAGAAAGATAATTAAAAAGTTGTAGGGGTTTAAATAGATCCTCAGAGTGATATGCGTTCTTGATCCCATGGTTTTATGCTTTTCTCTTTTCGAAAATTTAGCATCACTAGTCTCACTAGTAATATATTGTGGTCGTTTTTCCTACATAATTGACTATGAGCAGATTTTCTCAGCTTGCTGGGTCTTCTGATCTACAAAAACAATCGTGGGATGTAAAATCAACCTCGGAACTCTATCCGGGGGACGAAAATAATTGTTCAAATTCAATTAAAAAATCAAAGGATAGAAAATCTCGTGCTTCAAAGCGTTCGACAGAGTCCATCCAGTCGCGTTCCACTGATACTGCTTTAAAAAGTAGGTTTGATTTTTAATTCTGTGTCTCATTTTAAAGATTTCATCAATACATCTTTGTATAACAATTGGTCAGGTGTTTTTAAACAGTTTGTGTGTTAACTTTTTATTTATTTATTTGAACGCAAACGTTGATACAAGGGAGCATCAAATTCATATGTGCCACACAATAACAATGACGGCAGTAGTAGTTATCATTGATTTGTATGGGGGTTGTGATACTACCCGGGTGCCCAGACCGAAACAAGTGGTTTTCTTAGGGGGCTTCTACCCGGGCCTTTGGCCTGAAGGTCTAACCCACAAGGTAGTGTGGCAGCGTAAGGAGTTGCAGTTCCATGGTATCTAGTGACCGACAATAGGTTCATATGCCATTTGTTCCTCCATGATACTGGAGCCCATGTGCATCATTGACTTGGAATCCTGGTCTTCCAACTCTACTAGGTGGGTCCTCCATACCCACCAACCCGTTTAGGGTGCCGGACATTCGCATTTCGTTCTCTCAATTTCGTAAGCAACACTCCTGATGAGAGAAGACGGAGTAGGACTTCCCTGATAGTGGCTGTATATATGTGGTCATGTAAGAGCATTTGGAGAGTGAGAACAAACTCTCTTTCCTTGACTGTACCAGGGTATTTGGGGGGTGAATGTTAACTAAAACTAAAACATAAAGTAAACGCATTGTGACAACTTATATATAGATTTAACCTCTGAATCTATTTCATTTTTAAAATATAATTGTTCTATTTTTTATGGATGTTAAGTGAACATAAAATAATCATATTTTAAATTCGTAGTGGATTCAGAGAGGTTAAATCTATATATCTTATCTCAGTGAGTTTTTTTCTTTTCGTCTACGTATAACCTATTGTGTTGATGATTAAAAGGAACAATTTTTTTCATGCACTTATTTCTCATCTAGAACTCAAACGAGAATGATAAAATTCCCAGATACATAAGGATCATATTTCGCGCACTATCCTGTGTTCCATGCAATATGATAAGGCTGCATAATTCTGCGGAAATATGTCTCTAATAAGTTATGAAATATCCATTAAAAGACTACCAATTACTTTTAATAAAAGCTGAAATGTAGTTTAAATTAGAAGGGTATTGAGAAAGATTTTATCGGGATTTTGAGGCTCATGTATACAATTAGTTTGAAATTGGGCTCTGGACCATCGACTTCTACTAACTCAATTCAATCACCAGACTTCTACCTTCAGCCTTTCATTTTGATGAGAATAGCCCCTAACACGCTCAGACACAGTAGGTCTTTTCTGGGAGAGGTAATGGAGGTGCGGTCGTGAAATAGCGTTCTGAGTGGACAGCGGTTTGTTTATTCCATCGGGTGTACCAGAACATGTAATTCGAATTGAATTAAACTTGCTAACCAGGTGTAACTTTGTTTATTGAGGTTCTAGCTAAATTCACTGTATGTAATGGTCAAAAATGGTAGCAAGTAGTAGCTTGTTCAGAGTTTGCTTGGTAGTGAAATGACATTTATCATTTAGCTTCTGAGAAAACTTTTAACCTCGATGGATAGCGAGAAATGACACTTGGGCAAATGCCACTTTTAAACTCACTAATTTAAAACATAGTCTAGTAATCTATAGATTGCTTCATTATTTATGTGTATTTATTGTTTATAACCTACACATTCTGAGTGTAGATTTAATGTTTCTCAGTACGTGGCCATTTTCCCAAGTGACTTTTCACCATTACTTACTGTACTATTGTTTATGGAGTTCTAGATAAAGATTGTTTTTAGTTAACAGTCGAATTTCACTCGTAATTTATCCTTAGTATTTCGTGTTTGATTTGTTTCATTCATCCAAAGTTGACGCAAAACCTACACCGAGTACTGTTACCCTTGAGAGCTGTAGAGATATACAAGAAAACTTAAAAGGTAAACACGAAAACTTGTAATTTTTTGTCACGTTAGTTTTGTTGTCACATCCTGACCCAGGTTCAAAACACTCTCTACCTACTCCAGTTTAAAGAACCGGGTAGTATAATAAGTGGAGTATGACTCATACCCAAGTGTTTGGTGAGTTAATTATATATATGTGTATATACTACTGATAAGGTTATTATTTCTATTTTGTCTTGATGATTTCATGCCGCTGTGTTAATGTGAGGCATGGAGACATGAACTGACGGTGCTCGTGTGCGCCAGGTTCTGAGTTGTACATGACTAACTGACCCATGTAAACCCTCATCAAATTTCTTTCTGTTTTTTAGACGATATCGATGGTTTGTACATTGAACCGTGTGGATTTCGTAATGTAAGAAATTCGTGTTTCCTTAATGCTTCTCTCCAACTCTTACTCAATATTCCAACTTTATGTTCAACTTTGTATAAATTTCGCGGTATATGCGTTTCTTCAGCTGAGTCCGCTTTCCATGCTTCAGGCGTTCAAGGAAAGAAAACCCCTTTGACAGATCAATTGTAAGTTTTACCTTCCATTCGTCTAGTTGACCTTTTATTTAAACCTTCACACTTGGTAGCTTTGTATTGATGGTAAAAGAATCTGGACATTATTGTCAGTCTTTACTTTTCAGAAATATACTAGGATATCGTACTGGAGATCAGAATATTACGTCGAAATATTCATTATTTCTCTGAATCAGATGTCTCATTACCATTCATTTTCCCACAGAGATTACTAGTTTTATACTGCGCTTACCGCTACCCAAATGTTTGACTACAAGTTATGCATTGTGTACACCGTGTTTGTTTACATTCTACTTTTGATAGATATTAGAAGGCATTTAAAGACTAGTAGTGTTTTTTGCTATATTACACTATTTTATTACAATAAGTTAATCATTTTTGGTAATATAAAAGTTAAATCAACTTAGAAGACGTTATCTAAGCATTAGTCAATTGGTAGTATTGGGCAATAATGGTGGCGTATAGAAGAGAACTAAATATTTTGTATGGTAGACAGCTTTAAGGGTGATAGTAGTACCTGGTTATCAATTGTATGAATATTTTATGTAAGTGGTGAACAAAACAACGGACTATGAAAATAAGTATTTATGCGATAGGAATTTTTCATTTAACCAATACTACAATAGTGTAGTATAGCAATTTAGGCTGTTGGACATTTATACTGGGATCCAAAGTGATTATAACTGACTGAACCATGTTTTATTTCCGTGTTTTTTGTCTTCAGTGACACGACATTCAAATAGTTTGAATGAATGAAAGAGTGGAAACGAAACTATTTTACATTGATTCGTTAAATTTTCTTTGAAGTTCAAAAAGCAGTATGGTCCTAAGGAACTAAACTACCGTCTTTAAAGATCAAAACATTTCTTTAATCGTCAAGTTAATTTACGGTTAAATAAAGGTGAGAAATCTCGTAATATTGAAACAACTAATTTATAAAGTACGTATACATGTACTCAACCTTGTGGCACATTTCAAATGTGAATAATTTACAGAATAATGAAGCAGACGAAGGAATGGGTTCAAATTTATGGTTCACTGTCTGAAAGACACGAGCTTAACTGTCAACCTACTGTTCCACTGGTTAAAGCCTAAATAATGTGATTGCTAGATCCGTTGATTATTCAACATGTTTGAATCATTTCGTCATTACACGACAGACGCAAAAACTTATGCAGACTATATGAATAATATATACATATAACTTGTGTGTGTGTGTGTGTGCTAATTGGGCATTCATTTTTCGGCAAATTTAAACATAGGTGATAATTTCTGGGAAAAATACATTCGATCCCCTAATAAAAACAAATGATAAGCTTGATTATAGGAATAATAACGTATCTCCTGGCGTATCTGTTCCCATTTCTTAGTTGTGCCGGGATTTAAGAAAAAAAAACCATTCTTGTAATATTTGGTAAAAACAAATAAATCAAAATGTCATATATTTGATAACACATAAATTCCATTGTCAAAAACGAAACGAAACTACTGTACGTTTTTTTGTTCAGTATAACATGAATTATGCGTTTTACATTAATTCAGTGTAAATTTTATTCTTCTTTATTTCCTCTATTGTTTGGTTACTTGCTTCGGTTTGGGCACCCGGGAAGGATCACAGCCCTCACACAAGTCAAATGAGATTTGTGTGGCCCATATGTATCTGATGCCTCCTTGTACCAGTATTTATGTGTTCAAATAAATAAATAAATACTATTGTTTGATTATGTTTAGTATTTGTTAACTGATTAACAAATACTAGTTAACATGGTTGATGCCGTGTTTTTTTTTTCTGAAGAGTAAAGAAAGTCTTCTTCGGATATCAGTTTTTGTCTTTCTCGTTACATTGTATAGTTCTCAATGTTTTTCTGTTTTAAGTGTCAATGTTTCTGCAGATATAACTCAAAGAAATAATAAATAAATATTTATATTGTTACTGTTATCCTGTTTTATTTATCTCCCATAGGTTAGAATTAATTGAAAAACTCAATCCACAAGTAGTGGAGAATGAAACCATACTAAATAATACTTCCCAATGTTGTAATGGTTATGGTAATAAAAATGATAATATTGATAATAATGTCATTTATGCAAACAAAACAAGAGTGGGCAGCAATTCGAATAGTCCTGTTCCCTCAACTTATAAACTGTCACAGTCCAATGGTGTACAACCATTCATGCTAAAACATTTGATTACACCGAACCCAATTTTTGGAAAATTGCTTCATATGAACACAGGTTTTCAAGAAGATGCCGCTGTAAGTATATATAGGATTTATGTAAAGTATTCTTTGTCGTTTGTTTAAAAAAAACTTATGCTTGCCAGTCATTTAGGTTATATAAGGGATTTGTGGTAATTGTTGAGTTTCATAGTTTACATTACGAATAGACTTTCGTTAGACAATTGTTGAAAACTAGCAAGGATTGAACAGCTGTTTCTCTCAAGTACAGGACTCCTCAGCAGTAGGCATCCACGACTGAAACACAGACTTATGTTCTTGGCTTTGAGTTGCACTTTAGTTGTGTGATGAAGTTCAGTGGCTGGGGCATTCGATTTTCAACCTATAAACCACATGCTCGAACCGTCCTTCATTTAATTAGGTTCAGATAACCAGATGTGTTATGTTCTTCAGTTATGTCCTATTAAATCATACAGAACTATTTATTTAATTTGATCGGTTTAATTAACTTGGTTCTCCCGCCTGTTGATGATATTCAGAGTGTTTACGTTATAATTGATAGTTTGAATAGGTGGTCATTTAATTGTATGAAATGTTTCTTTACGTTAGAAATGTTAAGCTTTTTTTTATAATCAGTACTGAGTTTAGCAACAATCATTATTTTGTGGGGGATTTTATTCAATGAGTAGTATTTCATGTGATAAGAAATATGGTCCAATTTATTCAACGTTTAAAGATTATAATTTCTATATATTTGTCAGTATGATTAACTTGCTAATACCCTTCTTCTTCTTCTTCTTCTTCTTCTTCTTCTTCTTCTCCTTCTTCTTCTTCTAAACCGCACATTCAAATCTCAATTCTCTTACTTCGGTTTGGACAACTGGTTAATATCACTATGCCTCAGATATAGTATGGACTGATGCTCGGATTTTTGAGTATTCAAACATTTTCAATCTAGTGAAAAAATTTCATAGTTATGATTATGATTGTTGCATTTCTTTTCTAGTATTCTTTTAATAAATGAGAACATCGAAATTATTATTATTGTTTAGTTCATAAAAAAGCTTTGGAATAACTGCGCTCCAAAGATAGTATGTGCTACACAAAATAAGTTTGTGTGTAGGCCGGGATACTGCCCGGTCGCACTAATGGAAGTAGTTGATCTTTTACGGGATCATTCCTTAAACCTAAGTCTAATCCACAAGATAATAGAGTAACATCGGGAGACGTTCTACGGTAGCTACTTACCAAAAATAGGTTCATACGTCATTTGTTTCTTCGGTATTCTGAAGCCCATGTACATCACTGGTTTGAAATCAGAGTTTTCCGATTCCCTTAGGTCAATCCAACCACCCGGTTCAAATCACCATTCACTTTGGATCCTCTCACTTTTGCAAGCAACATTCCCAGCTCATTAAGGTAGTGAATAGAGACTCTCTAGGAAAGGGTTTGAACTCACAACTATATGAAGGGTTTTTAAGAGGGAGAGTGAATTCTTTCTACTCTCGGCGGTACCTGGGGATTTGGGGACTGATTGATTATAGATTATACTTGTGATATTGTGAGCAACTTCAAGTTTAATTTTTTGCTTGTTTCTTTCACTCAGGAATGCTTGACTTATCTGCTTACACAATTACATGAAGAACTGGGTTGTACAGCGGTAGCTAAGAGTACAGATGTACATCTTTTGAATAATACAGATCAAAGTCAAAATGATTCAGAATGGATAGTTACTGGTCGAGCTGGCAAACACTTTCCAGAAGCTAGAAAAGTTTGTTGTCACTAAAAGTTTTGGTTATTTTCAGTCTTTTTTTATGGATGTATTGATTAGATTAAGACTTATATAAAGAGTATGGGACGTTTTCATGAAATGAAGTTGAAGCACTCATATGTTTGTTTTGGCCAAGAATTCCCAAAATAATCAAAGTATTGTTCGTTTGTATCTAACAGTCATATACATAATAACACACTAGTGTAAGCTATAAAAAGTTCGAATGACAAATTACAAAATTTCGTTTCAGTTTTCATGTAAATCATGTGGAAATTTAATGGATTACAGGAGTGTCATGGGTTTTCTAAAAAACCCCTTAAGCTTCTTTATATGGGAGAGAATAGACCATAATTACGAGTTGTTTGGAGTCCCTCAGTGGAATTTATCTTTCTTTTACGCGCTTTCTGAAAGTCGACTGTTTCGTTTCCCAAAAGTTTCTGTAATGGTGACGGTATATACAATCTAATTGCTTGAACAGGAATATATGTAAGTGGTTCGAACCTGCGACTTAATGCCTAAAAGTTGAATGCTTTAACCACGGAGCCGCTCTTCTGTGTATTAATTAAATTTGGAATTTTTAACCACATAATTTCATTCCGGTGAGTTAATATCATCTCATTCTTACCGCAAAGTTAATACTTGTCAGAAAAGCGTACTTGCAATCTTGAGTGGATAGATTCTCCCTATGAGATTCAAATCCGTTTCAACCAGCTTCAGTCTTTGGGAGTTATATACAACTTATCATAAAGGAAAGTGATGAAAAGATCTTTGTTCGAAATGCGAACTTTCTAGGTCTATAACTTAATCCAGGTGTTTAAATTAAATAATTCAAATAACAAAACGTAAAAAATGGTACTTTTTGTATTATTCTTTGCAAATTGATCAAAAGTTAATTCTTCAAAGTATGTACACATCGTTTGTAATAATAATACAAACTTATTGAAATCAAATTACTAAAGTAGTTAACCAGTAAGGGCAAATTTGTTATTCTACAGCTGGGAAGTAAAATTTCTTATCTTAATTTATCTTCTTATTTGTTTTTCAATTTTCTATAGATAGAACTTGATGGTGGTCAAAGTCCTATTGCTTCATTATTTTGTGGTACACTTGTAACTCGTTCTAATCTAAGCAAATCAGATAATAGTTACAATGTTCATAATTATTCAACTGTAAATAGTCATGCCAAAAAATCTGCTATCAAAGAACCATTTTTCATGCTTCATGTACCTATAGACAATCCTCTAGTAAGTATGTGTTCATACTCACCATATTCTAGTCAGTTTCTGTTAATTATTATCGCTGTTTTCACAGTTTAAATCACTAACCGTTCTTAATTAAGCAACCGTTGAGAACTTGGAAGCACTAAATGACCGTTTCGTCCCGGTACGGGACTCCTCAACAATGAATGTCCATGACCTCGCGCATGAACACAGCCTCTAAATCACCTGTTCGGTATCCAACTGTGTTAATGTCTAGTTTTAATCAATTCACGATATTGCAAAACTGTCAGGCGGCCTGCTTAAATACCTGGACTATCTGTTGCTGCCATTTAAATATTTCAACAAGTCTGTTAATCGCATAACTTATTCAGGTGCGTTTATGAAAAGTTTACTACCTTTCACTGTACAGGTTACAAAAACTTACAATCAGCGACATTGTGATAGCTGGCAATATGCATTCAAAGGACTGAACATTATTCAGATGTCGATTCCTGAACTGCTTACATCTAACTGGCGATCACTGAATATTTATCGCAAGGGTCGATCAAGAAATAAGAAAAGGAAACTTGTTGAAATACTTTGTGCTGGAAATTCTATATTGTACCAAAATATTATATTGAATAAAGCCATTAATAATAATAATAGTAATCACATGCACCAAATAAATATCCCACACTCGACATAGTATTTTTATAAATTCAACTTCTATGTACTCACTTGAGAGGATCGCTTAATTATTGGCTCCACCAGTGATAAGTCCACTTTATTTCAATACTGTTGCAATAACCCCGCTTCGGTTTGGGCGCTCGGGCAGTATCCCGGCCCTCACACAAATCGAATGATGAAGTGCGGCGCATATATATTTGGTACACCCTTGTTGTAAGAATGTTTATGTTGTTCAATAGAGAATAAATAATTAATGACCTGATTGTCCTGACGCTTCTTATTAGCTCATGAAAATTCTTTCTGTTTTCAGCCTGTTCAAATAGATCACAAGAGAATTTGCCTTGTTTACCTTCTATTGCATGACTCAAATACTTATATATATATCCATTTATAATACAAATGTTTTATTATGTTGTATCATCATTTGCAAAGAAATTTGTTTCCACGCACTGTGTTGGTTAATTTTCTATCACTATGATGTAGTTGCTTCTACTGCTGTGGTCACTTGACTACAACTTACACACACACACTTGACCTATAAAACAAACAAATGGTGTATACATTGACGTGCAAAATCAGTAGAATTCTAAATATAGAGTTGCAGTTTTAGTTAGAAGTATAGTATGACGATGAGCTAATCCATAATCAAGGAAACTATCAAGTTTTTTGTACAAACTTCAAGAAATAAATCATTTTTATCGTAAAATACTTGATAGAGATACTTTTATACAGTGTTCAGAATGTGTACAACTGTTATTTTTTTTATTTCAACACATATATTGGTACAAAAAGGCACCAAATACATATGCGCCACACAAATCTTATTCGATATGTGTGAGGGCTGTGATACTACCCGGGTACCCAAACCGAAGCAGTTAGTTTTCTTAGGGGGCCACTCCCCGAGCCTTCGACCTGAAGGTCTGATCCACAAGGTAATGGAGCATCGTAAGGAGATGCAGTCCCATGGTAGCCGGTGACCAACGATTGGTTCATACGCCATTTGTTCCCGCAGGATACTGGAGCCCATGTGCACCATTGGTTTGGAATCCGGTTAAAGCCCCGGACCTTCGCTTTTCGTCTTCTCAATTTCGTAAACAACACTACTGCCACGAGAAGGCAGTGATTAGGACTTCCCTGGCAGAGGCTATATAAGCGTGGCCATGTGAGAGCATTTCGAGAGGGAGAGCGGACTCTCCCCACTCTCGGCATTTGGGGGCACAACTGTTACGGAAAATACTTAGTGTCATTTAATTTATGGTTAGTAAAAGTGAGATATGATTAACCACTGAGCGTCAATAGATACTAACTAAATAGAAACTGACTACTAATTATTTATTATCTTATTCCCTTTCCTATTGATTGATTTCTTCTCTGAACTCACTGAGTTTAAAGTGCTCATAATTATGTTGAATAAAGTATTATCTCTAGTCTGATTACTCGATATCTCTATGTTTGGTCGTGAATCGTATATCTAGTATAATGTGATCCCTGTCTATGTACTACGTATCGATCGAGTATCTGGTCTAAGACTAGAAAAATTCCTATCAGCGGTCGTGTCGCTGTATTTTAGTAGTATAACGTAGCAAACAGAAAATATTTCTTTATTAATATAGGGGTGTGTGTGTGTGTGTGGAGATTGTAGTATTTTCAAAATTGATCTTAGCTGGTTTACCATTAAAAGCCTGGAACTACTGGATGGTCGTTTCATACTAAACTTCCTCATAACGTTCTATAATTCCTATATATGTAATTCTTAAGCAAATTTAATTAATTTAATATTTTCTAGGCACTAATGAATTTCCTATAAAATTATCCATGATCTCAATATAACAAAGCTTTAGAGTGAATATATATTCGAATTGTTGAGATTATATAGCAATCTATGTACAATATTAAAATCAGGGATACTGATAATAAGGATTTTAAAAAAAACGAAACTTCCTAAAATCATTAAACTTTTACAAGTTCCGTTATTTCTGCTGTGAATGTCTTTTGACCTATAAAAAACTCTCTGGTTATGTTGGCTGGAAAGTGGCTTCAAGTTCACGCGATTAGTTTAAGAATCTTTAAAACTCGTACTCTACGATATTATACTTTTATTCCAGGTAACGTTCACCTTAGGATATCGATTGTAGATGTGACATTCCTTTTTTTTTTCAAAAAAAAGAAAAACACCAGTCTCTTGTACAATCATCCTGTGAAAATAACAAATTTACGTGAATCACTTAGTCCTTCTTGTTTGGATTCCATTCAAATAAGAGTTTGCATTTGCTCAAACTCATAATTAAATCATGTCATCATTATTAATGAATTCAATGAATAGACACTCTATTATGAGAGATCATTTATGATAAAGTATTTGTGACCTAATCAAAGATTGAAGCATATACTGATCTCCTCTTAAATGAATAATTTTTTAAAACGAAAAATGTTTGCTTGAGGATAGGAAAAAAAGAATTAATCTTGTGCCGGGGAAGTCCTAATCACTGCCTTCTCGTGGCAGTAGTGTTGTTTACGAAATTGAGAAGACGAAAAGCGAAGGTCCGGGGCTTTAACCGGATTCCAAACCAATGGTGCACATGGGCTCCAGTATCCTGCGGGAACAAATGGCGTATGAACCAATCGTTGGTCACCGGCTACCATGGGACTGCATCTACTCACTATGCTCCATTGCCTTGTGGGTTAGGCCTTAAGGTCGAAGGCTCGGGAAGTGGTCCCCTAAGAAAACCACCTGCTTCGGTCTGGGCACCCGGGTAGTATCACAGCACTCACGCAAATCGAATGATTTATGTGGCACATATCTACTTGGTGCCCCTTGTGCCAATATCTATGTGTTAAAATAACTAAATAAATAACTCATAAGTTGTATAAAACTGTATTTAAGCTTCGTTAAATTCTTAAGAATATAAATTCTATGCTCCTTGGCCAATGAGCAGTACAAACCATCTAAGCTCTTCTTCAGTGTTTCATAAGATCAGGAGTACAGTATAGTTTCTACTGGTCGAACTGGTAATTCTTACACGTAACCGATTAATACATCACAACTGAATGAATTTTGCGAGAACAGAAACATTGACTTATTGACTGAATAATAATTAATAACAATACAAAAACTCCATCAAAATCATCCACCTGAGCTACAAATCTTCTCCACCATCTCACAAGCTGTTTTTTATATTCACAATATTTGATCAATAGAGTCAGTCAGTCGGTCATAATCATCGTAAAGCTGTGGCATACACGTGCGTTGGTCTCAATCGCTCCAGTTATTGTGATTGACCCTCAAGTAATTAAGTCAATACATGGTTAATCAGTTATCTTAATTCATTAATTGTGCATATTAGATGTTCTTAAGCTAATAAATTGACCTTAGGTAAACTTAATAATATGAGACTCAAATGAGATTTTATTTTAGCAAAATTACTCATATTTACATATGCTTGTCTTTTTTTGTTGATGTGACATATCTCGCCTACTTTTATGTGTGTAATTTTGATTACAAATTATATCATTTTCCACAGGTTAATTCCGTTGAATCAGCTTTACGGTATTTAGCTGAACTTGAAGTAATAGCAGATTATCATAATTCTTCTGATTCTCAAATATCATTGGTACGTCGTCGATCAATGATAGATCGTCTTCCACCGTACTTAATTATACAATTGAAACGATTTTATAATGAATCTAAGGTGAAAAATGTACAAAATATCAATACATCTGTAAATAAATTTAACTCTACTACATCACAAACATCTGTAATTATTCGTAAACATTTGAAATCAGTTAATATCCAATCTAAACTTCTTATACCAAAAGGTAGGTTCGAAACGCGGTGATTGGCGCTTGTATATTTTCATAATAGTAGCATAGATATGTGATGTTACTCTCATTTACCAAGTATAGATTTGTGGACTCAGCTGTGAGTCATGTTTTATATCGGAGGGTTAATGAGACTCTATTAGACTGTTCGAACCGAGTTAGTTAGAACGTTGTCCGTAGATATGGCATGTGCTTTGCACCTTGTAAGTGCAAAGTATTTTACAAAACTGAGCCCGTTTGATTTCAATTTAATTAACACTCTAAATTGTCATTATTCTTATTTACCAAGAGTAGTAACGAATATCACGTTTGTTTAGTCTTTTGGTGCTGGTCAAATTCCATCGATTAAGTTACAGTGTGACCACTAGTCTAAGGGGTTGTGTTCAAATGTTGGATTATTGGAGGTTGTCGGCAGGAGACAGCAGAGCTTAACTTTATGCTGGTCGGTACTCGTCAGCAAGTTGTATCTAGAATCTTGAGGGAAATGATACTCAGACTACTGGATTAAGTAGCTTCACAATCTGAGACATTACTACTGATCTATTCTACCTGCACGAACCTGTATACGTATATATATTCCACTATCTAATCCATCACCTTTTTACTTTCTTTCTGTTTACACATTTAGAACTTTTAAATCAAGAAACACACTTCAGTCATTCACAACGTAATTATCGTCTTCAAGCTGTTATATTTCATGTTGGTGAAACAGTTGAATCAGGTCACTATACAATTGCTGTGCGTATAACTAATCCCCTGAAAAAATCAAACAGCAACTCTTCCACATTTATCTATTTTGATGATGATCGTGCTTGTGTGTTAAATAACGCAGAAAGTATAAATCTCCTACTAACCACACATCATCCATTAGATACAAGAAATTGTGTATTCCTTCATTTGAAAAAACCAAAAACATTTCAAACTAATCCTGAACACGTAATAACATCATCATCATCTAACCAACATCACAGTGCATTAAACGTTTCTATCAATCATCCACGCACACCGTATATTCTTCTCTATGAATCCCAAATAGGAGTTCATTCGGACACATGATGATGATGTGTACATGTCACTGAATCATTTTCTGTGTGTATGTGTATGCTGGCATTTCAATTATTCTTTTCCTTTCTTTTTCTATGGTTTTGATTTTTCTATTGTTTGATTGTGTAACTTTTTTTTTTAGCAAAAACTCTGAATTATCATTCTTTTTCCTATGAAAATCATTTGTAGACGAAGTTTTATTTTTCTTACCATAGCTTTTGTAAAAATCTTTTCTTGTTTTCTGTTTGTGACAAGTTTCGGAAGGAGACCGCAGGGGGGTGGTTAACAATAAGGAACCATTACGTGATTGCATTACATTTATAATTAAATGAGTAAATTATTCAACAGTACATATAGAATTTTGATACAGTAGTGGGCCAATCAGAAGTCATCAAATGATGTGTGCACATGATCGTCCAAGAAATAGCTTTAGTTTTTAATTGATAAAATATAAACCATTGATAGGCTTGATTACCTAAGAGACAGACGTACGTGTATGCTAATGAGTACACATACATGTTATTTGGTTCAGCCAATTAAACTTTTTCTTACTATTCATCTTTCCTCTTGAGTAACAGGGCTTGTGTGTAGAAAGTGTATCAGCATTGATTCTCTGTCAGCTCGTGTTATAGCAAATTTATTCTATTGTTGTTAACAATAGTATTCTTTTATTAAGGGGTTGTAATCTCTCGTTGATGTTCAGGACTGTGACTGATCAGTGTTTGTTGCCATATTTGCGTTCTGAGCAAATTGTCTTTTTATGGTGCTTTAGTTTACTTGGTACTTGGATGGTTGGAGAATTCAGGATGAGGGTTTTAGTTGGGTCTCAGCAACTGGACGTCCTAGTGTTCTTTTATTTGTTATTTGAGTAGTTCTGATGCAACTGTTTGAGGCCGGTCACGCACGACGTGTTTGCGGATAGTTTTAAGTGTGCTAGTTCCGTACTTATAAGACCTTACCATATAGGACGGAAATCCTTTTGGCAAGGTGTGATGTGCTGTTTTCAGGGCCTTCCCAGTCCTCTCCCGTTGTAGAAAGGCAGCATATCTGTAAATGTTGGTTGAGATAAAAAACTTTCTACCGACACAATCCTATGTACTCAGCAGTACGACTCGACTTGCGAACCACGAGTTTGTTGCGTTTAGTTTCACTGCTCTTCAACCAACCTGCTTGGTATGGTAGTTTCTAAAGGAATAAATATCTCAACAATTATAACTGGACTGGGTCATTACGAACTCGAAACCCAACTTCCACGTCAAGGTAGTTGGTATCATTGGGAGGTTTGTTATTGATGTTGATCACCAGTTTACTGTTATGATGGCAGTGCCTCGGAGTGAATTAACGAGATGGATATCAAAAATGTGGAATTGTCCGCTGTATCAACAGCACTAATTAAAATCGATAGCTGTCATCGTAAGATTGAGAAAATGAAACGGTATTTAAACAAAATTATCAGCTCATTGGTGGGCTACTTGGAGATGAGTTCGTGAAGTTTGGTCAGGAAGTTATCAGTGTAGTTCATTTATTTCAAGAGTGAAACAGATGTCACCAACGATATAGGATAGTCACGCTCTTTCACAAATTGAGTGAATATATGAAAGTAGCATCGGGTGTTATTTCGGCTGTTTTAATCATTAACTGTTGTCCTCAAAAATTAGGAAGTTCTGTCTTCAATCGCCGGTCGGGTTGTAGATTTCCGCTCTTGAGGAGTTCTATACTAGTACCTAACAGTTGTCCAATGTTTCCCGGTTCTTAGCAGTACTTCAACTGAAATCATTGTGCGATGAATACCACCTAAAAATCGAAGTAATCTCCATATAACCCCTTCACCTAAAAAGACAAAAGGATTTTATTTAGATGGTGTTTTACCAAGCGTATGACCGAATTCAAATTGAATGTATAATATATCTATTGAACACATTGTTGACAATGATGACATTGGTCTTGACAGTTTAAAAAAATACTTTTAAGTATGATTTTGTGACAAGGTTTTCGACCATAATTTTCGATACCTGAGCCTCGTGAACCTAAAAAGAGGAGAGAAATTCATAGAAACTACACTTCTGCAGTTATTTTGTGTATTACGAACGTGGTATATTTAAGATGAAATGTGAGTTTAGGGCTGTAAAAATAACTGAAAAGGACAATAGAATTGATAATCGATTCGACACATAACGTATCAGATTGAAGTGATTTCCTGGTTTTTCTGCTAATTTTGCAAAACACACGGATTGATTAAAAGTAATTTTCTCAGCTTCTACGATATAAAAGTGTCCTTGGAATAATTTATAATATTCAGGTGAAGTATATAACTGCTCTATCCATAATCAAAGGATGATATTAATACGTAACTGGGCATTGATTTATGAAATTGTCTACTTTATAATTTATTCTAAAAAAAAATGGAAGGAATTTGTTTAAGATTCATACTGAATGTTGTAAAATATTTTCCACCAATCTACTGATTTCCATTTATCTATTGAATGAGATCTTGTAATTTGTCATTAAAGATTATAACACGTAACGAATTACCATGATATTAAAAATGATCGATAATGATGTATATTATTGAATAGTAGTAAGTAATATAACGTTATACACCAAAAAAGGAATCGAGTGAGAACAACCAAAGTTAGTTGGGATATATTTTAAATTTTACGTTTCTTTAGACCATGCATCTTTAGTCATTTTTGTTACTATCTACAATGTAATAACAACAACAGGAAATGATTAAAATATAAAAAAAAACAGAACATTTTCTATGCCAGATTATGTTACTATTTGTTTGATACAATCATCATATTGGATAATCATTCTATTTAATCAATATAAATTGTCTTATCAATTATAGATTAGACTTGTTAACTTGTTTCTAAGTATGATTTATCTTCTAATATTGGATAGTGTAGTGTCAAGAGTGGGATTCTATACGTTCATAATATTGGATAGTTTTATAAATAATCAATATTACTCTTTATTGATTTATGCATCATCAATATTATTTCTTTATTATTATTATTATTATTATTATTATTATTATTATTATTATTATTATTGTATTGATCTATTCAATTAAGTTAATCAATAATATTAAATTGTTCAACTTATTCGACATATTACAGATCTACAGATCTACTCTATTGAATTAAGTCTAATCGAAATGAAATTTAATTTCTAATTAATTAATGGTAATGACTTATAAGTGTTTACTTAAGATAATGACTCTTTTATTTATTACTGAAAATAAGATCATTAGAATAAAAGTAATTGACAACTATTCAGCTATCGTTTTTTTTTCGATCTAAAAACAAAAGGGGTGACGATGATCAACGGCTATAATAGTTCATTATAGGATACTTCATTTAAGTAAGTTTCATTCATTAATGAATTAGATTTCTTTCAATTATATAATTCACTGGTTACAACTTAATTAAGGGTAGTAAAATCTATAAGGACAAGGTCAAAGGAAATTTTTTAAATAAATAAGGTAAACATGTTGAAATGTCACTGGTTAAGATAATGAGTCAGGTGAAGCTAGATCACCATGGAAAACCCGAAAGCACTGGACGGCCGTTTCGTCCTATTGTGAGACTACTCAGTAGTGCGCACCCACGACCTCGCCCCGTGCGAGGTCCGGACCCAAGACCAACTGGTTTCGCACGCGTTTCCCTTTAAGATTCTAATTTAGCGCTTGCTTCGTGATGCAGTTTGATGATTTGCGTAATGCATGTCCTATCCATTTCCATAATCTTTTCCTAATCTTCTATTCAGCTAGAAGTCGGTTTGTTCTTTCCCACAGTAGGCTGTAGCTGATGGTATCTGTTCAACGGACATTGAGTATCTTGTGTAGACACATGTTTATAAATACTTTTACCTTCTTGATGATGGTTGTCGCAGTTTCAGTATCATACAGTAGAACTGACTGTCTTAACGTTCATGTTGAAGATTCCGACTTTGATATTGGTTGACATTTGTTTTTAGTTCTATATGTTTTTCATTTGTAAGAATGTGGCCCTTGCTTTGGGAATCCTCAAATTGCCATTAGCTATATATATATATTAGCCTGAATCCAACTCAAATTGAACAATATCTTTATGTCAGTCATTGAATAATTTTCTCAGATGCATAAAATTCATTAATTCAAACTTGACAGTTATCATATAAAACATTAAAATATACAGAGAAAAATTAAGAGAAGAATTAAAAAAGAAGAAGAAGAAAAAGAAGAAAATTACCACTTATCACAAATTGCATGATATATCACTATCATTAGATAAACTATTCCAACTTTAGCTTTTAAAAAGAAAAAAAAGCAAGAAAAATTTAAATAATAAGACATAACCAGAAAAAAACAAACAAACAAACAAATAAACAACTTAATAAATGATGAAAATGAGAACGAATAAACGAGTTTTTGTTTCTAAGACAGAAAAAAAAAACAACTAGTAACAACAAGTCATAAAAAACTATTGATTATTTCAATTCGTATCTTTTTCTGTTTTATAAAAATCCATATATATATATATATATATATATATATATATATATATATATAGATATAGGATACAGGTTGGGAAGTGATTACTACGAATTGTGAATATGATTGGTTAACTTAAAAGTGATCACATTTATAATTGACCAATCAGAATGATGATTACGAATGGCGCTCAAAAAAAGCTTATATTTATATATGAATAAGATTACTTGTCAAATCATTCAACACTTGAATATGATTCTTAATTTATTTTCAATGTTTATTTGATTGATTATTTATTTTAATTTCTAACTATATTACTTATTACTACTTATATTAAGTAGTATAATACTGAATATAAATAATTATGTAAACAAAGTAAAAGAAGATATATCTTTTTTAAAAAAAAGAAGTAATCCCCTTCTGAAATTGAACATTGAACGGGCGAAAAAAACAGAGAATTAAAATAATCGATATCATTCCAAAAGTACCCTTTATTTATTTATTATCACTATTATTATTATCAAATAAATTCCGTCTAATTTATGTGTAGTTTAATTGGATTTCAATCTTATTCACATTCATATTTACATCTTTATGAATCGATCACGTACATTCATTAATTTTTTTCGGTCCATCTAACCAAATTTGGAAGATTTGAAGCGATTTTACTGAAATTCTTGATCTCTCTCTCTTCCGCCCTCATCGGAACAAAGAAAACAAACTCAACAATCAATTGAATTATATATTCATGTAAGTGTTTATATTCAATTCATAATCATGTTGTATAAATTAGATATTTTCCTGTATTTTCTTTGATAAATTCTTAATGAAGATCAGAAAGTGGTTTTAATGGATATATTATAATAATAATTTAATAGGTTGAGATCATGAGTTAATTATAAGCTGAGAATCATGACAATAGGATGAAACAGCTATTCAGTTCTTCCAGGTTATACATGATCGTTTAGCTTTAATTGAATCATGATCTCATCTATTAAATTCTCAAGTATTTATTATTGATTATTTAGAAAATAATAGTAATAATCAGTTTAGAGTTGAAATCGACAGTTTTTCAGCATGTAGATTAATCACTGTCTACTTGATTATCTTGAAATAACTGATGATTATGAATAAGATATAATAATGAGTATTAACTTATAATTCAATTTTATATACAAATTAATATGGATTGATTGAAATTAGCCATTACCATAATTGAATAATGGCTCAGTGGTTTGGAGGTTAGACGTTTGTGCAGGAGGCCGATAGGTCCTGAGGGCGGAATCATGGATGCGCACTGCTGAGGGGTCACATACTAGTAAGACGTGGCTGTCAAACAGTGATTCTAGGTTTTCTATGGTGGTCTAGTTCTAATCAACTCATGAATTCAACTATAAAATTACAAATCACTCTATTACTTTAAAGGGTTCACTTTATGAATTAACTATACATAGAAAATTATTGTTAACCAGGAAATATCATATAAATATTTATGGTTAATGTGATAATCCTCACAAGTGATCATTTAACATGTCAATAAAAATCAAACTCATTATCTTTAAGTCTCATGTTGAATACTTCTATTTATCAAATCATTTAATTATTACTTAATTTCAATAAAAAATTAATAAAATTCATATTACTGTCAGAGCGGGTTGAGATCATAAGTCAATTGAAACTAGACCATCATAGAAAACTTAGAAGCACTAGACAGTTGTTTTGTCCTATTATGGGACTCTTCAGTAGTATACATCCACAATTACGCTTCACAAGATCCCATCTAACATTTATCAGTTTCGCGCATGAACACTTCCATGTGTTCTATGATGATCTAGTTTTAATTAACTTATAATTTCATTTAATAAAATTATTATATATATTATATTTACAAATATAATTTGAATAGAATATAAGTTGGAAACAACAAATAAATCAAGCAGTGAAGGTTTCATTGTAAATATATTAAGGGGGTGGTGGTGGTGTTGGTAATGATAGACATTCATTGTCTTCATTATGATTGAATTAAATCTCTAATCAATTTTTATTATCTAAAATTAATCAACTTTATTAAACTTTAAATGAAACCAAAAAAACAATTTGTAGAAATTTATTGTAAATGAATCAATCAATTTAAACTTGATTGAAGTTCAATATTATTAACGTTGGATACCAAGTTATTGGTTTCGAGGTGAAATATTTGCTCACAAGACTGAAGGTTATGATTTGGATTCCTGTGAAAGAGATTGTGGAAGCTTACTGTGAATGTGTTCTATACTAGAATGTACTAGAATTGTAGTCTAATATCAATCAATTCATGATCTTAATTCATAAGTATAGAAATTAGATTTAAAATCAGAGAATATTGAATGTAAAATTATTTTTCATTTGTTAAAAATAAACTTACCATTAGTAGTCATACATAATCTGGTATGATATGAGATCTACGATATAAAGTCGTATGATGATCACTATACTGTATAATCATTAGATTAGTATTCAATAGGGTGAAACTATAGTTTATGGACGACCTTTGAGTGACGCTAAAATGACCTTGAAAGTGTCGACCTACTTACTAGGACTAAGTGAGGGTTATAGAACAGTTTGAAGAATAAGGATTACGATTTATAGTTGATGGTTGGGGTCAGGAATTAGATTGAGGGTTTTCATCACGAACTGACATCAGCTATAATACCAGGATTCCATTTAGCCAAATGAGTGAATGTATTTCGGGCCAAAATCGAAGATCTGTTATCGTAAATCTGATTGATTCGTCCATAAATTATAGTCTCGCCTTCAATAGTTTATAGTTTTTGTATAGTTTATTGTATAATGATCAATTCAATTTTAATTATTTGGATCCTTACATAGACGTTTCACTTTATCAAATGTAAAACATTGATTTAATAAGAAATTACAATGTATTGTAGAATGACAAGAATCTCCTGAAATCTCATAGTTTCCCATTTTTAAATCTATCTTTACATTGAATATACTATTCAATAAGATTTCAGTAGTATTTTAATGATAGATTATATTACTAATTATATTATTTTTTTTTAGAAACTTACCAATCATTTGTAATAAATGTTAAATTGATTTTTTGTCATTGATTTCACCCCCCAAACCAATAAATATATATTTATTTAGCCTATATGCTTGCATATATATAACTGACATCAGGGTTCTCTCAACTTTACATAAAAACAAAAACGAATGAAGTGCATGATGCAATTTTACATTATGTTTCTAGTAATAAAAAAAATTGTTGTCAAGCTAAAGATTCATCCTTTAATTAATTAATTAATTTTTATTTTGATTACCTATTTCCTACTTTTTCTTTTAATTAATTGGATCTAAGAGAAAAAAATTTTGTTGATTGAAATCGAAATTGAAAAATGTAATAAACTATTGAAGCGGTGTTTTAAAGTTTAGGGTTTGGGATGGTAGTGGTAGTGGCGGTGATGGTGGGGGATCGAATAAAGACGAAGTTCATTTCAGTCACCTTTTTAATGTCATTATTACATTAATGGACAATTTAAAGAAAAAGATTTTACCTTAGTTAGGAATTTTCTCATAAAAATAACAGATAAATATAATCGTTCACATCGCGGATTAACCTTAGTTTGATGATTACTGTTAATCTATCAAGCATTGAACAACTGTACGAACTGGATCTTTGAGTAGCAAGACTTATAGTTATCAGTCAGTCAGTAACAACGTAGAACTTCGTACTTACGTACGTATATCAGTTTGAGTTGCCATACCACATTAACACAAAGATGCAGTTGTCGATTCAAATCCCGTAGTGGTATAGGTAGTAAGAGTATAAGCAGTAATAGGAGATATTAGGGTTTGAGGATGTTGGTCAAGGAGTATAATCCAGTGAAATGAAGTTAGAAAGAGATAAAAATGGACATGAAAAATTCAGAAAATAAGAATTAAAAAAAATAGAGAGTGGATGCACTTGCACCCTTGCAAATGATTTTGAGCCATGTCATTCAAGGTCTCCAACCATCAGTTGCTATAGTCTCACGGATCGCAACCAGGTAGTCTACACCTACCAACATGACTCAGTCCACTTGTCATTGATTCCATGGATTTGTGTCATGTTTTGATCTGGCCACCCCTATCTTTCCTCCAACCTATTCCTATACCATGGAACATCGCTCGTCGTGGTAGTTGGTGGTTGAGTATACATAACACATTTCCCAACCATCTCAACTGATGAAGTTTCACTACTTCATCAACTGATTTGCCATTTTTATCTTGTACCCATTTTTTAACAACTGCATTAATTACTCGTTGGCGTCAGGATATACGAGCAATGTTTCGAAGACACCTATGATCAAATACTAGTAACCTACGAATATCCTCTACTCTTACCGGCCATGTTTCACTGCCATAAAGTAGGACGGAACGAACTGCTGTGCAGTAAATACTTCCTAATCATTGTAGACCCTGAGTTTGATCGCTGGTTGGGTTATGGATCCGTATTGCTGATGAGTTTTATGATATAGTTAAATATATGTCTAATGTATTACGGTTTTCAATGGTCACCTAACTGATGATTGATATCATTACAATTAAAATATAATGATGAGGTTATTCAGTATATTAAAATATATGTAAGTAATAATTCGTTGCATTTGCTGTCTATCTATCTCTAAGTGGTTGTTGGGATATTCAGGAAAATATCCCAAAAATTATTCTGTTAAGTCTAACGCTATCCTTGAACTTGAAACGGTGTTATTTTCTTATTGGTCAATATTTACTTCACGTGTCGTTTTCCTACTGGTCAGTATTGTACGATGTTATTTTCTATTTTATGGTACTATGTGGTCTGCTTGATTGGTATATAAACAGAGTGTGTTTGAAATATAATGATTCATATATCCGAGGCTGAGACTTACATTCTGGACTCAGCTGGCTGGGCCAAACAGGGAAGCCGGACCAATCAGAACCCTAGGTCGTTCTTACGTGTTTGGGCGTCTTTGGTCCGATCGATAATTCGCTGTCCTCTAATCTGCCGTCACAAATATAGCAGTGGTAATTCTCTTGAGTGATAATTCATAAATGAAACATTGGTTAGTTATGGAGAATACTATTCCAACGAGTTTTTGTTTCTGAAAGAATGTTTTTTTTCTAATGATTTTAAAAGTATTTCACACTATATTTGAAGGAACCGTCTAATATTTCTTGACCGTAAGTAATTGAAATTGATATTTTCTAAACCGTTCAATCTTTAGAAACATTGATTTACCTGAGAATTAAAATTGAAATTCAGACATGAAATGACAGTGAGTATCATTTGCGATGAATCCAAATAGATATTAAATGATATATGATACTTTGTTAGTGATTAAAACAAAATACGAAACCCTGAATTTGAATAAAAAACTCTCATTTTTGGGTTGTACACCTTTTAATAATTTTTGGATGCTTGTAAATTAAGGCAATATCGAGGCAATACGCACAGTATACACATATGCCAATAAGAGATTGATCAATTACAGTCCTAAACATCAACAGGAAGATTAAAATAAACAATACCAAATAAATTTAAGCTTCGCTCCATTGTACAAACAAGTAGTTATTAGGACTTAGTAGCTAAATGGATGACACTATGGCGTTTGAAGCAAACGGTACTGGGTTTGAGTCCCAGAGTGAATATCAACTCTGAGATGTAGGTACATTCAACCGATGAGTCCCGAATAGGACGAAACGCGCGTTCTAGATACCATCCATTTTTACATCTTTCCTTAAACATTAAATTATATTTAATTAATGATTGAATATTTAATTTATCCGCATGGTTAATCTGAACACTAAAATAGTTTGTCATTTTATTTATTTATATTCATAAATAGTAAAACTATTGTTCAAGCATATATAAGCTCGACTAAGTCAAGTGTAATGTCACAATAATAACAATAATAATAGTAATAATGATGATAATAATAATGATTAGATCATATGACCTATAAATGAACAGCTTGTATATCTATCTCACTATCTCTTTCATTCATTATTCGTTTCTCGTTGTCACTTTGCTTGTTTTTTTTCTTTATCTTGAATCTTGTTGTTTAGTTATTCATGTTTTAACTTATCTATTTATATTCCTTTATACAACTATAACCATTTCCTATGTGAGCTATTCTTTTCTTTTAGAAAAAAAAACAAACAAAATATTCTTATATATATATATATGGTTGTTTACCCTAGAAAAAAGTCAATGTAGCTTTAGGCAATATATTGATGTATAATAGTTCTAGATAAGCTCATATTCGTTTACAATATCATATGTCATAATATACGTACATTATGAAGACTTTTGAAGATCTGCACAAGTACTTTATATAATTTATAATTATATACGCATTAGTGATTAATTTACAGATGAAAATTTTAGAAGTGTTCGCAAGTAGCTATGATCTGTGGAGTTTAGTTATGTCTATTATGAAGTAGTTAACAACTAAATATATTAGAGAATGGATTTTACAATATCACGAATTGATTGAATGCGAACTATTGGAAAACAGCTTAGTAGTTTGAAGAATAAACTCTTGTTGTGGAATATGAATGTCTGGAGTTTGATTCTTAGTAGGGTCATGAATCAAGATTGTTGAGGAGTTCTGTACTAAAACTAAATACATGTCCAGTACTTCTTGGTTGTCCCTAATTAGTTGACAGAGATTATTCTACAGTGTAATCTATTTTTAATATCGAACTAATCGAAAAAAATAATATATTATTTAACATTTCTAGATACAGATAGCTGTTTGGATTATTATTTGTGACGATATGACAATATCAAAGTTATGAATAGGTATGTGCAAGTGTAATTACTACAAAATTCCTGTGTCAAATATATTCGGTGATAAAATGAGATGTCATGAGTGTAAGACTCACTAATAAACAATTATGGATGAATTTGAATGAGCTAAAAGAATATTTAAAAGCCTTCTATACACATTCTATTAAATATTCATCCGTTAAGTACTTGTTAAATAATAATTCCATTTCACTTTTTTATGTTCTATGCAGACAGTTCTCAACTATAATTAAATACATGTTGGAATTGAATAAAGGTAGTAATGTTGAAGGGGGGGGGAGAATTTCAGCATATGCCTTGTTAAAGTTCCTTAAGGGCTGAAAATGCCATGAAATGTCTTATTTAATCAGTACCAAATAGAATTTTCACAGAAACATCTAGGATCTAAGTAATCACTTGTTACGGTTTCCACTGGATATTTACGTATATTGATTCTATGCCGCGTATGGTTTCAGTAATTTATGGAAGACCAAAACTGTGCTGTACTTTATAATACCCTCGTTTTTTCTTCGGTGCACAAATCAACCCTTAGAGTAAAGCTTTTATATTCAATTTGTATCTTCTCTCTAATATTCCAGATAAGATGTAGAAATAATTTGAATTATCAGAACAGTCTAAGAAAACGTTTTAGGCGTGTTGTTACAAGACTTATCACGTATCATTACCATAGTCAATACATGGTCAATTGTTTTGATTATTATAACTTAGTTATACTAGGCTTTATAGTTTATTTAACATAGAATAAATGAAAAAAAAACTATTTCATAATTGTAATTACGTAAGCTTTTCATAGGATTTATCGTTTATTGATTTATGTGAGTACGTTTTTCAAATGAATTCCGTCATTGATGTGGATTAATTTTGTCCTTTTTTGTTTAACATCTAAATCAATAAAATCTAATTAATTAACCAGACAAACCTAACAACTACTAAATCATACGTAATACAAATATCATTAATCATATTAGATATTGTTTATTCAATACTGGGATCTAAGTGAAATTAGAAATTTAAACCATCATTGCTTAATCCAGTCTTAAACCTCAATGGGAAGATACAAGCCAAACAATAACAAGTGAATTGAAATTCACCCGATTGCACAAGCAAGTGACTATCAGAACTCAGTAGCTGAGTGGACAACGCAATGGCTTCTGAAGCGAATGATACTGGGTTCGAGTCCCAGAGTGAACATCAACTGTGAGATGCAGGTACATCCAGCTGACGAGCTCCGAATAGGACGAAACACGCGTCCTGGATTCCACTGCTAGTCACTATTCATCATCATTTAATGCTAATTGATTAGTTTAAATGTTAAGCCTTTTTGTTTGAAAACATAAGGACTCAGTGTTTGTTACTTGGTGAGTTTATGGATGAGCATTATAGAGATACTTCATGCTAAGATGAAATCTGTGTTTCCTGGTTACTAATAGCTGTCTAAGTTAGATCGGTTAGTGATCTTGGTAACCTTCGTCATTTTTCACAAAACGTTTAATATATATGAAAAGGTATCATAGTGAATTAAGTGAAAAGATACTTTTCTTCTGTCGGCTTGTATTTTTAACATTGTGTATATCGATCATGATAAAGTTGAACATGTCATAACTGGATGCTTTTTCATTCCATTTATTGATAGCCCCATTGAAATGTATTAACTTTCGCAGTATCCTTCGTTTTAAACATCAATGAATTTTAACGAGTTCCGTAAACCACAACTTTTTCAGCTTAAATGATATATAGATTATTCTTAGGAAGAAAATGTAAATGATCAAGTTGTTGTTATTTAAGATTGAATTCCAATTAATCTTTGTCGACAATCCTGTTATTTAATCTTGACCATCATCACTAGGTTATTCAGTCTCTTTCTACCAATTTGTTTACACTTTCCTCAGTCAATCAGTCAGTAACAACGTAGGACCAGGCACATATATGCATCAGTTCAAGTTGCCATACTACATTAACACAACAAGATGAACACTGAATTCCTAGAACTAGTTAATTGAGTGGTGGTAATATATAAAAGAAAGATTCCATATAAGGATATAGTACAGGAAGAAAGAATTAGTTGGTAGAGAGAAGGATTTAAAGCGATTTTAATCTCTTAGTTTAAGAGAAAACAGAGAGTGTATTCACCGACACCATTGTGATTGATTCTGAGCCATGTCACCTACAGTCTCCAACCATTGGTTACACATTCCTGCGCTGTTCGGATTATTTAAAATGTATAAAAACGGGAATACATGTTGAGATTCCCTCCCCCACTTATTATCAATTTACTTATATATGAATCAGTTGTTCAACGACTAGTTAAAGTCTTTTACATATTAGATCAAAAGATTCCATTCGTTCTTTTTTAATTCTATTTTAAAAAGACGAAAAAAAACCTAACAACAACAAGAAGAAGACATTTGATTTGCATCCTGGAATTATTGTGTCTGTGTGTACGATATGTCTATTTTTGTAAAATATTACTACAATATTGTCATTCATCATGAGGATGAAGAATGTTTTCATTAATTTTTATACCAAAAATTATTATTAATGTTTTGATAAATTTTCTGTATTTGTATGCTTATGTAAATGTGTACATTCCTATCTTCACAACTGTCCATCTAATCTATACTGGTCCAATAAGACAAACAAATTTCAAAATATAGATTGTGCATAGATAGGAAAGTATTAATTTTTACTTATAATAATGCTACCTTAGCTACTGCTTGAAGCATGTGTTTGTGTATGTGTAAATGATTTATAAGTGTATGTGCAGAATGTATATATACATACGTGTGTATATGTGGCGCACATTCGTATACAGGAATGTCAATCAAAACTGATCCATCATTTTTTGAGAAGTTAAACGATAAGAAACTATTAGGCGGAAAGTATTGTAAGCTGAGATGATGATGGCTAGTAGTAGCATCAAAGACACGCGTTGTTCCTAGTTAAGACTCGTCAGTTGAATGCATCTGTATCCCAGAGTTAACGTTTACTTCAGGACTCGAACCTATTACTGTTCGTCCCAAACTCCATCACGTTATCCACTTAACTACCAAGTCCCGATAGCCGCTTGGTATTGTTTACTTGAATCTTCCCATTGTTGTTTAGGACTGTAATTGATTGGTATTGGACGAAAAAAGAGAATAATAGCAGTCATGTTTTTCCCTTCACTGTTTATTTTTATTTGAAAGAAAATAATTATTAAACATCTTCCATATGTGTGTATTAACTTATTTCCTCGAAAAGTTAATAACATTTCAAAATAAGAATTTCTTGAATCTACTTGTTTACACTGATCAAATTTGTCGACTTTTATTTGGTAATGATGATGAAATAGCCAAGTATATGGTCCTGGAGATTACAAGTAAATAAAATCAGTCTGTAAAGCACAGTAAAATTCAGTTATTTCCACAAACCTCTTTATACTAATAATAATCATGAACCATGAAGTGAGGTGATTTTCAGAGTTTTAGAGACAAACTGAGACTAGTGAAGACTAAAATATATCAAGTATTAGACGTAATTAGTTTCGGAAGATAGGAAGATTTAAACAACCTGTACAAGTCACTTAAAATTCACCTTTGGATTGAGTAGACAAGTGGATAATACGATGAAGTTTGACGCGAAACCTACTGAATTCGAGTCCCTGAGTGAACATCATCATGGATCGGACGAGTTGATACAGCTGAAAAGTCCCAAATAAGATAAAACGTGCACCGCGTATTTCACCGCTAATCATTATCTAATTCTGCTCAAAATGCTTGTAATTTGATGAAGATATATAGGCAATCCGCTCAGCATACACATATGCTAAAAGAGACTGAATCCTTACCGACTTCAACTTCAACATTCGGAATATTCAAACCCTTAGAACTGATTTAATAGAAAGTGCTTTTAATGTCTATTGTTTCTAATCATAAGAAATCACTTCAATATTAGAGCTGAACACTAAAATATTCGTTTTTAAGTCATTGAGTATTGGATAGTAGTGAAATCTAAGGTAAGCATTCTAACTCGTCAGCTGCATAGAACTCAATCCTGGTGTTCATTTTCACATTAACATTTGACTCCAGCACCTTTTACTTCAAATCCCAACGCGTTATCCATTAAGCTATCAAATTTAGTCAATGATTTGATTCGAAATATTTCTATTTTTTTCTCATTGTTGATGCTAAGAAATGTAGTTAATCAGTCTTTATTGGTATATAAACATTCTATATTCCATTCTTATTCATGATTTAACTTTTACAAAACTTTGTTATTCGATGACAGTGCAGAACCAATCCACTTATGATACACATATGCCAATTGAGAATGTGAAAATGTAAACCATTACAAATAAGAAATAATTTCTGAGTGGAAAAGATTGCAAGAACAATGAACCTCATTGAATTCATCGTAAAATCAATACCCACACTGTAAAAAAGACCATTAAAATAAGTATTCAACACATATTTGTAATCAATGAGCTTCATAATGAGTTTCACAATGTTTTATCGTAACTCTATAAAATAGTGAAGTTAATTCAATATTAAATAAGACAATAACCTATCAATGTTATTGAATATGGATTACACTAACTGAAATAAATATTGACCGATAACTTATTGACTGTTTAATGCCATTTTCATAGTGAAATCTGATAGTATAAATTTATATCATGTAAAACAATCATAATATCATCTTACTTGATTACATACGTCTGTTACTCCTAGTGAAGGGGCATAGGCCATCCACCAGCATTCTCCATTTAACTCTATCCTGAGTAATCCTTTCCATTTGTTTCTAGTTGTTATTCATTCTATTCGAAGCAAGAAAAGTAGTTTCCATAATTATAGACAGTTCAGAGTCGGCAAATAATGCGCAACGTGGAATTCTCTGGGGTGACATTCGTAGAACATGTCCAAGCCACCGAAGTCGGTGCTTCAAGATGGTGACACCGATTGGATTATCGTCTCTGCGCCCGAACACACGATGCCGAACCTCTGCATTACTAACATGGTGTTGCCACTGCATGTCAGCAATCCTTCGGAGACAACGATGATTGAACACAGAGAGTCGTCTAACGTCTTCAACTCGGAGAGGCCAGGTTTCACAAGCATAGAGCAAAACTGCTCTCACCGACGCGTTGTAGACACGACCTTTTACAGCCAGACTGACATCACGAAGGCGCCAAAGATGGCCCAGATTGGCATAATCCGCTCTGGCTTTCGCTATACGTGCATTAATCTCATCACTCACACCCCCACCAGCACTTATGCTGCTACCTAGATACACGAACTTCTCGACTACTTCTATCTACTCACCATCCAGGGTGAGTACAGGATTAGAATCCTGCCAGTCTTGTAGAAGTACTTTGCACTTCGAAGGTGCAAAGCACATACCATACCTACGGACACTGATTGCCAACTAATTAAGTGCGGATTGCATGCCTTGGGCATTATCGCAAGGCATGCAATCGGTGTCATCATCTTGAAGCACCGACTTCGGTGGCTTGGACATGTTCTACGAATGTCGTCCCACAGAATTCCACGTCGTGCATTATTTGCCGACTCTGGGACTGGTTGGAAAAGGCGGAGAGGTGGTCAGTATATGACATGGTGTCGTGGCATGAAAGAAATATGCAAAGGACTGGCTCGTGTTGGTCCTTCACGACTCCCTGGCTGGGGTCCGAGAGATGGTGCTACACAGTGGCTAGAGACGTTATCAGATATGACTCAGAATAGAGGCCAGTGGCGATCCTGATGTAACCTTTTATTTTCTTCGTAAAAAGTGGTTGTATCTTCCTTAACTGAAAGATGTCTTCTGATTGTACCTTTCCGTTCCCCCATTATTACCACTATTATTATTACACTACCTTACACCAACCTCTTTGTCATTGTTCCCCTCTTTTTTACGCTCCTTACCTTTTTTTTCCTTGTCTTTAAATTCTCATTGTTCTGTGTGGCGCATATATATTTGGCGCACTCTTCTACCAATATTTATGTGTTCAAATAAAATGAATAAATAAATCATTCTATTCATGTCTGCTTCGAATTATCGACTCAGTTTGTTCTTTGGCCTTTCGCTTTTCCGTTTCCCTTTAGGATTCTAATTTAGCACTTGCCTCGTGATGCAGTTTGATGATTTGCGTAATGCATGTCCTATCCATTTCCATAATCTTTTCCTAATTTTCTATTCAGCTAGAAGTCGGTTTGTTCTTTCCCACAGTAGGCTGTAGCTGATGGTATCTGTTCAACGGACATTGAGTATCTTGTGTTAACAATTGTTTATAAATACTTGTACCGTTTTGATTACGGATGTCGTAGTTTTCCACGTTTCAGCTCCGTGCAATGGAACTGTCTTCACGTTCGTACTACTATTATCTACCTGATAATATTTTCTTATAATTTCCAAAAAAAAACGTTTAAGAGTTGAGGGGTTGTGGAGATTGTTAAGTTTTTGATTGAGATCATGAACCGATTGATGTTAGACCACTATTGGAAACCTGGAAGCACTTGAGGGCCGTTTCGTCCTATTATGTGACTCCTCAGCAGTGCGCATCCACGTCCAGTACTTCCAGGTTTTCCATAATGATCTAGCTTCAATCGACTCATGATTTCAACTATTGAAATGTTTATTTTAGTTTGACAATGACTTTGTTTTATTTGTAAAGTTAGTTACTTAGATATTTTCACAAAGAAATAAACAAACAAACACAACAACACCGTGTGTGTTATAAAATAAAAAATAAACAAATATTGAGAAAATAGAGAAGAACAGAATATTAACATACTTATGTATGTATATGATAATGTAAATTAAATGGGATAAAATGAATTCGGAAGGCAGAATAGAATGAAACATAATTGAATAATATTACAATTCTGTCATTAATAATAATAATAATAATAATAATAATAATAATCATATTCAGAATATTCTATGACATTTGATAGTAGAAATCTATGACAATGAAGTTATTCACTGTCTAGCCTCTCCATCCCCTCTCCAAATGCTTTCACTATAAATGACAGTGAGTATGTGTTCGTGTTTGGGTATATCTCTCTATATTTGTTCGTATGTGTACTGGTGTATGTTCTGATGTATAAGCGTGTGTATATCTAATAATAATATGGTTGATAATAATAATAATAATAATAATAATAATAGTACTCATGCTTGAATAAATAAAACTTCTGTTTGTGTTCTTTTTCTCTCTCTCTCTCCATTGTATACTATTTTCTTTGTGATTATTTTTCTTGTGTTGTTTAGTGAAACACGACTCATCAGGATAATAGGGTAGTAGTATTTCATGTTTGTCAATGTTTGTATACTTATAGCATACTATTTCTGATTATATATTGCGTTTTCATCCCCATCTCATCTCAATCTTTCGTTTGTTCAGCATCATCATCATCATCCACATCATCATCGATTTTTTTTTTGCATGCGCTCAAAGTAACTGAGAAAAATTCCTGTCATATTTGTTGATCTGATTCGATCAACAATAATTTTCTATGAAAAAAGAGTAGTATATGTATGTGAAAAAGATCAATTTATGCCATAGAAAGTCTAAATATGAAGTATAAACTGTTCTTGATCAATAATTAGTCGAATGGTGTGGAGAAAATCCTGGCTAGGGAAAAAATTGAACAACTGATTATATGTAATTTAGGGAGATCGAACTAATTCAGTGGTTATAACAATACGTTCCAGTAGCAGTTAGATTCCCTGTTTTATATATATATATATATATATATATATATATATATATATATATATATCATTGAAATCACGAACCGATTCTAGATAGACAGCTATTGAAAACCTGGAGATTTGGTAACACTGGATGACTGTTTCGTCTTAGTATGAGACTTCTGATCAGTGGACACTCATGACCGACGTCATGCATGCGAACAGTTAAACCATAGACCTTTGACCTGAAATCGATTGGTGAACAAGTCTAACTCACGATATTGCACTATCATCTTCCATTGTCTTCGTCGCGTCTCTTCTTTATGCCCAACACAATTGAACTCTATTTGGTCTCGCCTCAGTGGTCTAGGGGTTAAGTGTTCGCACGCGAGACTTGGGTGGTGGATGAGTACTGATTAGAAGACCCATTCTAGAACGAAACAGTCATCAAGTGTATCCAAGTTTCCGTATTTTCGAAGGTTGTCTAACTGTGATTGGATTAGGATTTCAATCAAATTCAACAATCTTAAAAACCTCATAATGATATAGATAAATTGACCTTTGAACCAATGAACATATCTGCATTTTAAACCTTACAAGAAAGGCAGTATTTGGGGAGTATGACAAATCCATTATTATGTACTACTACTACTGTAGTTTAGGAAGACTTGTTACACAATTGTAGCGCATCATTGTCGGGAAATCACAATTTGTATATGACTAGTTCATTTTTGGTACAGAACTGAGCAATAGAAACATAGTAATTTATGAACCGTGATGGGTATGTCAACATTTCACTAATTAGAGAAAAAAAAGACTTACAGTTAGAGGAATATCAAAATACTGTAAATCAATTATTTAGTAAATATACCATAAACGCATATGTAATCATCCACTGTAAGTTAGTTCTCAAAATCCTACTTTTTTTTACTTATACTCCCGTATCTAACATTTATATAATCCAGAAACCTACTATATAAAGTCACAATCAAAGATACTACAACTGAGCCATTTAAGTGTTGATTAAATTCTTACAGATGATCTGAAGCTTTCTGTTGATTGACTTTAGCCACTTAACATCATTTAGTCCTTTTCATTAAATAGTGAACGAATGAAAAAAACAGGCACCAAACAAATAATGTTTTTTATTTACATTCTTAGAGTTCATCAATCTAAAATTTGTTTTTAAGCATTGTCAGATAGGTGGTAGTAAGTTCTTCAAAACATAACATGTGATTGTCTTAAGAAAGTCTTTTAGTTAATACTTATAATGAAACAGTTGCCAATTATAATATTTAATTTAAACAAATTTAAGAATAAAGTACACAAGATTATGCTTTGTCTAAGTAGATAAACTTGAAAATTGTCTGTCAGCTTTTACCATTACATGATTCTATATTAATTTTAAACAATCTTTTATCGCATATTAGTTGGTTTAGTTAAGCCGTTGACTGGCTTTATTTAGTTATTTACTTACGTCTGTTACCCCTAATGGAACATAGGCCACCGACCAGCATTCTCCAACCCACTCTGTCCCGGGCTTTCTTTTCTAGTTCCATCCAATTCTTGTTCATTCTTTTATGTCTATCTCCACTTCTCGGCGTAATGTATTCTTTGGTCTTTGGAATCTCTCGAGACGGGATCGTGGATGTGCACTGCTGAGGAGTCCCACAATGGGACGAAATGGCTGTCCAGTGCTTCCAGGTTTTCTATGGCGGTCTAGCTTCAATTGACTCATGATCTCAACCATTAAAATTACTATAATATTCACAAAACCCCTTAAAATATGACATCAATCATTACACAGTGACTAAATATCTTATTCCTACGGTAGGTCAGGTAATATCAAAATAATTCATTGGTAATATCTCGAATAGTGAAACTAAGTGATTCAGACTCGAATGTTAAGGAGCCCATCAGTTAACTCATATATTCAGGGGAAGCTAGTACAAAACCGAAGTTCTAGCGTATCCTAGTGACTTTCTTCAATCAACTGACATTTAAGTTTACTTCATCATCGAATTAAGTTACAACCACACATATATACATAGACATATATACAGAATTAACGAAATATTTTTTTATACCAGCTAAATTATAACATTAGATAAAGTAAATTATTTCTTTTAAAACTTTACAATTGCAATTTGTAAAAACAAATACCTTCTGAATAGCATTAAGAAAGAAATTGATTGCATAACCTAAATACATTGGTCTATATTTGCGTACTATGATGATATAATTAGATATATGTTTAGAGATTAACACTTTTTCTATCCTTATTGTATATTCTATTCTATTCATTTGAGAAAAATAAGTTTTCAAGAAGAGAAGAAAAGTGAGTGAGAGATAGACTGTGTTTCACTTTCTTCTAGATGTGATATTTGTCGTACTTAAGTTGATTTGTCGTGGGAATGATGTGTAAGGAATAATACTTAAGGTGGGATAAATTATGTTACCTACTTACTTACTTACTTACGGCTGTTACTCCCAATGGAGTATAGGCCACCGACCAGCAATTTTCAAACCACTCTGTCCTGAGCCTTTCTTTCTAGTCCCATCCAATTCTTGTTCATTTTTCTCATGTCTATCTCCATTTCTCGGCGTAATGTGTTCTTTGGTGTTCCTCTTTTCCTTTGGCCTTTAGGATTCCATGTGAGGGCTTGTCTTGTGACGCAGTTGGGTGCTTTCCTCAATGTGTGTCCTATCCACTTCCAGTGCTTCTTCCTGATTTCTTCCTCCACTGGGATCTGGTTTGTTCTCTCCCACAGTAGGTTGTTGCTAATAATGTCCGGCCAACGGATCCGAAGTGTTTTGTGTAGACAACTATTGATGAACGCTTGTATCTTCTGGATGATGGCTTTCGTAGTTCTCCAAGTTTCTGCCCCATACAGTAGAACTGTCTTGACATTTGTATTGAAAATTCCGACTTTGGTGTTGGTTGTCAGTTGTTTTGAGTTCCAGATGTTCCTCAGTTGTAAATATACTGTTCTTGCTTTGCCGATCCGCGCCTTCACATCCGCATCAGACCCACCCTGTTCATCAATGATGCTGCCCAAATATGTAAAGGTTTTTACATCTTCCAAATCTTCTCCGTCAATTTTGACTGGATCGGTGCATGCTGTGTTGTATCGGAAAATCCTGCTTTTCCCTTTGTGTATATTGAGACCTACTGCTGCTGAGGCTGCTGCTACACTGGTCGTTTTCTCCTGCATTTGTTGTTGCGATTGCGATAGAAGGGCCAGATCATCTACGAAGTCTAGATCGTCCAGCTGCTTTCTAGCTGTCCACTGTATCCCATACTTCCCCTCAGATGTTGACGTCTTCATGATCCAGTCGATCACCAGTTGAAAGAGAATAGGTGAGAGTAAGCAACCTTGCCTGACACCGATCTTCAATTCGAAAGAGTCTGTCAACTGTCCTCCATGCACAATTTTGCAGTGTAATCCATCATATGAGTTCTGTATGATATTAACTATCTTCTGATGCACGCCGTAGTGTCGAAGAATTTTCCATAGTGTTGTTCTGTCCACGCTATCAAATGATTTTTCGTAGTCAATGAAGTTGATATAGAGTGATGAATTCCATTCAATTGATTGTTCCACAATGATCCGTAGAGTTGCGATTCGGTCTGTAAACGATCTATCCTTACGGAATCCTGCCTGTTGGTCACGAAGTTGGGCGTCTACGCAGTCCTTCATCCTGTTTAACAATACCCTGTTGAAGACTTTTCCCGGTATTGAGAGAAGAGTGATGCCCCTGTAGTTATCACACTTGCTGAGATCGCCTTTCTTCGGTATTTTGACCAGAATTCCTTCTTTCCAGTCTTTTGGTACTTGTTCCTCATCCCAAATCTTATTAAAGAGAATGTGGAGTATCCTTGCAGTTACTGCTACATCTGCTTTTAGTGCCTCTGCTGGGATGTTGTCCGGTCCTGCTGCTTTTCCACTCTTGATTTGTCTGATGGCCATGCTGATTTCTTCAATTGTTGGTGGGCCAACATTGATTGGGAGGTCCGTGGGTGCTGCTTCGATGTTGGGTGCGTTCAGTGGAGCTGGTCGATTCAAGAGTTTTTTGAGGTGTTCTACCACCTGTTTCGTTGTTCTTCAATGTTGGTGGTTACCTCGCCTTCCTTGCTTTTCACTGGTCGTTCTGGTTTACGATGATTTCCAGACAGTCTCTTCGTTGTGTCATACAGTTGTTTCATGTTTCCTTCTCTTGCAGCCTTTTCTGCCGTCATCGCTAAATCTTCTACATATTTACGTTTGTCGGTCCTGATGCTCCTCTTCACTTGTTTGTTTACTTCTGTGTACTCAGCTTTTGCCTTGGCTTTTCTACTCTTGTTCGGCTGGTTTTGAATGCTGCCTTCTTTCTTGAATCCAGTGTATCAATAGTTATCCATCCCTTGTGATGTTGCTTCTTGTGTCCCAGAACCTCACGACATGTTGAAGTGATTGCCTCTTTTATCCCTATCCAGTAACTCTCCATTGAGTAGATCATGAAAGGCCTGAAACTTATTGCTGAGGGCTATCTTGAATTTGTTGAGTTTGTCAGTATCCCGAAGAAAAGCCGTATTAAACTTTTGTGCTGTTGTCCGCCCCGTTGTACGGTGCTTCTTAAGTTTCAACTTCATCTTGGCAACCAGCAAGTGATGATCTGAGGCTATATCAGCTCCTCTCTTGATCCTCACGTCCTCCATCGTCCTCCTGAACGTTTTGTTGATGCAAATATGGTCGATTTGGTTTTGTGTAGTGTGATCCGGTGAAGTCCATGTGATTTTGCGAATGCGTTTATGTGGGAATATGGTGCCGCCTGTGACCAGTTTGTTGAAGGCAAATAGGTTTGCAAATCTCTCACCATTTTCGTTCCTTTCTCCCAGTCCGTGTCGTCCCATGATGTCTTCATATCCGGTGTTGTCCATTCCAACCTTGGCATTTGAATCTCCCATCAGAATGGTCAGGTCCTTTGTTGGGCACTTCTCGACGATTGACTACAGCTTATTGTAGAATTGATCTTTGAAGTCTTCATTGTAGTCATTGGTAGGCGCATAACATTGGATGATGTTCATTAAAGTGCCCTCTTTCTTTGTTTTGAAGAAGGCTTTGACGATCCTGGGTCCATGAGATTCCCATTCTGTAAGTGCATTTTGTACTTGTTTGGTCAGCATTAATGCAACTCCTTGTGTGTGGGGGGCACTTTCTTCATCATAGCCGGAGTATAACAGAATCCCCCCTGAAGCTAGTCGTTGCTGTCCAAATTGCGTCCAATGTGTTTCACTGATCCCAAGTACCTCTAGGTTGTATCTCCTCATGTCTGCAGCAATTTGGAAGGCTCTCCCGGTGTCCCACATTGTACGAGCATTCCATGTACCTAAATAAATGGTTGGTCTGGTTGTTAGAAGCGGCATCGGCTTCGTGACTTCCTAAGGAACTCGACTTTCATCATGAGGCGTCATAACTCTTCTAAATGAAGACCTTCTAAGTCCCAGGGCAGAGTTTAAAAGGTTTGAGTAATTTTTTCTGGTTAGTGTTTTTTTATCGAGTTAGTTTTCCACGGGATGGGGTCGCTAACCCCATGCCAAACCCTCCTCCATTACCCGGGCTTGGGACCGGCAGTAACTCTGGAAGAGCTACAAGTGGAGTTTCTAAATTTTATACATTCACCTTATTATAAAACTGACCAAATAATTTTTACGAAGGAAATCAGTTGACAAAAAAAACAACAACCGAAAAACAAAATTAGATAATCCGATTTTTCTAAACTAACTTACTAATGGATTATTATTGATTTTCATACATAAGGCATTCTCTTTCATTAAAGCATAGAATAAATACATAATAGTTTATTAACTCTCATCCTTTATGAAGAATGAGAGACAAACAGGACACTAAGCAAGAATATGTAATTATTTTAATGAATTCTTATTTGTTTAGCAAATAATCCCCATAAACCTCTTAGATATCTATACTGTAAAAGAGGGTTGGTCTAGTCGTAGAAGATGAGTTCACGATTGCATACTTTGACAATGTTAGGAGTTTAGTAAAGATAATTAATAAATACAGTCAACTATTTTTCAATTAAGAGATTAAAAAAACACAAGGTTATATAGATTGTTCATTGAGTGGCGTATAGAGTGATATTTATCTAACTCTGAGTGTTGACCGAATTCTGTCGACCAAGTTACAATGTGACCGTTTGTATACAGGACTCACTATCGCGTATACTATGTTTATATTTTGAATGGTTAAGTGTAAATCTCACAGGAAAAATCAAAGAGTTCAAACCTTCATTTGAACATGTGTCAAATAGGGTTTCCTTCCGATTGTCACCATTTACTTCACATCAAAACTAGTTACCTTGTTTGTAATACTTATTTTTTTTCACTATATACTTATATAAACTGAACGGTTTTTTAAATATATGATTTAAGTCTTACAAGCACAGGTAAATGGAACTCCGCCTGTAGCTCTTCTAGAGTTACCTCCGGTCTGAAGCCCGACCAAAGGAGGAGGTTTGGGTATGGTGTCGCCAACCCTATCCCGTAGAAAAAAAATCTTGCTTCAAAAACGCCAGCCAGATTAAACAAATCAAACAGGTAAATAATGTCTAGCAACAGAATCTAGGATGCACATTTCATCCTACATGGAACTCATCAGCTGAATGCACCTGAATCCCAGAGTTAATTTACACTCTGGGTTTCAAACTTGATTTTTCACTATCTTGTCACTATTTTTGGTTATTAGTACATTCAATATAATCATTCTGTCCTTCTATTCAAAATGGACTAAGGTGAATGATCTTCCATGCTCGTTTTTCCTTGAATTTGAGTACTTATTTTTATAAACATTTTTAAAGTGAGAATTGATAAGATTTGATTATTTAGCAAACAGTTCCAACTGTTTTAATAAGCATCATATAGTCTTATGATTGCATGATACGTTGGTATAGGGAGTCTATAAAGATAAGTTTTACGATAGTTGATACCATAAAATGGCTGCCTAGAAAACCAGTGGAAATTAGAAAGTACCGGACAGCCATTTTATATTAGTACCAAGTTTATCTCAAGTATACACTCACCACCCTGCTAATAATCAAAATCAGGATATTAAGTTTCAGTAATGAGTACCAATGGTTTGTATTTTTAATTTAAGTTAACTCACCACATTTTAATGATCATCATTCATTGCCATCGGTCAGGTTTATTTTATGTCCAACACAGTTGAACTTCATTATACAAAACTTTTCTACCAAGATTTTAGACGTTACCTATCAATTAGTTTTCAACGCTATTACGTAACTTGACACTATTTAAGTTGTATTCATTAATTTGTTATTTGTAAAAGGTAAACATATATTTCAACAGTTGAGGTGATGAGTCCATTGAAGCTGGACCACCATGGAAAACCTGGAAGCACTGGACGTGGATGCGCACTGTTGAGGAGTCCCATAATAGGACGAAATGGTCGTCCAGCAATTCCAGGTTTTCCATGGTGGTCTAGCTTCAAATGACTCATGATTTCAGCTATTGAAATTACTATGATATCCATAAAAACTCCCTTCTGATAGTAAACATATATATTAGTTTTAAAAATAGTGATGATGTGGAGTTAATCGAAAAAGAATATTTTTTAGTCCACTGGAAACTTTTGTAAGTTCATTATGGTTATCTTTAGATTATTGCTGTTACTAAATCTATTAAATAACATCATTTTTTAGATGAATTAAATTGTCTCGAGTATCACGTATACCTAATCAGTACGTGCCTGAACTTTTGATATCATCTATTGTGATAGTATAAGGCTGATAGAAAGTAAGAACTGGCAATAAAAAGATTTGGAATTAGTTCATGAGGTCATTGATAGGTGAAATGTTGTTATATAGACGATTAGGTTGTGTTCTTCACGATTATCATAACCAATGGTTCAAGATATTGAATGACACTGCACAGGATTAGTTGTAATGACACAGATTCATTAAAATCTTGGCTTTCCCTTGGATATTGAATCACAAAATTATCTAATACTTTTTTCTTGAATCATATTGTTTTTACCTAATCTTTTCTACTATTACTTCCATAATTCTGGCATTTGTTTAGATAATTTCATCTTTATTGTATTGATAATGATATGACAACTTGAAACGATGTATACACATGTAAGATTTTAAGCTCCATATAATTGACAATTCAGAGCAATCTCAACTATAGGTATTTAAAATAAATATGTGATCTCGTTTTCTGTTTAATAAATAATAACAGCTAATTTGACCACAGTTTCTACCATAAACTAATATTTGTTGGAACATTAACTACTCATAATCAGCGAGTGTTATGAATTTGGTTGTAATTCGGTTTTGGAGATTTTGCCGTGGACACTAATAATTTTAGAAACTAAAGGTTGCGCTAATGGTGTTGTTCAGAAGAACAATCAAAGCTCCACGAACAACCCATTCAACTCAGAGAACAAAACTCTATCAAAATAATCCACTTGAGCTACAAATCTTATCCATTATCTTAAATTACATGACTCTTAGATCTCATTTATCATTAAACTAATAAGTTGAAGTGAAGTGACATATCTATTCGAATTTCTTGTTTGTTGGTTGCAGGTAGTTGACAGTAAATCTTGCTTGATCAAGTATTTATTCTAATTCCACTCATCAGCTAGACATACATATTATCGTGAGAAAATTGATGAGTTTTGCAAGATTTAAAATTACATTACTCATCTTCACAATCTGAGATATAACCTATAAACTTTTCGGATACTAAACGCGCTCTAGTGGAACTGAGATTGATTACTGGGTATTGATCAATGTCATGTTTGCTTAGCCACTAGGTTGTTTGTTTAACTCCACCAGTTGATGAACTCTGTCTGTTGCAGATTTTAACTAGAACAATGAAAAGTTCATTTCCCTGGTAGTTAGTATGCAACATAACTGTGTTTAGATGAATTCACTTGGTATTGTTTTACATGAATCCTCCCATTGATGTTTAGCACTGCGATGGATCAGTCTCTTATTAGCATATGTGCATACTGTGTGTATTGCCTCGATATTGTCTTAATTTACAAGAATTAGAAAAAACACAGATGGGTAGAGGCTAGCACTGAAATCCAGGACATTCGTTTCATCCTATTTGGGACTAGCCGGCTGGATGAACCTGCATCTCAGAGTTGATGTTCACTCTGGGACCTGAACCCAGTCCCGTTCGCTTCAAACGCCACCGCGTTATCCACTTAGCTACTGACTCCTGATAGCCACTTGCTATGGGGTGAATTTCAATTCACTTGGTATTGTTTGGCTTGTATCTTCCCATTTATGTCTTAATCTAAATAGTATTGGTTGTAGCATAAAACAATAAATTCAGTTAAAGGGTGTTTTTCTAATACGTCTATTTTCAAAACTATGCAATCATACATATATATCACAAATTGTACGTTTACCGCGATAATATGTAACATATAGCCTTTGGTAGCTTTGTATGTAGTTTGGATGTACCTTGAGTTCTGGGGGATTGTAAGGAGCAGTATGTGAGAGGATCTGGAATGAAAACAAGGGAAAATTGACTCGATGACTCAGTAAGCATGGGGGTATGCACTTTTACTTAATAATATAAGTGATCGATAACAATTCAAACTAACACAAGCATGAGATTGAGACAGTCTGATAATCAAAACTAGGAATTTATAGCATAGAGTTTCGCATGTATTATGTAGATCCCCTTACTGTAAATCATTGTCCTTAGTGTTTGCGGAGGCTAGGAATAGCATGAGTGGGTAATGAACTATATAAACTGGACTAGAAGCTATGTGATGCACGTCAATGTGAGTGGCTCGTGAGTCACATTGAGCAGGATAATTACCATGTGATGTACTTCTATCTGAATGTAAGCAACTGGATCCTACCTCTATCACCATTTGTAACACGTGCTAACACCGTTTACTGGAGTGAAGGAAGGGTCTGAAAGAACATCATACAATTAATAATCAATGAATGCCCGAAAAGGGAGGATACGAAGTGGCAGAATAATGACTTAAATTTTTGACAAGTGAATTATGCGGTAGTGGTTCAAAACGAAAGTCTTTACAATCTTGAACATCATCTCACAAGTTCAGTCTTTTCAGAGTTTTCTCCTCTTATTTCAGCATATTTACATTTTATCGCCCTGAAATAGAACAGAACAGATTCACATTGATAACATTATACATAATACGTTTGACACTGATGAGATTAATTTGGTAAGTCATGATCAGAAACTAACGTGGACAAATGGTATAAAAATGATTACACAAAGTTGTCTGGTCACTTTTTCGAATAGACCCAATAGAACTCAATGGTTAATTTTTATTCAGTCAAAATGATATTTATTACTACAGAATGAATAAGGGTTTTATGTGTTAATCGGGAAATTTTAAGTTGGATTCATGTGCATGACTAAAAGTCCTCGGTTCTATCCGTTATGAGGTTGTGTATATTTTCTGCTGAGTAGTGCCACCAGAGATGAGACAAATGTTCAGTGCTTTCTGGTTTTCTATGATCTTCCGTGATGTAAACCATGAATAATTAATGTATAAAAGTATAATACACAGGATAAATGAAGAAATCATAAATATTTAAAATAAGCCACATTGAAATTGAACAAATACTTATAAAAACGTCCATATTACACGAACCTTTTATCTTCGGGCATTTTATGAAACGAAAAAACTACTGAAACAAGGTATTAGTAGCTTTTTGAATTTTTAGTGATATTTTTCATGGTTTATTTCATAAACTAATTTTAGTTAAATAATCACTGAAAACCAGAAAGTACTAGACAACTATTTAGTACTCGTATCGAACTTTTCAGTAATGCTTATCTACGGTTTCATTAGGGATTCATACCAGGGTATTTCAATCCCAGTGGTGGCTGTTTATTATTTAGACCGATAAGGTGGCACCCATTTGTTTATATTTCTAATTCATGATATTGTGCAATCATCTTATAAGGCTATTGGTGGGTAATTGTACTTAGGGGCTGTTTATATTACGCCATGATTGTTAAAGAATCTTGAAGAGAAAAGATCAGTAGAAAAATGCAAGCCAATAGTTTGATAAACATGTAAGCTCCACTTAAGTTTAAAACAATTGCAAACAGTTGATCACATTTCACAAGCAAACGAATATAAGATTAATAATAATATGATTGAATTCGTGAGTCAATTGAAGCTAAACCACCATGAAAAACATGGAATTACTGAACGGCCGTTTCGTCCCAGTATGGGACTCCTCAGCAGTGCACGTCCACGATCCCGCCTTGCAAGAATGGAACCTAAGACCTATCGATCTCGCTCGTGGGCGCTTGATACTAGACCACTGAGCCGGCATCCAACGGTGTTATTGTTTAACTTCAACCAATCCATGGAATCGAGCGACACATCTACCATTGTCTTCAGTGAGTTACTACCTTACAATATGATTATTGAAAGTGGAAGCTATGATAAAGTAAGTTTTCGTATACATTACATAGTTCAAGTTACTTAATCCATTAATAGTTAAAAGTTTATTTATAATTCAATTAGTTTCATTCATCATTTTATTTGTTTGTTTGTTCATTTTATCTACACAAATAAAGTTTTATTGATTTCGATTGTTAATCTTTTTCATTCGTAAAAACAAACACAATTTCATAACGAGAAAATAGAATGTTATCAATGTTTTTTTATTGTATTTCATTGTTATAATTATTATGTAACGCAATAAAAGGGAATTAACCAAGGAACGATGAGAAGTTGAACGAATTGTTTCTGCATGCAAAGTTTGAACTTGAGTTTGTGGATTATTAATGCCTCAGTAGTGCATAAAAAATATTGATTCGACATCTCTTCGATCCAATCTCTTTGACTCTATAGATAACTTTAAAAGAAAAAATCTTTTGGAGCGATGCCAAAGGATGTCGAATTAATATTTTAAGCACTGCTGAGGCATTGGAAATCCATGAACTTAAGCTCGAACTATGCGTGCAGAAATGATTCGTTAAACTTCTCATCCTTTTTTTGGCCCTAATTCCCTTTATTACGATCAACTATTTGTACTAATATTAGAGGAAGTTAGAGAATCTGAAGATTTATTCGTTTATTGAATATATATGTGGCAGGAGGTATACTCCACAATGTCTATTATGTAATGAAACTGGAAATGCTAAAAATCAATGAATGAATAAATGGGAAATAGTTTTTTGTCGAGATTTTTTATCTACATTTTAGTTTATTCCACATTTGTTTTGCTACATAAAATTTATTCTTCAATGAATTTCTTAAATAGTAATAATAATTGTCAATGAATTAATTTATGTGTATGTATATGTGACAATGATTTAGTAAATATCTATCTATCTATCTATCTATCTATCTATCTATCTATCTATCTATCTATCTATCTATCTATCTATCTATCTATCTATCTATCTATCTATCTATCTATCTATCTATCTATCTATCTATCTATCTATCTATCTATCTATCTATCTATCTATCTATCTATCTATCTATCTATCTATCTATCTATCTATCTATCTACCTATCTATTATCTATCTATCTATCCACACATCTATCTATCTATCTATCCACACATCTATCTATCTATCTATCTATCTATCTATCTATCTATCCACACATCTATCTATCTATCTATCTATCTATCCACATATCTATCTTATATCTATTACATAATCCTATTTACATTTGAGTAAACAAGCTATTTGTTTGAAACCGGAAACTTCATATTGTTAACAAAAAATACAGACCACTATTGAAAACCTGGAAACTATAGACGGTTGTTTAGTAGCAGTATGATACTCCTCAACAGTGGTCTAGGTTAGATCAACTCATGATTTGAATTATTAAAATTACAACAATATTTACAAACCCTCATTCTGATAAAGAAAAATAAACTAACAACTAGTTTGTTTATATAGCTTTTTACTTTTTTGAGCAAGACTATAATTTATGGACGAACCAATCAGGTATAAGATAACAGGTCTCGGATTTTGGCGCGAAATTCACTCATCTATTTGACTAAATAGAGTTTTGGCGTTATAGCTGATATCAGTTCGTGATGAAAACTGTAAATGTAATTCCTAACCTTAACCATCAACTGTAAATTTTAATTCTGATTCCTCACACTGGTTTATAAATCTTATTTACTTACTTACTTACTTACGCTTGTTACTCCCGAAGGAGCATAGGCTGCTGACCAGCATTCTCAAACCCACTCTGTCCTGGGCCTTTCTTTCCAGTTCTATCTAATTTTTATTCATTTTTCTCATGTCTGTCTTCATTTATCGTTGTAGTGTATTCTTTAGTCTTCCTCTTTTCCTTTGGCCTTGAGGATTCCATATGACGGCTTGCCTTGTGACGCAGTTGGTACCCTCATTTGGTTCTAGTTATGAGGTGTACCCTTTCAAGGTCACTTTAGCGTTGCTCAAAAGTCGTTCATAAATTATAGTCCCACCTTATTTTAATTCAGAACTCAATGATTAAACAGCATCAATTCATGTTATCCAAATTATTGACATAATAACGCACTGCTGAGGAGTCCCACAATGGGACGAAACGTCCGTCCAGTACTTTCAGGTTTTCCATGGTGGTCTAGCTTCAATTGACTCATGATCTCAATCATTGAAATAATAATAAGTGTTTAAATATAAAAAGAAAAAAGACCAAGTATATCATGAAATGAATAAAACAAGCAGTGCCAAAAATTAGTTTACTTTTCAAAAAAAAACAAAAAAACGAAAAGGAGATATACACATAGATTTAACTTTGCTTTGATTTATTACATTATGATTAAATGAATAGTTACTGAAGTGTATATTAACCCAAGTGTAAAATTTGATTTTGTTAAAATCATGAATTGATGTAGATGAGATATTGGTTAAAAGAAACCAAGAAGTATTAGACAGTTGTTTTGTCTTGATATTTATTATATAGATATGTATGTATATTGTTGGTTTGCATTAACTGATCTTGAAGATTATTCTAATTATACATAAACAAGAATTAATATGAATAGTTTGTAGTTTATACAATTGTGTTTTTTCGATTGACTAAGTAAAGTCAAACTTTAGTAGATCAAATAAATATGAAACTGTTTCTAATGATTGATCATTGAGTAGTCATTAATAACATATTGGTTTGATTGTTTTAACACTGATGAAATTCCGTCAGTCAAGTTAAACTATGCCTAATAGTTTGATTTACTCAACATGATGATCATCATTGTTTGATGTTGACTGGTTGGAAGTAGTCTGCAAGAAACAGTGGTAGACCTAGATTTTGTGCTAGTAAGGGCTCGTTAACGAGTGGTGCCTGGGATCATGAGGAAACTAATGCTTTCTATGGAATTGGTAGGATTAAATTAGAGCTGAAGACTAGATAGATATAACATCGGTCATATCTATCAATAAATCAATTTAAGTTTCTCAGTCTTATATGGGAAATAAAACTCAAGAGTGTCTAACTGATTCATAAAGTTTCATTTTTAGCTATATCCAGTGACAACTGGTTATTATTAATTTAATAGTTTACTTCACGAGCTGAATTTATTTAGATAACTTGGGAAAACAGGGAAACACTGAATAGCTGTTTCGTTTTAGTTCGGAACTGCTTAGCAGTGCTCATATACTACCCCACCTGAGACTGAACTCAGCACCATCAGGCCTCTCTATAAGTGCTTTACATTCAATCCACTGAGTTGTCATCCAAAGGTTTATGCTTCCACCAATAATACAGACCATGTGAAAGTGGAGAGGGAAACCGCTGAAATTCAACTCGATGGTCATAAGGTTTTGCCCTCTACATGGAACCCTTATATTCTGGATCTGATCCTGATGAAGTCGTAAATGACGATTTCTGTGGAGCTCGATACCAGAGCAAAATAGCTGCTTACTGCTATTTTGATTTTAATGGCTTTCTAAGTAATGTCAGATTGTGACTCAAACACTGAATTTTACTGAGTCCCATACGTTAATACGATATATAACTTTAGAAACTTGACAGATAATTTGTAGAAAAACACAAAGTTGGGTTACTCCTATCCTGTACAACAAAGACAAGCTAAATTACATTGCACTGTTCCAAAACTGTATTGTTTAGTATATATTTAAAATATAGTACATCAATTAAACGTATTCCATTATGGTATGAATGCAATGAGCTTGACCTATTAACTCTGTTTGTTTTTGTAGCATGAACAATACAGAAGGAAAATTTTCATAACCGACTTTTACCATAAACATTATCAATCCTTATCTCATTTACAATGATTTGAGTAATCTCGTTTTTGGGTATTCTTCAAATGAAAGCCAATGGGTTTGAGTCCTTGTGTGAACATTAACACTGAGTTGGACACAAATCAAGCTGATAAATCTTAAACAGGATGGAATATTGGTTTTTGATTTTACTTTAAGCTATAATCTATCTATAAGCAAAGATGGATAGTGGCTATCAGTAGAATCCATGACGCGTGTTTCGTCCTATTCCGGACTCATCAGCTAGATGTACCTACATCTAGTGTGATATTCACTCTAGAACTCGAACCCGGTACCGTTCGCTTCGGATGCCATCACGTTATCCACTCAACTACTGGGTCCTGGGTTTGAGTCTCAGAGTGAGCATCAACTCTGAGATGCAGATACATTCAACTGACGAGTCCCAAACGGGACGAAATGTGTGTCCTAGATTTCACTGCTAGGCATTATCCATCTTTACTTATAATGCTTATAAATTAAGTCTATATCGAAACAATACACACAGTATGTATATATGTCAACAAGAGATTGATCAATTACGGTCCTAAATAACAATGGGAAAATACAAGCAAACAACACTATGTGTATTTTAACTGTTATATTCTGTGAAAAGTTTTCAGCCATATTTCAATTAATCATTTTTTTATGATCATCTTGCTATCATGAATAGAAAGTTGTATTTATTGCAACATAGATATATATTGTATATGTGTGACCAATTGTCTGATCTAGTTTTAACCAGGCTATAATCATTCATAAATTGGTATAGACCAACCAACAATGGATAGAATAGGTTGATAAATTAAAATTTATGTATATTTTAGCATGATCAAAAATGTTGTATAGGACACTTAACATAAAATAAAAATGTAATTAAAAATTTTGTTTTAGGATACGAATTGTGTTAGGGATTTAAGTGAATATCAGGATTAATTGTTGTCTATTGATATCGTATGTTGTATAATGAATAACACAATGATTAGTGAAACTGTGATGTGAGCTACTTATATCTACATAAGTAGTATAGAACGATGGTGGGATATAGAATTTATTTCAGTGCAAGATTGAGAACAGAAGAACGGGACCGAAGAGCAATTAGTATGAAAATGCATGAACAATGAAATCTGAGACAATGGATTGATATTTGCAAAAGCAACAGTCGATTTCGAGATAATGGATTGATATTTCGCCAATTAATTATTTACTGTATGATTGCCAGATTTTTAGCGAGATGTTCTGTAATTTTGTACTCAAATACATTCGATTTTCCCCACTCGTGTTCTTCTTCACTACAACACTATTTCTCATCAATATATATTAGTTCAGAATATTATCTACACAAGTTTTTTTACGATACATTATGTGTCCTGTTAAAGATGACACTCTATGAATAGTGATTGAGTTATCAATGAAAGCTCATATTATGTATATTTTTAGACTGATGTATGTCTATGGTTAGTTAAATTGGCTAGAATTCAGTTCACCAACACTTCTGTTGGAGTTTGAAGACATTTTCTAGATATTTAAACAATGTGTACCCTCTTTGACATTTGACAATTTAAAATCAATGACTGACATTATTGAATAGAACGTTTTAGATTGTTATGCGTCTACTATTTGATTTTATCTATTCAAGTCATTAGTAGTTATTTATTTTAAACTAACGATTATTTTCAGATATTCATTGTAATTGAAAGATGTGAACAGGATTTCCATCGAACTGGTTTATTTTAATAAACCCTATTTCGACATCTTTTAAACATAATGAATTATTCTTTTACATTTATATTGACGTTGCGTATAATGGTGAGGATAATATTCAACCAATCAGAAGCAAGATATTGGTTCTGAAGGTTAGAATAATCGACCAATCATTAAAAAAGAGAGCTCAGCCTGAAAACATGAAGTGTTGAACTTGAAATATCTACTGGAAATAGAACTTTAATTATTGTGATGTATTTATACCACAAACAAAAAGTTCAGTACATATAATATTGTAGGATAAGAGAAAGTACAGTAAAATACGTTAGAGAATGTAGTGTGACCAATACAGAGAACATTCAAATTTGGAAAGGAGTAAAAACATAATAACAATTTTGATGGAGTTCTGTTCTCTGAGCTGGATGGTTTGGTCGTGGAGCTTTCATCGTTCTTCTGAACGACATCATCGGCACAAACTTCAGATAGAAGTGAAGTGTTCAAATTTCTCCACATATGACCCATAGATTGTTAAGATCCAAGTCAACAGGACAATCTGTAAGTCATATGCGGAGAAATTCGAACACTTCACTTCTACCTGAAGTTTGTAATGATGATGTTGTTCAGAAGAACATTGAAAGCTCCATGACCAAACCATCCAGCTCAGAGAATAAAACTCCATCAAAATCATCCACCTGAGCTACAAATCTCCTCCACCATCTCAACATAATAACAAATAACTCTATGCTAATGTATATTTATCTAACAGTTAAAATAATAAATGGTCAACAGTCAGTTGGTTATTATTTAAATAACAATACACATTTATAGTTAGAAGTGACAGCTATTCAATGCTTCCTTAGTTTTAGTGATTTCCTAATTAAGATCATACCATGATGTATATTATGTAATTCAATAATCTCCAATAGACTCATTATGTTAATAACAATATATAATCTTTTCAGATTGTTATTGAAAGTAGTTGTAAGTGATAATCTCCCACTTTCTATTCAAGTTCGACTGAACAAATACAGTTAAAATCCATTAGGGATTTACATCACTTGTTAAACTTTAAATTTTCACAGTTTTATTCATTTGAATTCTTCGATTGGATTCTTATTCATTCAAATATTAATTATAGGTGAAAAATAACATAGATCCATGTATAAATATGTTCAGTTTGTATAGTGAATTCATGTCATGAACCCAGTACCTATCAGTCTCACTAGACTACTGAGCCGGTATTCAACGGTGTTATTGTCTAACTTCAACCAATCAACGAAATTGAGCGACACATGCACCATTGTCATCAGTGAGTTACTATCTCACAACAGACCCAGTTGAATTCCACTAGTCACTGTTTCTCACTAGAACTCCAGGAAATAACTCTTGAAATCAGTCACTAATGAGTACATGTTGATTAATATCCGAAGGGTTTTTTTGAAGATTGTAGTAACTTTAATAGTTGAAGTCATGAATCAATTGAAGCGAGACCATCATAGAAAACCTATAAGCACTAGACAGCCGTTTCATCCTATCACGGAACTCCTCAGCAGTGCACATCCAAGATCTCGCCTCGCGGGATACGAACCCAGGACCTATCAATCTCTATTGTTATTCATTAGCATTAAACGAGAACTTATTTCATATAAATAAATATATTGATCATTTTTCTTTATCTATTTGTGAAACTCATTTACTGTACCCACTGATAACATGAGTTTAATAGTAAGAATAGTTTTATACTTTTTTTCAGAGAAACCCCAATTTTCAGAGGTTGTTGAGGTGATTTATTTTCCCTATGATTGTAACTAAACAAGAAATCATTCCAATCATCTTACATAACAATTTGCCTATTGAGGATAATAATCAAAATGAAACACACTTGAGTTGAATAGTATGAACTAGAGTCATATTAAAAGGTATTTTATTTACTAATTAAGAAATGAATGGTAATGATTTTCGATAGAAACCAGTAATTGCTTATATTTGTGTACTTTTTAAATGTATTTCAAATATACTTCATATTTATTCAAGCAATAAGTTGGTGGTGAAGTACTAATAAACAGTAAAAGTGTAGTGAACAGAAACACAAGTAGGGACAATCGAATGTATTTTAATACATTACAGAATATCTTAGTAAAATTTGAGAACTATACAATAAGTACTTCATTTGCAAAGTGTCACACAGTTGTCTCATACTTGACTGTTCCTTTAGCAAATATCAATCAATCGTTTTAGACTTCATTGTTCTTTCATTTCTACACTAATTATTCTCTGTTCTCATTCTCTTTTTTTGATCTTCTTAACCTTATTTCATCAGGGATTTGACTTTCGATTGATGATACATACTACTTATGTCTGTCCAAATAAGTAGCAAACCACAAAATGTATTGACAACTGATAGAACATTTTCACTTATTCAGCTAATCTAATTAAAAAATCACCTTTTAATCTTAGGATCTTAGTTAGCTAAAATGTAACCATAATTTAAGTTTATCCCATTGAATAATTAAAAAACAATGTTGTATTAACTTAAAGTTTATTAATGTGAGGACAAATTAAGATTGAATGTTGTAAAGTATAGAAGATTGATCATATTCTAGATTTCAGTAGTTTGTTTAAGGTCACTAGGATAAAATCCAACTAACAAAACAAAATATTAGAAAGGGTTTTTCTATGGATATTATAGTCGTTTAATAGTTGAATTCATAAGTCAGTTGCTGAGGAGTTCCATACTGGGACGAAACAGCCATCCAGTGCTTACAGGTTTTCTATGTTGGTCTAGCTTTAATTGACTCATGAATTCAACTATTAAAATAAAATAACATTTTGTACTAAGTAATGAAAATTGAATCGGTCTACTAAACCAGTTCACAAAAAAATTGTATCAGTTAGAAAGTTTGTAGAGACTTTCTATGGTTTGTAGATAATTCGAATCACGAATTTCCACTAACTGATAAGGCACTGAATTTCTTCTTCTTAGATTTTAAAAATGTATATTACGTCAGTTTAATTGAAATTAGACAATAAGTTATCGATTAAATTGAATTGGGGTGACTGTATGCAGATATTTTAGTCAAAGATGGAATTAGAACCAACTAGATTTCACATTTTATGAAATGTCAGCGTGAAGTTTTGTGCAGGTCATCCAAAGATGCTTATGTTTAACGTTATTCAGCTCAAGACTGCGCAACCACCTTGCATTGCTTGTGCAAGACAGATGTCTCATATCTAATTCGGCTGAGCTTTATTGGTTTCGGTTTCTCACTAAAACTCCAGGAGTGACATCTTGTGACTAGTCACTGATGAGTAGGTGATTATCGTGACTTAATCAAATTAAATATTCACACTATTGGATTCTGAATCAGTGATCTAGGGACTAAATGTCAGTTCGTGAGATCGGTGGTGCTGGGTTTAATTCTCAGATGCAAAGTCGTGGGTAGGCTCTTACGAGAAGTGTTATATTGAAGTGAAACACTTGTTTAATATCCCCTGATTTACAGTGCTAGTTTAACTAGTATCAATTACTGATTGAAACTATGACTGATCTTTGGATACATGAAATGATGCTCATTTTACTCAACAATGTTCCAAACTATATTTTAAATAGTTATGCTTATTACTCACTTCACGATAGATCAAGAGAATAAGTATTTATAATAAAGTATAATTCTACATACACGTAAGATACCTTAGTTTTGACAAATTTAATAACGTAAAGTAAGTGTTGTTTGAGATATGAGCAGTATCAATGTATTGTTCAAGTTTTAACAGATTCTTATAGACATGGTTTAGTTTAATTCACTAATGAGTTGGATTTTTTTAGCAGTTGAATTCATGAGTCAGTTGAAGCTAGACCACCATGGAAAATCTGGAAGCACTAGACGGCCATTTCTTCCTAGCACGGAACTCCTCAGCAGTGCGCATCCACGATCCCGCCTTTCGTGGACTGGTTGAAGTTAGACATTAACACCGTTGAGTGCCCGGCTTAGCAGTCTAGAGGTTAAGCACTCGCGCGCGGGATCGGTAGGTCCTGAGTTCGGATCTCACGAGGCAGGATCGTGGATGCGCAATGCTGTGGAGTCCGACAATAGGATGAAACAGCCTTCCAGTGCTTCCAGATTTCCCAAGGTGGTCTAGCTTCAATTGATTTATGAATTCAACTACAAAATACCACAATATCCACAAAACTTTGGATGTTTATTAAGTAATTTATAATATCTTAAGACATATAATCAATTGTAACTTTGTTATTTAAGACTGATAAACAATACATGAGAATTGAATAGTAGTGCCTGTATACTACTGACGGGACTATTAATAAGGTCCAATTTAAATTTCTCAACTGGACGTAGTATTTATTAAAAATAGTTTATCATTTACGGAGTATTCTTCTTCTTTTCAAGCTACCAATATAATTTGCGAATTTCTGAAGGAAATGTATTTATTATTAAGCAAACAGTAAATGGTACATGTTTTATTAATATTGTGGTATATGCTACTTATGTCAACAGGGATAAGTAGTAAGTAACATCAATTGGAAATGAAAAACCTATCAGTAGAAGGCTAAGAAGATCGAGTGGAAGAGAATAGAAGGGAAAAAAGAAAAGAACTGTGAACTAGAATAAGTGTACAGAATATGAAGAACAAATGATGTAGGATTTGCAAATGAAGTACTGAATGTATGGTTTTCATATTTGATGAAAGAAATCTGTAATTTTGTATTCAAATACAATTGGTTGTTTCCACCTGTATTCTCGTTTACAACAATATGACCAAATGGTAATTTTCTGTGCCTTATCTACTTACCAGAACAAACTAATTCTATGCGATGAATATTTATGGCTTGAGTATCCTGATCATTATTACTCGTTAAAGTCATAAAAAAGAAATCTAATTCTAATTTTTTTTTAGTCTTAGAGTCCTAGAATTAATTAATTATACGTCTGACCGGTACAGCCAACCTTGAACTAATACAGGCTAAGCTCTTATCAGTCCATTATTCTCAAGCTGTTCTTCAAAACAAAGTCATTGATCAGTTTCTTATATACTCAATTTAATCATGATTTAAAATTCATACAATAATCTGGCATGAACTCTTAACCACACATTAGCATAATCACGAAATTACAAAGAACAGCATAATTACATCAGAAATAGAGGAGAACTAAGTAATTGGTTCTTTTAGAAAAAAAACATTAACTATAGTTAAGGGAAGTTACAACACACAACAACAATTTATGTTACAAGAATGTTTGCAAATAGAAGAATACAAAATACGTACTAATTTAAGTAATTAATAGTTAGAGAGAATTAAAATATACTGGTTGAAATCATGAGTCAATTGAAGCTAGAATACCATGGAAAACCTGGAAGCATTGGACGGTCGTTTCGTCCTAGTATGGGACTCCTCAGCAGTGTGCATCCATCGTTACCAGTGGAGTCCAACCAGGTCTGTTGTAAGATAGGAACTCACTGAAGACAATGGTGTACGGTGGCGCAACTTCGTGAATTGGTTGAAGTTAAACATTAACACCGTTGGAAGTCCTACTGACTGCCTCCTCTCGCTGGGGGTGTTGTTTGCGAAATTGTGAGGACGAAAATTGAATGTCCGGCGCTTTAACCGGGTTGGTAGATACACAGAGTTCACAGAGTTGAGTTGGAAAACCCTAACTCCAAACCAATGGTGTACATGGGCTCCAGGGTCTTAAGGAAACAAATGGCGTATGAACCGATTGTTGGTCATCGGCTATCATGGAATTTTATCTCCTTAAGTTTCTCCTTTGCCTTGTGGATTAGACCTTTACGTCAAGGTCTAGAAGGGTGGCCCCTTAAGAAAACTACCTGTTTCGGTTTGGGCACTCGGTTAGTATCCCAGCCCTTATAAAAATCGAATGGTTTATGTGATGCATATCTGTTTGGTACCGCCTTGTGCCAATGTTTACGTGTTTAAATAAAATAAATAAATAAATAACAGCTGAAAATCAAGTTAATAACTCAGATTTATTGTTAAAATATTTGTCAACTAAGCCTTAAATTTAATTAACTATAAGCATTTACTTCTGTGTAATATCCCAGAGTGAACATCAACTCTGAGGTACAGGTACATCAGGCTGACGAGTCCCAAATATGATGAAACGTGTGTCCTAGATTCCACTACTAGCCACTATCCATTTTTACTTAGAATGCTTGCGAATTAAGGCAATATCATGGCATTTCACACAGGATTCATATATGCGAATAAGAGACTGATCCATTGCAATGCTAAACATCAATGGGAAGATTCAAGTAAAACAATACCAAATGAATTTAATATAACAATGTTTTCTTCTATAAACATAGATAATAAATTGAAATAAATAATCTTATAGAATGACATTAGAATTAGCTATTTCTTATTCATGTAATCAGAATCACTTGTCACTTTCATAAATTATGCAACTTATAAAATACTAAATTTGTATTTACAATTAAAATGGCAATTGTAAGTTAGTAAATTTATGTGAAAAAGATAATAAGCTAATAGATTAGGAAGATAAATAAAAAGCGATCACTAGGTAAGAAACAATGAAACAATGTAAGAAATCATGCATATATATATCATAGAGGAACGAAAAACACCATGATCATTGAAAGAAACAACATTAAAAATGCATTATTTGCTACTGTTACTACCGAGAATTGTTGTAGTCGTGTTTTTACATGCGAGAGAGAGAGAAAGAGAGAGCAGATGTGTGTATGTATATATGTATGTATGACCATATAGGATAACACAATATATATGCATAAATTATAAAATACGCATTAAAAAAGCATTTCATTGATAAGGCTGGAAAGTTTTAATCATTTCATGTTGATAGAGTACTAAAATAAGATTTGATAAAATTTATGTTAGCAGTGTTGAAATAGAAGTAGAAATGAAGTTATGGAATAGTCAGTGTATAGTTGTGGATTGAGATCACAAACTGCCTAATTTTAGACCGCTGTTGAGAACCATGAACTACTTAATAACCATTTCGTCCTAGTATGGGACTCCTCAGCAGCGTGCATCCACGATTTCTCAAGTGCGAATTGAATACAACACTTTCACTCTTAAGCGCGAACGTACTCAATAGTCCTAATGTCTAATTTCAATCGACTCACGATATTGGACAATCATCCTATATAGAGGACTGTCATTTGTTTACTGAGGACTAACTTCAGTAGGATATCCTCGGAGATCTAGTGAAAATCTGTGACTAATGGGTTTCAACCGTGTCAGGTGTGAAACAGTTACCTGCAAGACAATGAAACAGTGATGCGCACTACTATGACTTGATTGAAATTAGGCATTGGCACCACAAGATGCCTCATCAGCGGTCTGGAGGTTAAGCGTTCAAGCACGAGACCTAAGGTCCTGGGTTCGATTTCTTCGTGCAGGGTCGTATTCATACACTGCTGAGGAATTTCACACTGGGTCGAAACGTCCACTCAGTGCTTCCTGAATCTTAACAGTGTTCTAACACCAGTGTGTTGATAATCCCAATTAATTTGTGAAATTGGTCAACACCGGAATATGAAATGAATAGTTGTATAGAAATATCTTGATTATTTGTAGTCGAATAACTGATATGCAATAGATTATATTACATTTTATTGTAGTCAATTAGAATTACTTAAATCTCATGCAAATATAGCTTAACAATAATCTATATGAATAAAATTAATTGATTATTGAGTGGTGATCAACATCATGCTTTTCGACTTCTTTTGTGCTAATGAAATTCTATCAATCAACTACCAATATAATCACTAACCTTATTGGCTAGATACTGCATGTATTGCATAAAAGTGTCAAGGTGTTGGATGTAGTCTGTCAGAAACTCTGGCTAATCTATGTATTATTATTATTATTATTATTAATGGCTTTATTCAATATTTATATTTTTGGTACAATAAAGAATTCTCGGCACAAAGTATTTCAACAAGATTCCATTTCTTATTTCTTGGTCGATACTAACGATAAATATTGAATGATCACGAGTTATAAGTTAGCAGTCCAGTCAGTCGACATCGAAATAATGTACAATCTTTTCGCTTCATATTGCCAGAAATCGCAATATTTCTCATTTGGGCCTTTTGCAACTTGTACAACGAAAGGTTGTACACTTATCACAAACGCACATGAATAGATTATTCAATTAATTGGCATAATGATGTGTTAAAGGAAACAAGAAAACAGATAACTTGAAATATCTAGATGGTAGGAAGAGATGACCCAAATATTCAAGCAGGCCATTACACAGTTGGCAATCGTTAGTAATATATACTTACAGTCTTCAGGAAACTTATACACTCTGTACAGATTAAGGCTGCACTATCTGGTTCCACAGTCTGAGATCATGGTTATCTGGGCAGAAAAAAGCCTTCTCAAAGACTCTATAGCTGGCTATTAAATATATATATAGATATATCACTCAGCAACAACGTAGAACTTCGTACGTACGTACATCGGTTCAAGTTGCCATACCACATTAGCACAAAGATACAATTGTCAATTCAAATCCCGTAGTGGTAGAGGTAGTAAGAGTATAGGCAGTATTTGGAAATATTAGGGTTTGAAGATGCTAGTCAAGGAGTATAATTCAGTGAAATAAAGTTGGAAAGAGAAGAAATGGACATGAATCATTCAGAAGATTAGAATTTCGGAGAACACGAAGAGTGGATGCACCTGGATCATTACAAATGATTTTGAGACATATCATTCAAGGTCTCTACCCATCAGTTGCTATCGTCTCACAGATCGCAACCAGGTAGTCTACACTTACCAACATGACTCACTCCACTTGTCAATGACTTCATGGATTTGTGTCATGTTTTGCTCTGACCACCCCTCCAACCTACTCTTATACCATCAAACATCACTCGTCGGTGTAGTCGGTGGTTAAGCATACATAACACATGTCCCAATCATCTCAACTGATGAAGTTTCACTAGTTCATATACATATATATGATTGCGAATGGAACAATCTACTTCCGAAATTGAAATCATTATGACAAATTACTGAAATATTTCTTAAATAGTTTTTACAATTAATTTTAAAAACAATATTTGACAGTTGATATTACATTGTAACTACTAGAGTGAACGATAAAATTTTACAAAAAAAAACACAAAATTCATATTAAAAAATATAATACTGATGATAATGGTGATGACGATGATGATGACGTGGACGATGATGATGATGGTGATAATGATGATAGATTTTTTGTTTGTTGTTAACAGGAGTTTTTCTTTTCCTGTTTCTTTTCATTCCAAACTGTTTAAAAATAATGCTCAATAAAACGAAGATATAAATTAAATAGAAACAGATTTATAGCTACTAACTGTTACAGAGATTAAGTCAAATGATCTCATGGAGATTAGTATAATTTGTAGTTTTGTATTCATCATAGATTGGTCTTAGTTGTAGTGAAATTGAGAAAAAAAAACCCAGAATGTATTGGAAAGATAATTTGTTTAAGCTATGGACTCTTCAGCAGTATAGTTCATCACTTTATCAGAAATAGATAACAAGACTTTCAGGATTCTATCTTAATATGTAAAACAAAGCAAGTGTTCAATGAATCATGACTCTCAATGATTGATTGTATCGTTTCCTAAATATTATGCATTTCAAGTATTTAGTACTTAGTCCTTCATAATGATCTTATCTCAGTTGATCAGTGTTAGGTGCTTTATTATTACTTAATAAATCAAATCCTTCTTTTTTTTAAAAATGCTTGGACACTGACATTCTAATTACTTCCTATTCTGATGTGATATCTAACACTTAAATCGGAGATAGAAAAAAGAAGCCGGAAGGTGTGGAAGAAAATTCATTTTGAATGGTTTGTTTGTATGATTTCCTGTTGACTAACTCCAACCACTATCGTATCTCAATATAATGCAGCAATAACGAGTCATTTAGACTGGTGGCCATATTGCAACTTGGTTGATATCATTCGACCTATACTAAGAAGCACCTGACACACATAACATAAATCACCACCTAGTGATCAATCAATTTTAATAAGTATTCATTAGATTATATAGAATCCTGAGATCCTAACTGTTACTTGAAAACACGTTACAGCTGATAACAAATTTGATGATTGTTCATTTAGGATAAAGAGACAATAGAAAATTATTTTCTAGAATTTTCTTGCAAGTTTTTACGGTGTACTCATTGGTTCAAATAACGTAATTAAGTTTCCTGACTTCTGAAAGAAGTTATGATAAACTATCGAAGTCTTGTGATAGACAATCTTGTTCAGCCGTTCTGAACACGTTTATATGTTAAAATAATCAACAAATTTGTGGTGGATACATAAATTGTACATTCTAATTAGCGGTTTTTTTAGCAAAGTTTTTTTCTACGGGATGGGGTTGCTGATCCCATGTCCAACCCTCCTTCTTTACCCTGTCTTGAGACCGATAGTAACCCTTGAATAGCTACAAGGAGGGTTGATGAATTCATGATAACAGTAAATCAGTATGATTGATTAGATGCTGTTTACTAAACCAAATTATTTACACATACACCCATAATGATTTAATATCGAGAAATAATCGAACCGGCTTTTAAACAAGCATTACTTGTAGTAATATAACATACTTATTAGCAAAATACAAGGAAGGAAATGTACATGATCATACGTTTATGTTAGATTTTTATTACTAGTAACAATTCAAATATATGTAACGCTTGTAACTAAAGACAAAATTATGACAACTCACTTAGCATTTAAATGTATCGATAGAGACGGATCAATGATAATCCTTAACATTAAGAAAAAAGACCCAGGATAATTCAAAGGCTTACATAAAACACCATACCCATTAAAATGGATTAGAACTCAATAGCTCATTGGATAGTGTGCAAATACTTTTCAATTATAGGTACCGGGTTCGAGTTTCAGTATGAACATCGAAACTAGAATGTAATAGGTACATCCAACTAATAAATCTCAACCGGAACGAAATTCATATTATAGATTGCTCTACTAATCTCAATCAGAATATACTGATGATTATACTTTAATTAAAGTGGAATTTATTATAAATTATGGGTAGTGAGAATAATTCATCTAGGGTTCGAAATTATCCAAGACAATTCTTGCTCACTACATCTATTCATGAGTTATCCAAATATCCTTAATCACTTAAGATGACATTAATTCCTTGATTGAATTACGAACTTAAACGAGCTGTTTTAATGATTAAGGACAAAATAATATAATGAAATGAAAAGGTTAAGTATATTATACTTGAGAATTAATTAATGTTTACCGATTGCGAAAAAACCCGATCTGGTCGAATGTAGAATAGACATACTGTGTTTATGATAAAAGGATGACTAACTATTATGTATAGTTGTGAAGATCATCGAATCTGAAATGATTTGCATTATGTTCTTATAAATGATTAACTTCTAAAGGTAATTACCAGAGATTTTGTTAGAAGTCATAGCGTGGAGAAGTTCGCTAATGTCAAGCGTAAAATAAATATGATCACTAATTATGGTTATGAAATGAATATACTTAGAAATGTAACCCATTTATTACTGAATCATTGATTAGAAGATGAAATGCTCTTCAAGAAGTCCGAATATATTCTTAATTTTATCACTGATGGAGTTGTTGGTATATACTATTGAGGAATTCCAACCTAAAATAAAACAACTGTCCACTGTTTACTTGTTTTCCATGATTTTTCAACCAAATTCAATTTGTGACGTGAAATTTCAAAAAAATTATGTGTAAAATTGTGAAGATATCCCATGAGTGAACTCGAGGAAGCTGTAAAAAGCTCAAAAAGTGCTGAACATATTTCATCCAATCATCTTTTGGAGGAATATTCTAGAATCTCTACGTGTAGCTTCCCTATTGGACCAATGCTAAAAACCACTGAATGCGGATTGGATGACTATATTGATGATTTCATTTTTACGAAAAAAACCTATAAATACCTGACAGTTTTGTACCATAATTGACACTGTTTAGAATAGCATTCCTTTCACTTGTGTTCTGTCTTCTCATTTGCGACTTGGAAGGGTTCTAGAGCTCGAGTGCTCACTTTGTGCGTGATATATTAAGAATCCAACCTCTATATGTAACAAAAATACATTACTCAGAAAAATATGCTTAAACACATGTGATTTATTATATAAAATGCCACTTCAATCCATTGAATAGCAGCAAAGTTCCTTTGCTATCATCTTTCATCCATAATTTTGTATTATACTTTTGTTTAACCACTCGTAAAATTATTTTCAAGAAATATCATTATTATACAAACAATGCAGATATGGGTTGTAAGCAAAGATGGTGACTTGAATAAGATTCATATCTACACTTCACTCGCTATAGTTTACTTGAATCTCTTCATTGATGTTTAGCACTGCAATTGATCAGTCTCTTATTAGCGTATGTGCATACTGTGCTTATTGCCTCGATATTGCCTTAATTCCTAAGCATTATAAACAAAGATGGATAGTGGCTACAAGCGGAATCTAGGACATGCGTTTCATCCTATTTGTGACTTGTCAGCTGGATGTACCTGGGCCTGAGTTGATGTCCATCCTGGGACTCGAACCCAGTACCGTTCGCTTCAAATGCCATCACCTAATCCACTGAGATTCTGAGTCCTAATAGCCACTTGCTTGTACAATGGATTCCACTGTTAGCCACTATCCATCTTTGCTTATAATGCTTGTGAATTAAGGCAATATCGAGGCAATAAGCACAGTATGCACATGCTAATAAGAGATTGATCAATTGCAGTGCTAAACATCAATGGGAAGATTCAAGTAAACTATATCAAGTGAAGTGTAGTTATGGATCTTACTTAAGTCATCGATATTTAATGTATCCTGATATATTATCTGTTTTTAAATATTAAATACACAACTTAAGTTGTTAAATAGGTCGTATCAAACTTGTTGAATGTTCAGGGATTTGCACTGATCAGCTTAATAGCATGTCCACAGTGGGTAAGAGATGAATTTGATTAACATAAACCATGATAAGTAAATACTTCATTGTAAAGGTCTAAGTATTCTTATTAATTAATTTTCCATCATGGATTGACAACAGCTGGGTAAAAATAGGGGAAATAGATTGTTGTTTCTTTCTTGTTTAGAACTTCACTTGATTGTGCCACCTTGATTAGAATATACAACTTAATGGTTTCATTATTACTTTTTCCCACTAAATTACCTAGTTGAAGTTTGCTAAATTACATTTGTAGTTTCAGACAATTCAAATGTTAGTGCGTAGTGTTAAACAATCCTAAACTGGAACCTAAAATTCTCTAGTATTCTTTTATAATGAATGGTTCTTCAGCTGATTAAGATTCGTAACAAAAATCATAATCAAAATATGGCAATTTTCATCATTTATTTAATTAAATGTACTCCATATTTGTATGTGATATTTTGCATCGACTGAATTCACTTGGGTCACTGTATATTTCATCCTAGTATAGATTTCATTAATAATATATTCTTACAACGTAACCACAAATTGAATACAGGAGTTTGAGATTTAGCATGGAACTATTTAATCATTGTTCATTGAGACAATTCCGATCTCAATAGATTTGTCAATATAATATAATAGTTATTTGATTCTGTTGTTGACAACTTACTCTTTTAGATAGATCCGAATTCCATCAACCTTTAATTTCTCAAGCTATTAAAGTAACTCATTATTAAGATAACTTGAATAGTTTGGTTAAATAAGCTTTATAGTGATATGGGTTAAATGTATAGCTTGCATTTTTCAAGTATCTATATTTCATCACAATTGATTGATCACTGGGTGATGATCAATATCATTCGTGTCTAGTCCTAATTAGTGCCTATCGAATACTATCGGTCATGTTACAATGTGGCCACCAGTCTAGGTGACTCGACACTGCGGGCACTATATATTGAGATTCAGATGATGGTTGGTTTCCTGTCGACTACCTCAAACCACCATCTAAATCTATATTTCATCTTCTTTTCTATGGAAAAAAAATCAAAAAAAAAATATTCAATCCACACTTTATATTCATGGTGAAGCATAATCAAGAATTATTACTTAAGTTATTGCATATGATTCGTTTAATTCAGTCGAAACAATTATTACTATTATCATTACTACTACCATTGCTATTATTACTACTATTACTATTATTATTACCATTATTATTACTATTATTATCATCCTACTTGAACCATCTGCTTAGTCTTCGTTTTATTTGATTGTAGACAAGACATTTCCCCCTCCATGATTTCATGTTTAGAAGGAATGATTCGAATAATAAATTAGTAATCATGATGACTCCAAATTATTTTTTAAGGAGTTTATTATCAGACTATATAAATTTAATTTATTGAATTAATTTCATTTAAGTTTTTCATAATTTTACTCTTTTGTGAAAATCAATAATAAATTGGCTTAGATTTCCTACCACAGTGGTCTGCTTCAATATCTGGATTATCTGTTCCTGTCATCTAGATATTTTAGCAGATTATTTGTTTTGACATATTATTATGTCTTTTTGGGCCCTTTATTTTGTCGTCATTTCGATCGATCGATGTTGTCGAAAAGGCTCACCACTTTAGTGGCCTGTGATCTGACTCCAAGGAGATTATTATGATGATTGTTGTTGAAATATATATGTCACCTATTTATCGTATATAATCATCGACTTAAATCGCGTTAGTCAATAACGGAATTAAATAAGTCGAATAACGAGAATGGATTTGTGAATGCATATGTTTTGTATACAAAGCGAATGGAATAGAGAGAAGAGAAACGACGCAGAGTGGAGAATAAGGTATATTGGCTTAACACAATAACCGAAACTACAGTCTGTTAATCACATAACCTATTCAGGGGCATATATGAAACATTTACGACCTTTTTTTGTACAACTTACAAAAATGTACTGTTATATCTAGAGCTTATATTCTTGATATGACGCGTATAACTTGAGCATTTGAACGCTAGAACCCTTCCAGGTAGCAATGAGGAGACAGAAGACTAGTGAAAGGAATGTTATTCTAGACAATGTCAAATTATAGTACAAAACTGTCAGGTATTAATAGTTTTTAGTAAAAACAAAACCAACATTATAGCTATCCAATCCTCACATAGGGGGTTATTAGCATTGTCCAATCGGGAAGCTACATGTAGAGATTCTAGAATATTCTTCCAAAAGATGATTGAATAGGATATCTTCGGCTCTTTCTGAGTTTCATACAGCTTCCTCGAGTTCACCCGTGGACCGTCCTCATAAGTACAATCGGAGATATCGTGATGGCTAGCAACATCTCTTGAATAGAATGAACATTATTCAGATGTTGATTACTGAATTGTTAACATCTCACTGGAGATCACTCGATATTTATCGTTAGGATCGACCAAGAAGTAAGAAATGGAATTTTGTTGAAATACTTTGTGCCGAGAATTCTTTATTGTACCAAAAATATAAATATTGAATAAAGCCATTAATAATAATAATAATAATGGTATTGATAATAATCACATGCACCAAATTGATCGCATTTGAAGTACCATTGGAAACTACAGAGCTCTAGATAGCTGTTTCATCCTAGTGTAGGATTTCTCAACACTCTTTACTTATAAATTAAACTGGCTACAAAATCACTTAATCTAGAGTAAAATAGTCAGTTTACTAGTAACATTAATACAAGATGAAATCCTTAAGTTTAAGTAAGGATTCATGACTAATGAAACACAAACATATCAGTATCAAAATATTTGACAACAGTGGCATTGGATAGCTGTCCTATTATATCGTAAACCAATTGAAATTGGAAATAAACCTCTGGATGCTAACTCAGTTTTCTAATGATTAGGCATTCGTTACAAAATATGGAAATGTTGGGTTCGATCACAGGCAGGACCTTTCTTTATACAAAACCCTTTGAATTAATAACCACTTTGTTTTCAGTAAAATATATCTCTTATTTCAGTAAAAAATTCTTAATTCAAATCATACAATATTTCTATAAATCTCATTTTAACATATCAGTTACTCATTACGAGGATTGGATGATAACAAAGCGATCGCATAGTTTAAATGAAGCTGCAGATGTAAACCAAGATATACTATCTTAAAAGTCGAAAGGTTAAACGCTTATCGTAAGATTTGAAAGTTCTGGATTTAATCCCTAATAGGGTTATGGTTATGTGACAACTGAGAGGTCTGATAACAGAATTAAGCAACTATGAAACGTTACCTAGATTTTTTCATGATTACCTAACTGAATTCAGTTTATAGTACAAACTACAGAACACAATCATTTTTTAAAACTCTTCTATATTAATTTTAATAGTTGAGATCATGAGTCAATTGAAACTAGATCACCATGAATAACCTGGAATCACTGGACGGCCATTTCATCCTATCGTAGGACTCCTCGGCATTCTATTATACCAATTAAGAACTATTTTGAACGCATCACTTAGTGTTAATTGTAAATCGATTTGCATAACTTTTAATAGTTGATAGTGATGAAATACTCCCAGGTTTTTGCGCGTTCGCGCGCGAGACCGATAAGTCCTAAGTTCGAATCTCGCGAGGCCACATCGTGGATGAGCAGTGCTGAGGAGTTCCTCAATAAGACGAAATGGCCGTTCAGTGTTTTCAGGTTTTTTATGATAGTCTAGCTTCAAATGATTCTTGATCTCAACTATTGAAATCATTATAATATCCACAAAAATACCCCTTCTATATTAATTTTAAGAGTTGAGATCATGAGTCAATTGAAGCTAGACTACCATGGAAAACCTGGAAGTATTTCATCATTATCGTTTGTTAAAAGTTATTTAAATTGGTTTACAATTAACACTAAATGATGCATTCGAAAAATTCTGCACTGATATAACAGAAAAAAAGGAATGTTGTTTTTTACCTACTTACTTACTTTCGCCTGTTACTCCTAATGGAGCATAGGCCGACCAGCATTCTCAAACCCACTCTGTCCTGGGCCTTCTTTTCCAGTTCCATCCAATTGTTGTTCATTTTTTTCAAGTCTGTCTCCATTTCCCGGTGTAATGTGCTCTTTAGTCTTCCTCTTTTCCTTTGGCCTTGAGGATTCTGCCGGCAGTCCCCCCGGGGGCTACTGCCGGTCCCAAGCCTTGATGAAGAAGGAGGGTTGGGCATGGGGTTAGCGACCCCATCCCGTAGAAAACTAACTCGCTAAAAAACTCTAACTAGAACGTTTTTTAGGATATATATTCCAATTTTTTGTGCAGACGTTAATTAACTTACTTTATTATACAAAAGTTAAATGTTTAGTGATTCATATTATTGTTTGATAGAGATTGTCGAAAACGTTATTGGTTATATGAACTCAGTGAACATCATGTTGACATTTATAAAAATAAATGGTAATGAATTTGAGTTTCTGGATGAACATTAACACTGGTATGGGGTTAATACATTTAGCTAATGCGTACTAAAAGGAGTAGAAACGTGCGTTGTGGATTCCACTATCAATCAACATTCAGTTATTTATTTATTTAGTTAGTTTAAGCTGATTTAGGTTAGATATAGTTTCAGTTCTTAAATAAAAAACCCCGTTGAATGATTCTTAACTTTGAAGGGGTTCTTGATTACCTGTCATTATTTAATAGATATGAAAACGGTTAAAATTAAGTTGCATTTTTAATCTAGATTTCTTATAATCATAAAGCAAACCAAATTAGACAACCAATGAAGAATACTATATGCTGAACAGTTTTATTGTTCTAATATCGGATTCATTAAATTCATAATTCCCTCGGAGATTGAAACCAGGAAAGTTAGGTCTCGTAGCGAACGCCTGATAATGTACTGAAAGTCAATCAGTTAGTCAGCAACAACATAGAACTTCGTACGTACGTACATCGGTTCAAGTTGCCATACCACATTAGCACAAAGATACAATTGTCAATTCAAATCCCGTAGTGGTAGAGGTAGTAAGAGTATAGGCAGTATTTGGAAATATTAGGGTTTGAAGATGCTAGTCAAGGAGTATAATTCAGTGAAATAAAGTTGGAAAGAGAAGAAATGGACATGAATCATTCAGAAGATTAGAATTTCGGAGAACACGAAGAGTGGATGCACCTGGATCATTACAAATGATTTTGAGACATATCATTCAAGGTCTCTACCCATCAGTTGCTATCGTCTCACAGATCGCAACCAGGTAGTCTACACTTACCAACATGACTCACTCCACTTGTCAATGTCTTTATGGATTTGTGTCATGTTTTGCTCTGACCACGCCTATCATTCCTCAAACCTACTCTTATATTATGAAAAATCACTCGTCGTGGTAGTCGGTGGATGGGTATACATAACACATGATGAAGTTTCACTAATTCATCGATTGATTTGCCATCCTTATCCAGTACCTGTTTCCTAACATCTGCATTACTTACTCGTTAATCCCAGGATATACGAGTAATGCTTCGAAGACATCTATGATCAAATACTAGTAACCTACGAATATCCTCTACTCTTACCGGACATGTTTCACTGCCATAAATTAGGACGGAACGGACTGTTTCCCCAGTAAACTCATCCTTTGGTTAGTAGATGGATATCTCGCCTACACCATAAATGATACAAGTTGGCAAAAGCTAGTCCAGCCTTTTGTATCCGTGCTGATATATATATATATATATATATATATATATATATATATATATATATATGTTTTAAGCCTAGCAACACTTCGATTACTCTACCAACCCAATTATATCATTCTTATCACATAAATATCAAGTATCATGAATACACCAACTGATTTGATAGTTCTAGTTTATTAATATGCAATTTACAGTGACATAAAAACAAAGTATAAAACTGTATAAAATCCATATATATATAATTGTCTTAATAATTTGTAATATTATTCATCAAATGGATTGCATAATTCATTTTTATATTTCATGAGAAAAGAATATTTAATTTACAGCTTAGTTTGTTTTTGTAAGCAATAATTGATGGTGGCTAGCAGTGAAATCTAGGACACGCGTTCTTCCTATTTAGGACTCGTCAGCTGTATGTACCTGCATCTCAGAATTGATGTTCACTCTGTGGCTTGAACCCAGAATCATTCGCTTCAAACGCCATCGCGTTATCCAATCAGTTGCTGAGTCCTAATATCCACTTGCTTGTGCAATGGGGTGAATTTAAATTCATTTGGTACTGTTTGGCTTGTATCTTCTCATTGAAGTTTAAGACTGCTTATGAATTAAGGCAATATCGAAGCACACACACAGTATACACATATACCAAGAACACACTGATCAATTGCAGTCTTAAACCTCAATGGGAAGATACATGTCAAATAATACCAAGTGTTTGTTTGTTTTTTCTGTTTTTTTTTCGTTGTTTTTTTCTCTCTCGAAAACAAAATTTATTTTACTCATTATTATGAAATTGGTTTTGGACAAAATTGGACAAAATTTTATTTTAATTGATTAATGTAGTCTTTCTATGATTAGATGTTATTTAGAGTAGAATAAATTATCTTTTTTCTTTTGTACGGTAATCATTTAATTGTTCCAAGTTTAGGGTTGATTATTTCTAAAGGGGAAATAAAACAGTCTTCAGTCTTCAGTAATAAGGATAGTAGGTTGATGAACTTGTATTAATCCTGACACATTGCTTTCCAGTGAAGGTTCAGCTTCTCCTTGAAAATATTCACTGATGGGGCTGATACCACTTGTTCGGGTAAGGCGTTCCAATCATTGACTACTCGATGAGAAAAACGGGACCTTACTTTAGGTTTATTAGATGGTGGTCTATGAACCTTCTTGCTATGACCTCGGAGTTTTAATTAGTGATGGAAGGAGCAAAAAGATAAGACATATTAATACCCAAATCATAATTAAAGATACGAAATGCCAGTATAAGGTCACCTCGTGTCCTACGATATGGAAATTTATTATTTGTATTAGTGGTTTATGGTAACTGTGGCGTTTTGTGAATTATATCATAGATTGAAATGCATTGGAAAAAATTGTTGGAAACAAAGTTGTATTGAACATTTGTTTCTTTATAGTACAAGACTTTGTAGTTGTCCACATAGAAGAATTTATTAGGGATTAAATCCAATATATATTCAAATCATGTAGTGAGTTAGGATCTAATGGTTTATCGTCGTAAATTGAATTCGTTTACGATCTAATTGATAATGAACTGCCTCACTCACCTCTATATAGTTGAAATCCACTAGTTATGATGTTTTTTTCTCTGTTAGACTGAGAGTGGAATATCTGATCAAATGTTTATGTTTTTTGAAGGTATATATGAAATGAGGTAAGCGATACATAGAATAGGTTTTAAAATATCTTAATAATATCATTGGTATTCACATATACTCAATCTCAAAGACTTGCTCTTTCAACACAACTTGTGGTTTATCGGTTTATTTTAGTTTCATTGTTAAATAAGTCATTATGATAGATATTATTCAGTAGAATCCCAGAGTACTGCTCAGCACTGGGATACTATTGTTGTTAGTAGATTTATCAATTACTGGTATCGCCAACTACTATCACTACTATTACTACTACTATTGATTATCATCGGGATAAATAGTAGTTTTGAGGGAGTATAAACTTTACCATTTTGGCAGGTTGCTACTAACACAGAAAACTGTTGAAAGTTGGTAATTAATCTTGACCTTATTTTCTGTTCGACCTATAAAAGCTAATATCTAGCTGTTTAAATTATTAATTAGTAGAAACAATGAACAGTAACACTGAAAACAGAGCTCTCAGTTCAAAATGACCAAGTTTAGCCTATCGATTTAACAGGTACAAGATAACATAATTTGTCTAATTGACATTTTCTTTCCCTTCTAAATATCCATGATTTAAATTTATCTTATTCCCTTGTTCCTAAACTTATCATGAATTTCTAAACAAGGTAATGTGTTTAATTCATTTGTATTAGTTGTTTGAATCTTCCCATTGATATTAAGGTCTTTAATTAATCTGTCTGTTTTGGTATATGTTCATCGTATGTAGATTTCCTCGACGAAACGTGTGCTATTGTTTTCATTACTTACCACTATCTGTCTTTACTTGGAAATGTTTGTGACCTAATGGTAAAATTGAGACAATCTATCTCTGCTTAGAAATGTTACAAGGTTTGATATAAGTTGGTTTCAGATTACCACCTATTAGGAACCCTGAACCTATGCTCTCTGCTACCTGGCAGTTGTTAGGAAGGGGTAGGTGCAATTTTGGGATAATTGATATTCGCTGCACGATTCGAATCTACATTGCCCATGTGCTATTCGTAAGCTACTTGTACCATAACTGATCTCTCATGAGATTGTTATATTTACATTCATTTACCTCTGGGTGTTAGCCAACACCATGTTCATTTTCAAAGTATATATTCAAATGCACACTTTACCCTGTTCATATTCAATGCTAATTAATGAATTTAATCTTAATGAAATTGATGAGAATTGATAGAAAACTATGTTCATTATACATTGAAAACCTGGAAGCACTGAACAACTGTTTCATTTTAATAAGTTTTCAATGATTATCTAGATTAGATAGACTCATGAATTCAACTGTTAGATTACTACAATCTCTACAAATCCCTATTTTGATAATAATCATATGCTTACTAGTGACTAGATCAAAAATGTAGTTTGTGGAGTTCTAGTGAGAACCTGCGACCAATGAAGTCAAATGCGTGTCTAGTGGAAACAACTATCTATCTCAGACAGTAGATGAAGCGTTGAGCAAGATCATGTATCAATTGAAGTTAAACATTGACACCGTTGAATGTTGGCTTTTAATAGTCTATAGGTTAAGCGTTCGTAAGTGAGACTGAAAGTCACGGGTTTGAGTCTCTTTGATGTAAGATGATGACTGCGCACTGTTGAGGATTTCAATACTAGGACTAAATAGTCATCCAGTATTATCAATTTTTTAATGGTGGTCTAACTAATATCAACTCATCAATTCAGCTTTTATTTCAAATTACTAAAACTTTTATTACATCAACAGTTTTTCTAAAGAAAAAAAATAATAATTTCAATTGTTAAGATCATGAGTCGTTTGAGGCTAGACCACCATGGAAAACCTGTAAGTACTGGAAGGCCGTTTCGTCCTATTGTGGGACTCCTCAGTAGTGCGCATCCACGATCTTACCCTCAGAGAGATTCGAACCCAGAACCTACTAGTTTAGCGCGCGAGCACTTAACCACCAGACCACCTCAACACCATTGGATGCCGGTCTAGTGGTTAAGTTCTCGCGCGCGAAACCAGTAGGTCCTGGATTCGAATCTCGCCGGGAGCTAGATCGTGGATACGCACTGCTGAGGAGTCCCATAATAGGACGAAACGGCCGTCCAGTACTTCCAGGTTTTCTATGTTGGTCTAGCTTCAAACGACTCATGATCTTAACCACTGAAATTACTATAATATCCACAAAACCCATCTGAAAAAAATAATTTACGATTAAGACAATAGGATCTTGTCTATGAAATGATTTGGTAATATAAGTAGTTTGTTAATTTTATTATACAATGTTTACATGGAATATTTTCATTTGACAATTCACTAATGATTTATGTTTACCGAAAATAGTTTTCATCTTACATTTCCTAGTATTATTCTGTTTATAAATTCAATGAAGTAGGTAAATCATTCATAAAAAGAAAAGAAAAAAAGTATAGAAAGAAAACTTGACGTTCAGACAAATTTTCTAAATGAAGTGGAATAATTTGAATTTCACTTGGTGTTGTTTTACTTTTGTCTTCCCATTGTTATTTAGAACTGCAATTGATTAGTCTCATGTTGGTTTATGTGCGTCCTGTGCAAATTGCTTCGATATAGTCTTAAATCATAAGCGAACGGTACTGGGTTCGAGCCCCGGAGTGAGCATCAACTCTGAGATGCAGGTACATCCAGCTGACGAGTCCCAAATAGGATGAAACACGTGTCCTGGATTCCACTGCTGGCAACTATCCATCTATGCTTAAACTTGAACTTCAGTCGCTAAGATTATTTCAAATATAATTTCACAAATCATTTTATTGTTTAAGAAATCTATACAAATTTATGATACTCATGATCTTATCATTAATAAAGAGAATGATTGTTTTGTGAATGAGTTGAAGTTAATTTGTCGTTATCATTATTCAATAGGATTCTGTCATAAGAAGATGACTGGGTAATTGAAATGGAAGAAATATTAGGAATGATTGAGGGATTCGATTGAGAACAAGCTATTCAGAAGTGTTGGTAAAGTTATGTGTATGATCACCATTAATCTACTGTCTATATTGTAAAAGGATATTTCTTTTTTAAGCTGACTGTATGAGAAACTGGATTAACAGTAGTCATGGTGATTTGTGAGCGCGATAGCCAAGCCCAAGGGTTAACTATGTGAGACTTGTAACAGACGATCATCTTATAAGTGGTGTTAGATGTATTGGCAACGTACTTTAAGGGACTTACAAACTTTCTTATCATTGTAAATACTTTTAAATTTAGTAAGATACAACTTCTTTGAATGTGAATACCTGAATTAATGGTTGATCTGGTTGCCAGAAGGGGCATCAGACTCGGAACTACCGAAGGACCTCGGCTTTCATCATGAGACGCTATAGCTTTTCTAAATGAAAACCTTCTAACTCCCAGAACAGTATTTAAATGGTTTGAACTATTGTTTCTGGTTAGCGTTTTTTTAGAGAGTCAGTTTTGTACGAGATGCGGTCGCTAACCCCATGCTCAACCCTCCTTTATCCGAGCTTGGGACCGATAGTAGCCTCAGAGGGGCTCCAGGCGTAGTTCAAATAAAACTAACCATATATAGTTTCATTACGTTTTCACAATACATTTTTTAAGATATATTGAAGGTCAAGTAAATTTATTTTACAAACCGATAAGTTTTGTGGATTGAAGGCTATATTCATCTCCTAAGCTATTCTGTAACCCCCAAGCTAGAACTACACAGCGACCTGAACACGAGAGAGAAGACTCAAAGTATGCGAGAAGTAGTTTACTCCAAGGTTCATTTTAATACAGAAAATACAGGGTTTTTATAATATTTTAAATGTCCTTGGGTTGCTAGAAGATTCTGGAATGCTACTAAACATAGTAGCAGTGTAGCAGCCAACCAATCAGAACCTCTGCATGAGACGACTCGCTTCCTTGATATTTTTGGCAAAAACTCCAAGTGAACGCTGATCGGATGAAACGCTTCTAATTGTTTCCTGATGCCTGCTTGTTTTTTTGCAAGCAATTTTCTGGATCACCTCAACACAAACATTAACATTTGAGAAACTGAATATGAGTACAAAATTTTTAGTTTTTTGTTGTCCTAGATTATTCCCATAGTTAATTAACAATAAAACGATATTTATGTTTTTGCACGGAAAAGAATCAAGTACATTAGATAGATTAGTATACAGCATTACATTTAAACATTAAAATGAATAGTTCATTGGTGTTAATCAAATATAAACTTTAACAATGTAAATATACTTTGCCAAAGGGTAATAAATCTAATTCTATTATTGTATGTATATTTACTTTCTATCAATAATCATTATATCATAGTGTATCATGATACTGAATCACTCACATTAGTAATCGTAATGTAACTTGATTGATTAGATTCATGCTAGATAAATTTAGAGTCTACATTGATTAATCACTGTGTAGTAACTGCTGTCAATATGTTCTTAGTCAGTTCGTGTTGACTGAAGTCTATCAATTAGGTTGGGATTTAAATCTCAGTGTAGATTAATCATTGAATCGAATAAATCAATAATAACGTCTTAGATTATGAAGCTAGGCGATGTATGTTTGACTTCCATATGGATAATCATTTCTCTAAAAATTGAAGGTGTACCTTGTTGATGAGTCTTATCTAGCGCGAAACCAAGATGAAATATTGTATTCTACTGAATAATTCACTCACATGACATTTACTGCTTATTTAGAATAAAACAGAAGTTATCAAGTAGTCAGTATGATGTCGTGGAGATTGTTGAATTTCGTTTATATCATAAACCTGGGGACAGTGGATAGCTATTTCATCCTAATATTGAAGTCCTTGCCAGTGTGCATCCACGACTTTGCAGCCGATAATTGGACAGAGGATCTTCGATTTCGTGTGCGAACAACAAACCTTTAGACCATCAAGCCGTGATCCAATGATCCAATGAAGCCTAACTTGAGTCCGTTCACAGTACTAAACAATCATCTTCTTTTCTACCCAAAGAAGTAAACTCTTACTCAAACCACTTCATTGCTAATTCACTGAAATTTAAATTCACATAAATTATGGACGTTGTTCTACGCAGTTCTCAAATGACCGTTCCAGAACTATCTTTTGTTAATCTCCTAATATGTCTACCCACCAATATTATGAAAACCGTTGGAAGTAGGCCATGAAACTAGTTATACTTTTTAAGTAACGAAACCCTAAAACGTGAGCTGATTTAATCATGAATAATCATCAGAAAAGTTTGATTTCACTATTGTACTAAATAATAACAAACAGGAAAATACTCATGAGCCATATAAAATCATCATACATATTTGAGTTTTTATATTCATTGACTCGTAAGAGTTATAACTAGCTCAGGTTTATTCGCCAGCCTTGATAAAAAAAGATCAGTAGTATAGAATAGTTTTTATAGTTTACTAGACAAATCGACCATGATTAGTAAACCGTAGAGAAATGAGAAGAGCTAAATATAAATCATCTGGTTTCTTCCAGTATAATGATTCGTCAGGAATTATTCATTTCAATAATGAATTTAATCAACTTACTTCTGTTCATTACTAATTTTTTTATATTTCCTATCCAGAATGTATTTTGAAAAGGTATGACCAGTTAAAACCTAATTGTTAAGTTACTTTTAATTGTTGAATTCATGATTCGATGTAAGTTAGACCACCATTGAATACCTAGAAGTACTGGATGGCTGTTTCGTCCTAGTATGGGAATTCTCAGCAGTGCGCATCCATAATCCCACATCAGGGACTCGAACCCGTGACTGGTCTCGTTTACGAACGCTTAACCCATAGACCACTGAACCGATATCTAACAGTGTTAATATTTAACTTCACTTGATACATGATCTTGAGCAGCCATTCATCCGTGAGGAGAAATATAAATGTCTATTAATCTTGAGTTATTCAGCATATATAAACATTTTCTATTAAACTGTGTTTTGTAGATTTTGCCTTCTTATTAATAATTAGCTGAAACTTCATTGTAGTTGAATTGTATTTCTTTGTTACTTTCTAACAAACGTTTATTGAGCTGAACAATTTTCCACATTTGTACATCATAAACTAATCTTAATTAGACAAGCAATGGAAAATGAGGATCATTAGATGACTTATACTTAAGAATCCAATAATATAACAATACAGATATAAAATAATCACTGGTTTACCACATTTGTTTAATTAAGGTCGTTTCAAGATGTCACTTATAAATCTTAACAATTTCCACAAATCCTTAATGTCATATAACCTCCTTTTCATTTTTAATGCAAAGTTGAATTCATATTTGAAAATGTATATTTTATATTCAGTTGGCACTGTTTATTTGAATCTTACCATTGATATTTAGCACATGTACATACTGTGCGTATTGCCTCGATATTGCCTTAATTCCTAAGCATTATAAGCAAAGATGGATAGTGGATAGCAAAGGAATCCAGGATGTGGGTTTCGTCCTATTTGCGACTTGTCAGCTGAATGTACCTGCACCTCAGAGTTGATGTTCACTCTGGGGCACGAACCCATTACCGTTCGCTTCAAATGCCATCACATTATCCATTTAATTACTTGTTTGTGCAATGTGGTGAAATTTGAAATTCACTTGATATTCTTTGTTTGAATCTTCCCATTGTTATTTAGAACTGCAATTGATCAGTCTCTGATTAACATATGTGTATACTGTGCGTATTGCTTCTATATTGGCCTTAATTTACAAGTATTATATGTATGACGAGTCTCAAATAAGATGAAACGCGCGTCCAGGATTTCACAGCTAACCACTATCCATTTTTGCATATAATACTTGTGTATACTTTATACTTTTATAGTTACATGATTTAACCAAAGAAATAAATAATCTTTATTCATAATTTGTTATCTTTGACCAATTTACTATTGAAGATAATATTTAACTAGTGCTGAACTAACGTATATATAATGGGATAATTTTTACTATGCTGACAATTTCCCAGTTTAGTTAGAATAGTCTTTAATAATAATAATTAGGTGACCTGTGAAGAATAATAATAAAACGCATAAATCGCCCTATCAATTTTTCTCTAATTTTCTCTTATGTTTTAATATAGGACAGTAAATAAGTGAGTAGATACAAAATAAAACACAATGATTATTGTGTGAGCCTTCTTTCTTTTTCTTTTTTTTTCTCTCTAATATTAAGGTCAGACTTTTTTTTATGTAATAGCTAGAAATAATTATACCATCACCATCCCCACCACCGCCACCACCACCACCACCATCATCATCAACAGCAACAACAACAATAACAACGATAAAAAACAGAAAAAAAGAGAAAATATTACACATTGAACAAAACTAATCTCTCTTTTATAAGTATAGATAAATAATCACTAGTAGTGAAATTTAGGACGTGACTATCATTCTATATATTCTATTTGCATAAATTTAATTACAAATTCTATGTAATTTCTATTATTCATCACATATTCATTTAGTGTATTTGAACTTAGTGAATTAGGAATAGAATATTTTCTTTATTTTTTAAATTTTTGTTTTCTTTTTTGGAGCAAAATAAATCAAAAAAGAAAGACGAAAAGAAAGAAAGAAAGAAAAAAAGATTCACAAGTTAATTTCAATTTTATTGTCCGTAAATTGTATTATAATAAAGATAATTACAAATAGGATAGATTGTAGATTTTCAATAATAGTACATATAGATGTGTATATATAATCTTGGTTATGATTATCAAACTGGTTGTTATCATTGTAAACTAAAGTCATTTTAAAGAAGAAAATGTCTATAGTTGAATTCATGAGTCAATTGAAGCTAGGCCATCATGGAAAACCTAAAAGCACTAAACGGCTGTTTCGTCCTAGTATTGGACTCCGCAGAAGTGCGCATCCATGATCCTGCCTCGCGGGATTCTAATCCAGAACCTATCGGTCTTGCACGCGAGCGCTTAACCACTAGACCACTGAGCTGGACAATATCCGACGGTGTTAATGTCTAACTTTAACTAATTTATAGACTGAAATAGTATCTCCTTTGAAGTTTTAGCTTTGCTACATTTTTTAACAGTAGCTTATAGAGAAATCTAGAATGTTTGTTTGGTTCCGTTCAAGACTTGCCAACATGATGTAAATGACTTTAAGTCTTGTTTTCTATACTGAAACTACATCAAATTATACATATTACTAATGGGAAATAACATATCCTCTGCAAATAATAATCACTTTGTTTGCAAGCATAAAATGTTTGAAAATTAAATACCAAGCTTAAACCATTACAACATAATAATAATACTAATAATAGTAATAAAATATCATGCGCACTGAAGAAGTAGCGACACGTTATTCATAATGTTATGTGCAAGAAAAACGAATTTCATATTTTATTATTCCATGGATCGGGTTGGAGAATACTGGTCGGCGGCCCATTGAGAGTAACAGAAGTAAGTAAGTGAGTAAGTATCTGAATGATTTTTTATTGAATATGTTACGAGCTTTAGTTCTGTGTTTACTAGTCTGCAACTAATTCTTAGAAAGACAGAGAGTCGTATCCAATTAATGGGCGGATTTGAATTAATAGATCTTTAACTACAACGGCCTTTTCGTCCTAATATGGGACTACTCAGCAGTGCGCATCTACAATCTCGCGCACGAACGCTTAGCCTCTAGTGAGAGGCCGTAATCAGTGGGGTTTGTTGTGAGATAGTAACCCACTGAAGACAGTGGTGGACAGTGGCGTAATTTCATGGACTGGTTGGAGCAGAAATTAACACCGTAGGATGCTGGCTCAGTAGTCTAAAGATTAAGTGTTGGCGCGCGAGACCAATAGGTCCTGGGTTCGAATCTCTCGAGACGGGATCATGGACGAGCACTGCTGAGAAGTCCCAAACTAGGATGACACAGCCGTTTAGTGCTTCCAGGTTTTCCATAGTGGTTCAGCTTCAAATAACTCATGAACTCAACTAATAAATTACTAAAATCTTCACAAAACCCCCCTCTGATTATTTTCTCTTATAATCAACAACTTTTATCAGCACCTATTTTCATTATGACATTATTTGATATAGTTAAGTTATTTTTACAAGTTGGTAGCAAAAATATGAATCATTCATTTCTCTTGACAAACACTGAACTGGCGTTGGTTTTTGAAGCAATGTAAATGGATATTTTAAATAACCAAAGGAACCTATTTTTTTCCATCAGAGAATAATAGGAGACAATTTAGAGGACAAAAGTCTGTTTTCGACTATATCATCTAGTCAAACTGTACAATCATATCTAGAGTGGTTTATTTAGTATATTAATCTATTAAAAAAGGGATTTTGTCAAAGTGTTTGAAGATTTCAAGTATTGTAAAAAAATTGCCCAAAATTGTAGGGATCAAAGAGGAAAAATGGTGAAATTAAAGTTATTGGCGAGATTACAATTCCTGGACGAACAAATGAATTTGGAGGGGAACTCATTAATCCCTATGGTTAAATAGCTGAAGTCAGTTAGTGATAAAATTTCTCACGTATCTAGGAAGCATCATCAATGAACGAGTAGGTTCTGATGCAGGTGTGAAAGCAGGGATCATTCCTGCAAACGAACAACATATGAAACTCAAAACAATTGACAACCAAGATTAAAGTTAAAAATCTTCAATATTAATGTCAAGACTGTTCGTCTGTATGGAGCCGAAAAGTTCAAATATTTTCAAACAATAGTCTACGTAAGGTACTCAATATCCGTTGGCCGGATACCATTAACAACAGCCTTCTGTGGAAGAGGACAAACCAGGTTCCAGATGAAGAGGAAATTAGGAAATGACTTTGGTAGTGGATACGACAGATATGGTGGAAATCGCCAAACTGCATCAAGAGGCAAGCCCCAACTTGGAATCCTGAAGGGAAACGGAAAAGATGAATACCGAAGAACACACAGACATGAAAAAGACGAATGTAAACCGGAAACAAGTGGGAGGGATTGCTGGGGACAGAGTTGGATGGAGAATGCTGATGGGCGGCCTATGCTCCTTGACATGGGTTGACAGGCATAAGTAAGCAAGTTATTTTAGGAAAACACTTACGAAAAATAATTGTCCACTTAAAAGAAATGAAGAAGAAATGTTAAATTTGGAAATGATCATGACAATTGAATAATATTTAGTGTAGAGTCTCGGAGTGAACACGAACTCTGATATGCTGTTTTATCCAGCTAACGAGTCTCAAATGCGATAACATGCATTTCTTGTATTCCACTTTAGCCAACGTTCATCACTGGTTAAAACGCTTGTGAATTAATGTGAATATCCGGGATGCACAAGATGGACGTCAGCCAAAAAAACTTATCAACTGCAGTTCTAAACATCAATGGGTAGATTCGAATGATCAGTATACACGAATTAGTGTGTGGGCTTGTAAAAACTTATATTTTTCATTAGTGTCGGCTCAGTGGTCTAATGATTAAGTGCTCAGGCGCGAAGCCAGTAGGTCCTGGGTTCGAATCCCGCGGGAGTGCGGGATCGTGGATGCGCACTGCTGAGGAGTCCCATACTAGGACGAAACGGCCGTCCAGTGCTTCCAGGTTTCCAACGGTGGTCTAACATCAATTGATTCATGACTTATATTTTCTAGTTTACATGACCTATTGACCTTATTTATGCAACCAGTGATAAGTATGGGGAACTGGACAGCTTTTTCATCGTTGGATTGGACTTTTCAACACTATTTACAACCCCATGAGGGATCGTAATATGATCAGTCCATAATGTAAGCTATTAAACTGAATAACAATAATAATTTTGAGGTAATGATAACTGACTGCTAATTAGGTCAAACAATGCATTCACTGGTGGGAACAAAAGAAATATATTCTTCAGCAATGAATTATATTTCTCAGTCAAGTCAGTTTATTTATTAATTTTGCCAACCATATATGCATACATTAGGTTATTGAATAACTACTAGTACAGTTTATTCAAATTTATTGATCGACCAAACATTGGAAACGATATGTGATTTATTATTATTCAGAGTGGTTGGAGAATAAATCAGACTCCTTCTACAGCCTTGTTTTCTTTCTTCCGTCAACAGAGCAGTCTCGTTCGGTTGCGATAAGTAGCAGGTATAGCTTCCTTCACAGTCGTGGCAAACAGATGTATCTGTTTCATGAATCAGTATTTAGTTCAATTCAAAACCTTAACAGATCAGTCTTGCTACAAATCACTATACAAAACAGCTAGAAATGGTGTTAAACCACTGAAAGAGTTAGAGGTAATCTTTCCTACTTTTGAGCATAAAATTCCGACTTGAACGGTTGAATCATTAAAGCTTCATTTAATGTGCAAGTTTTTGACTCGAGCTCCCTTTGGATTCTACTCTTTTGTGTTCATTACTATGAAATACAATTCTGGAAAAAAGTAACATGATCAGACATAATAATATATCCTTGTGATCATAAGAGCAATAGACGCTTGAATGTCAAATAATGCTAGAAACAACACCAAGTATGTTTCGTTGTCAAGCGCATTTGAATTTCTACTTCTGTGTGACGAAATTTATTCCTTATTCATCCCAGCACACACATATATATTAAAATAGGCCTCACCTGGGATTTTCCCTCTCCCTTAGCATGTAGAATTATAATTGAAGGCCAGTAAATTTGATAATTTAGTGAAGATAAAAAACAAAACTCCAAGTCTGTTAAAAAGTCTAGAATTTTGATGCGGCTTTTAGCAGTTATTTCTGAAATTCAGTATAATTAACATTCCTTAACTTTTATCAAATAATGTTATTGTGTTTTTGATTGAGATCACGAACCGATTGATGTTAGACCACCATTGAGAAACTGGAAGCACTGAACGGCCGCCTCGTCCTATTGTGGGACTCCTCAGCAGTGCACATCCACTGTTCCGCTCACGGGATTCGAGCCCAGGGCCTTCGGTCTCGCGCGCGAACGTTTAACCTACTTGACCACCGAGCCGGCATCCAATGGTGATAGTGTCTAACATCAACCAGTCCGTGAAATTGTGCGACCATCTTCCATTTTACTGAGGTAGATACCTGTCTCTACTCGACATAGATTAGCTACACTGGTCACGGCTTCTCACTAAAACTCGGAGAATTCCCTCACGAAGCTAGTCACTAGTGAGCACATGTTAATTACTAGTATAGGGGCTATGGAGATTATTAAATTTTTGATTTAGATCATGAACCGATTGATGTTAGACCACCTTTGGAAACCTGGAAGCACAGGACGGCCGTTTCGTCCTATTGTTGGACTCCTTAGCAGTGCACATCCACGATCCCGCTCGTGACATTCGTCTGCACATACAACGAGTAGACTGTATGATATACATACTGAGGAGTTCTAAACTAAGACGAAACAAACATCCAGTACTTCCAGGATGATCTGACTTAAATCGATTTATTAATTCAACTATTTCTTAATTATGAATTGGCTAATTCAAGCGTTAGTAACTTTTTTTTATTGAATCAGATTTATTTGAATTGTTCACATCGACAAATATGATCTGTAACTATCTTACTAAACTAATATAAATCAAAAATCAATTAAGTTTCTCATCATTTCTGAATTGAGACAAATCTTATTACATGAATAAAAAGGAACCATACTAACCAATTTTATTAGGAATAAAAATAAAAACCTGTTTTCATTTTTGTTAAAATAATTAAAATATTATAATTTAACAAATGATCGAACAGCTGAGATATAAAGCAAGAGGAAGAGACTGAGGGTGGAGCGGTAGGGAGTAAGGGAGAGAGGGGGAGAGAGGTAGAGAGAGAGAAAGGTGGATAGATAGACTAAAAGTAAGTAAGTGAGATAGTAAGGAAAGTATGAGGATAGAATATACATCGAATAAAATAACAAAATATATTCGTTAATTAATTTTTCAATTTAAAAAAAAAATATTGTATCCACCATAGGAACATATAAATCTTTGTATGGATTATGGTAATTGATAAAATGAGAGAGAGAAAAAAACAAACAAACAAACGATTATGATTGTTGTAAATGGAATAAAATTAGTGAATATCTAAAAAAAAATAATAAAATAGAAGAAAAGAATTCAATTTGACCAATGCACTTTTTATTCCGGTACATTATAGCTATTAATCATAACTAAAACAACAAAAAAAAGAAAGAAATGAAGAGAATAAAGAAGAAAGAGAAGAAGAGAGTAAGAGAAAATGTGAGAAAGGAAAAGAGTCGAATAGGTAATAGAAGTGAATGATGCATACGTTTTTGTTTTTACTAAATAATTTTAAATGTATGATTATGAAAAATGAATTCATTACCATGTGATTGATTATGTTATAATGGATCTGTATTATTAGTTACTATGGAATAAATTTTAAATATCAGAAAAAGAAAGAGTAGATAAGTGACATTGAATAGTTAGTTATTTGTCGTGTTATATACGTAGATTAAACCAATCAATAGTTTTCTCAAAACATTTCAACATTCAGATGATGGAAATTGAATAGCTGTCATATTGAAAGGTTTTGGAACGTTGAAACTTGTTTTTCTGTTCTTAATGAATAATTGTGTCAACGTATATCAGTGAAGGTAAGGAAACACCACATAAACCATTCGATTTTTTTGAGGGCTGGGATACTAACTGGGTGCCCAAACCGAAACAGGTGGTTTTCTTAGGGGGCCAAACCCAGAGCCTTTGGTCTAAAGGTCTAATCCACAAGGCAGTGTAGAAACGTCAGGAGATACAGTCCCATGGTAGCTGGTGACCAACAATCGGCTTATAAGCCATTTGTTTCCCTAGGATCCTGGAGCACATGTGCAGCATTGGTTTGGAATCAGGGTTTTCCAACTCGTCTCCGTGGACTCTCTGTATCCACCATTACAGTTAAAGCGCCGGGCATTCAATTTTCGTCCTCTCAATTTTGTAACCAACACCACTAGTGAGAGAAGGAAGTGAGTAGGATTTCCCTGATAGTGGTTGTATGCACGTGGCTATGTGAGAACAGTTTGTGAGGGAGAGCTGAATTTGCCCACTCTCGGCGTACCAGGGCATTTGGAGGCCTGTTTGAATAAAAAGAAATGAAAGTTGGATCCTGGATCAAAAACAAATCTTTATTCATACAGATGAACTAGGCAAAATTATAATTAATGTTATGTATCTGAATAAATCTAGTGGTTGAATATGTTCTAGATTATGTGATCAGTATCTTCTTTAAATTTTGCCTAGATTGATTCTCAAATTTCTAAAAAGAAAAATTAATACTACTACTCATTTGATTTCTCTGTCAACTTTATCGATGGAAATTGATAATCGTGAACTGATTGACGGTGGGAATGTGGCCTATGAAATACTGAATAAATTATTTAATCTTATTGAATTCACTATGAATACTAAAGGTCATATATTTGATCCCCCTATGGCACTATAAGTTGATATTGTTAAATCATTTTCATGGTAGAAAGAAACAGATATCCATTTCTACCTGATTTTCAATGATTTCTAAGCTGATATCAATTCATTTTAATAAATATCATTTTTGAATATCGATTGTTTGCAAACAATTTTGATGTAATGCTAAATTCCTTTTCCCTCTTATCGGACATTGTTGTGGCTTCGTTACTTTTAACTTTAAATATAATCACAATAAACATATATCAGAGACTAAGTTGCTAGAAAGAGAGAGAGGGAAAGGGAGGAGTGTGTATATGAATATGAGTGTACACTTTGATCTGATTAATGGGTAAAAACTAAATCTATCATTCAGTAGGTTCTAAATAAAAAAATAAATACATAGTTAAATGATTGTAACTACCAGAGACAGTTGTTAACTTTCTTTGTTCTTCATGATAATATGATCTTAATTCTTCAAAATGAATGATTTACGGATATAAAGCATGAAAAATGTATCATGTACGTGGTTGGTTATCATGGTGTTAAGATCTGATGAAATTCGACATCACTTTTTTATTTCAGAATGATATGTATTCAGTATGTGACATTTTTTTTGCATTATTTTGGCATATAATTCATTTGCATTTTATCCACTTATAAACTCAAAGGTGGATGGTAGCTAGTAATGGAATCAAGATAGCGTGTTTCCCCCTGTTTGGAACTCATCAGTTGGAAATATCTGCATCTGAGTTGGTATTCATCCCAAGTACTCGAACTCAGTACAGTTCACTTCAAACGCCATCGTATTATCCATTTAATTAAGACAATTTATAAATTAGTGTGTTTGTTGAAATGTTGAGCTTTCAGAAAATGATTGAAAACTTCATCTGATATGATCCTCAGCAGTGCGCATCCACGATCCTGCCTCTTGGGATTAGAACCCAGGACCTTACGTCTCGCACGCGAACACTTAACCCCTTGATCATTGAGCTGACTGGCATTCAACAGTGTTAATGTCTAACTTTGGCTAATCCGCGATATTCCGCGACCATCCACCATTGTCTTGAATGAGTCACTGTCTCAAAACAGACACAGCTGAACTCCAATGGTCACGGCTTGTCATTAGAATTCCAGAAAACACCTCTTGAAACCAGTCAGTAGTGAGTATATGATGATTGTTATCAGAAGGAGTTTTGTGGATATTTTAGTAATTTTCATAGTTGAATTCATGAGTCAATTGAAGCTTCTTAAGCTTTACGTTATCATTACGAAATCTTTTTGTGTAGTTTAGATGTTTTTTGGCTCAACTCAGGATTTCACGACAAATCATCACAATCAACTTAGCCTAGAGAGAATTCTGTGTTGAGGTGAATAAGTACCTTTCCTTAATGTGAACCAATACATTTCAAAGAGTATCAATTATTTTACAGAATTCTTTAATTCTGTATAGTTTTAGGATATTTTACAGTACTGTTCGTCGTACCATGTTTGTAGAGTTAAATTACAGTATCAATTCACGATATTTCATTCGCTTTGCTACACAACAACTAAATCGTTTGTAGTGTCGGTTTCTATGTCAAACCCTTAAATTAACCTATTTGAAAGACAATGTTATTCGAACTGTAACAATATGTCTATTTCTTTGTATCATTACGATCACTATCATGTCTGTGTAAACATGTATATTCGAATCTAATTAATTACCTTTACTTTGCCTTTACCTTGCATTGCCTCGCCTCGCCTCCATTCGATTTGACCATAAATATTGAGTAACGCCTAATTAAAGTGAATTGGCTAACATGTTTTCGTCAATATTTTCCGCCTCACTCTCTCATCTTTGCTTTTCTCTCCATCTCTCTGATTGTCTATTCAGATCAACGATTGTATGAAATATACATATTCAACTTATTCAATCCAATTATTCACTAGCACGAGTTAAATCAAAAATTATATACGAAGATTGACGATAGATATAAGTCGATCACGATAATCATATGATCTGACTGAAGTCAGATATTTAAGGGCCACTAAACATTTCGTTTTATTAAATTTTTAGTAACATTCATAAGGAGACTAATTGAATTATAACACGTAAAGTTTAATCATAGTTACTTCTTTTGTCGATTCCTTGTTTTTACACGCCAATCACTGAAGCTAAATCCCTACAGAGATAGAAAGAAAAAAATATTCTGTATACAATACATAAAGACCATGATATTCAAGATGATGACAAAAGATTTTGTCCAATCACAAATAACAATAATAAATACAAATCTCTTAATATATCTATATAATACAATTACATTTAAGAAATCTCTTAGAATTGAATAAACCTGTAATTCTATTTTCAGTCGATGAAAAGAGATTAAAATTATGTTCAAGTAGATAAAAAAAGGAAAAACACTTTAGTTTTGTGTAAATAAATATCCCATTGGGCGGAATCGTGAATGTTCACTGCTGAGGAATCTCACAATAGGACAAAACAGCCGTCCAATGCTTCCATATTTTTCATGGTAGTCTAACCTCAATTGACTCATCAATTCAACTATTAAGTTACTATAATATCCATAAAAAACCCCTTCTGTTAAAAATCTATCATTAATGATGTGTAAACGTTTCCTTTTGTTTTCCCCATATGCAAGTTAATATGCTAATCAGTCGGTAGAAACTGTAGATTTTATGGTTACTATATGGTTTTATAGAATTTCAAAACATGAAATTATTTATACCAAAACAAAGAAAATCAAAAGGAAAAAAGAAAAATAGTAAATAATTATAGGAGTTGGCAATAGTTTGTTATTATTTTATATACATTTCATCTATCTACTATTAATAAATATATATGTGATCTAAATTATAAACCATTGCTGATTGACATTTAAATAATTGACAGATAATTCCTATTTAAACATTCAAAACTCAAAGTTTAGCGAAGGGATCTCTTTTCAACGAATTTATTATCAAGCTATATATGTCTGAGAATTTTTTGTTGAAGCACATTAGCTGTAGCTAACGCTCGCTATCAACTTGGATAGGGGAACATACCACAATGTAATTCTACAAGGATGAGAGGAAAGCGGTTAGGAGTTCTATATTTGAACACTTAATCGACTGTTATCATTCTATTGATCTACAATTTGATTTTAAGGTTATATATACAATTCATCCAAATCTACCTAGATTTGTTTGTATTTAACTATTAAAAGTATCCAAAGCTTTTACCATCCATAAGCTCAAGCCATATCTATACGTACAAAAGAAGTACGTTCTATCGCTATCGTTACCTAGGCCTTAATCTATTATTACTACTATTGATACTATTATTATTTATTATTAACCTCCATTATATTTATTTACATTTGATTATAATAACAAAACCATTTTAGTCATCTTACTACATTCACGTTATAATTTGTTACTAACTTATTGAGCCTATTGTTATTATTCATATTATGTACTTCAGTATTATAATCTTCCTATCATTAGATCATCTTGGTTATTCTATGTTCACGTTTCCTCACGGAACTAGTACTTTGACAAAAAATTTTCGGATATATATATAGATAGATATATACAGCATGATAAAAAATTCGTTGGAAAGAATCCACTTCAAAAATCACAGAAAATGCGCACTGCTGAGGAGTCCCACACTAGTAATAAACGGTCATCCAGTGCTTCCAGGTGTTCCATGATGGTCCAACTTTAATTGATTTATGAATTCAACTATTAAATTACTACAATCTTCACAAAACCATCTCTCTGATAATAATCATCATATGCTCACTACTGACTGGTTTCAAGAGGTATATCCTGGGGTTCTAATGACATGCCTTGACCACTGGAGTTCAACCATGTCTGTTTTGAGACGGTGACTCGCTCAAGACAGTGGTGGACGGTCACGGAATATCGCGAATTAGCTAAAGTTAGACATTAACACTATTGAATGCCAGCTAACTCAGTGGTCTAGAGGTAAACTGTTCGCATGTGAGACCGACATGTACTGGGTTCGATTCCATTTGGTGTGGTTTTGTGGATGCGCACTGTTGAGGATTCCCATACTAAGACGAAACGTCCGTCCGGTACTTTCAGGTTTCTCATGGTGGTCTATCGTTAACTGACCCATGAATTCAACTATTAAAAATACTTATGGTAGCAAGATTTTTCGGTCGTTTGAACAGCGATCTATGTGCTGGCAAGACTCAAAATAGTATGTATCTTTCTATATTGGCATTCTGAATGGTAATTTATATCTTCTCAGAATATCTCCTTTTATTTCAAATTTTTTAAAATTCTCATTGAAAATTAAACTGCTATTCTTTTTCAACAAATTATTATATTCTCATACAGAAATTTAAATCTGACTAGTTTGGGCCATTGTTAATTTAGTTTAGACTAAAAAATTATATTATTTTTCATGAAACAAATCCAGATAATCAGTGACGCATCAAATAGCTAGCTTACTGGTCTTTGGTCACTCAGTCTTTGTTCTCGTTCGCAGATTAAGTGAACTCGTAATGGCTTCAAATCTAGCACTAAGTCAGATAGTCAATGAAAACAAGAAAACACTAGAAATCTTACTTGTCTTAGTGTGGGACCTGTCATTAGTGTGCATCCATGACCCCATCAGGAACCGAAAACGGGACTTAAACATCTCTCTCAGATAATCTGTAGATTGGGAATTGTGAATTTAATTGTTCATACTTATAGCTCCAATCAATTTACAATATTAAAAGGCTATCTACCTTTGTTTTACACCCTATATGGTTCTAGTGAGCACATGATTATTATTAGTGTAAGGTGTTTGTGACGATTAATGAAATTCATAGTTTAAATTGCATCTCAAATCAAAACTAACTATTTCCCAATCTGCAGATTTGTAATAGGTAAACTATGAGTTGTTGTTTTTATTTGAACACATAGATAATGTTACAAGGGGGCACCAGAAACATATGCGCCACACAAATCTCATTTGATTTGTATGAGGGCTGTGATACTGTCCGGGTGCCTAAACCGAAGTAGGGTGAAAATTTTGGTAAATGTGAACATCGTAATACTGTCAGAATTTCCAAAAGCACTCAGTATACTGCTGTTACCTGGTTTTATCTTTTCTTAATAAGCTTTCTTGATAACTGATTGATCACAGAGTAGTAACTAATATCATGTTTATCTAATTATCCATCTCTGATTGAATTCTCTCGATCACGTTATAGTGTAAACAGTAGTCTAAGCAACTTGAAATTAAGTTCACTTTGTTAAGATCTTAAGTGCTATTTACCACTTATCGGGAAAGCACAATTACAAAAATATGAGAACTAGTGCTCCTTTTGAGTTTCCAATTTAAGGCACCCAGCTTCACATAGTTTGAAGCTTTACTATGGAAATATTATTTAATCAGTTTATTGACCAGATTAAGAAAATCATTTTGTTTAGTGATCTATATAGAAAAATCACTCCTTTAAAGTTTCATTATTTCGGTTGATTTACTAATAATGAATAAAACAATAATTTATGGTCATTATAAACTTGGCCTCTTTTTTGATTATTAAATTAGAATATTATAACACAAAATTTTAAAGCCTATGATAAAACTTAATTCAGAGCGCAAAAATCATTTGATCAATGTAATATAAAACTGATTTATTATTTTCAATGGTTAAGATCGTAAGTCAGTTGAAGCTAGACCACCATGGAAAACCTGGAAGCACTGGATGGCCGTTTCGTCCTATTGTGGGACTCCTCATCAGTGCGCATCCACGACCCCGCCTCGCGGAATTCCAACCCAGAACCTGCTGGTCTCGTGTGCGAGCACTTAACCACTGAACCACTGAGCTGGCCGGCATTCAACGGTTTTAATGTCTAACTTCAACTAATCCACGAAATTAAGCGACACATCCACCATTATCTTCAGTGAGTTACTATCTCACGACTGACCCGGTTGAACTCCACTGGTCACTGTTCCTCATTAGAACTCCAGGATAAACATCTTGAAACCAGTCACTAGTGAGCATATGTTAATTAGTATCCGAAAGGTTTTTGTGGAGATTTTTTATTTCAACTACTGAAATTAATAAAGTTACTTTACAATAACCTTTATTAACTAGATCTTATATTACTGAATAATCAATAATATTACTTTATTCATTTTTTCACTTGAATTTATTAAATCTTACTCTAATCTTAATTTTACGTAACCCTAGATTGAAAAAATGTATCCTACATTGGCTATAGTTGTTACTTACTATTCAATAGATGATTGACATTTTTAACGTCGATAAGACCTTTATGCATATATATATATATATATATATATATATATGGAGGCAATAGAATGAAGAAATAATTAATTAATGACTATAATCCATAAATCTTTGAAATTATTTTTTCAAAGAGTTTTTCAGTAGATTTCAGTGGGTCCGAATCCCGAGAACCAGATTGTTAATGCTCACTGGTGAGGATTCCCATTGTAGGACGAAACGGCCGCCCACTGCTTTCAGGTTTTCAATGCTGGTCTAACATCAATCATTTCATGATCTTAGTCGAAAATCATTAAATGATAAACAATGGTATTAAGCCTTAAATGAAGAAGCACAATTAACTTCAGTATACTAATTCACTTTAACTATTTTTTTATATTTTCTATTATTCTCTATTTTATACGATGGTTTTATTAGCCAAACGATTTTTCTTCTCTTTATCCCCTAAAACAATAAGAAGACTATTCTTTCATACAACTTCTGTATCGACAAAAATTTAATCCATAAAATTAAACTTGTTCTGTTCTGTTTTTTTTTCTTATAAAATATATGTTAGTATACTCAATATAATCAATAAATCGATATCATTTACCAAACTATCAATAAAGAATATAAGTAATATTAAAATATTCTTGTTTGATGAAAATATTTGATAATAACCGAAACAAAAAACATAAAACAACATGATTCAATGAACTGATAGATAAATAATAAATCGATATCGTTCGATTTGTATATTTGTTTAACAATTCATTTGAGAAATCAATATAACGTAACGTTTATTTAAAAGATCATAGCGAGGGGGGGGTTGTCTTCCCCGACAACAATAATAATTTTGTGTGATAATTCAAGTTAACTTAATCTATTTAATCAATACTTAGAAGTACCTTATGGTATTATTCTTAAATATAATCGATGGAAATGTTTGAATGTGCGTTTTGTTCTTTCGAAGAATTCAGTTCATAAGGCACTTAAGATATAGAAACAATCAGTTCAGTCTAATTTATATTTTAATTTTTATCATTCAAAATATTTAATTAGAATAGTTTCTCCGCTTAGAAGATCCCAAGAAGTTTAATTTTGGTCATTTTTGTTTGTTCTTATTCATAATAGTTTTTTTTTTAAGGTAATTCGTATTTCCATATGAACAGTTCTGATTTCTGATTGGTGGTCATCATTTTTAGGTTGGTTACTGGTTTTCCAATTTTCCAAGGTCATGTTTGTTGTTTTATATACAGATTAATATTAATGCAAATTTTAGTTCGTTGAAATATTAAACATTTCCTGTTGTTTTGCTTTCTTATTAAATTCTATTGTTTAAGGGTTATTGCTGAGTTATTGTGTGTGCCAACTATCGCTTTATTGAGTACTCACATCAATTTCCTCTTGTATTAGAAATTACCTTAGGAAAAAATGAATCCCGATTTCAGGATTAAACATCTAAATAATGGTTCATGGAATGTAATTGAATCGTTTTTTTCTCAAAATAGATTTCATTATATTTAAATAAAATGTAAACTTTCATAATGTTTCAAGTTATTTATATGATCTAATTTTATAGTGAGTCAATTGCGACTTTAAATAAAAGGCAACTATCAGTATCTATATCATTCAATAAAGCTTGAACTTATAAAGGAATTTCAGTTTTCTTTAGGTTGTATATTTATTTATTCATTTAAACACATATACATTGGTACAAGGAGGTACCAAACAAATATGCACCACATAAATCATTCGAATTTTGTGAAGGCTGGGATATTGCCATTACGCCCAAACCGAAGCAGGTGGTTTTCTTAAGAGGCCAAACCCTGAGCCTTTGATCTAAAGGTCTAGTCCACAAGGCAGTGGAGCAACGTCAGGAGATGCAGCCCCATGGTAGCCTATGACCAACAATTGATTCATACGCCATTTGTTCTTTCAGGATACTGGGGCACATGTACACTATTGGTTTTGAATCAGGGTTCTCCAACTCCCCTCTGTGAATTCTCCGTATCCACCAACTCGTATCTTCCATTTTGCTGAGATAGATACCTGTCTCTACCCGACACAGATCAGCTCCACTGTTCACGGCTACTCACTAGAACTCCGAGAATTCCTTCACAAAGCTAGTCACTAGTATTTATCAGTATGTGGTTGTGGAGATTATTAAGTTTTTGATTCAGATCATGAACCGATTGACGTTAAATGGAAGATGGTCGCGCAATTTCACGGGTTGGTTGAGGTTAGACATTAACACTGTTCGATGCCAACTCAGTTGTCTAGTGCTTAAGCGTTATCGTGCGAGACTGATGGCCCTTTGTTCGGATCACGAGAGCGGGATCGTGGATGCGCACTACTGAGGAGTCCCACAATAGGACGAAACGGCCGTTTAGCGTTTCCAGGTTTTCAACAGTGGTCTAACACCAATCAGTTGATGATCTGAATCAAAAACTTAATAATTTTCACAACTATCTACTTATGATTTTGATTCTGACTGTTATCCTAAAGACGTCTAGCCAATTTTTCTGGACGAAACTTTGGAATTTATATAATTTCGATCACTGAGAATATGTTATATATAATTTTACACAATTAATGTCTTCTATATTCTCAAAGCCAAATTTCTGTGAAATTATTCGATCAAATATTGATAAATATTCATATAAAATAGATGCGATGGTTTCTGTTTATATCTGCCAGTTATAACACGTAAAACTACGGTAGCGAACTTCTTAAAAGTTTTCCATAGAAAGCAAAGATGTGCTGTCTTTTAAAAATATTAGCAATCCCGTTATATTCATAAACTCTCGCACCTAGAAGTCATGGAACGTACGATAGAAGGTCATTCTATTCAACACGTGATTAAAAGCTGAGTTTGATATTAAAATTTCATGTCGAATGTGAGGCATTTTCTAAACAATAATCTTGTAAGATGATTGCTCAACACTTGGAATCGACCAAAGTCAGACACACAAATCATTAGGCGTCGACTAAATGATTATAACGTTTAGCATCAAATGCCAAACGTGAAGGTTCTTGATTCGATATCTAGTTACGATTGCCCACATCTCCGGATTTACACACTAGGACAAAACAATCATCTAGTGCTCTTTGGTTTTCAGTGGTTTTCTACATAAATTCAGTTCATGATGTAAAGTACAAAAATATCTCTGTTGTTAAAATCGTTCTATCAGTGATTAAAAACGCTAAAACTCGATATTTTGGGCAAAAAAATTTACATTTATCAAACATTTATGTTGTGTTCTCAAATAATCTGTTTAACGTTACTAACGACTGAACTATAAACAATTTAACTTGGCTTCTTTCCAAATATATCTTATAATTGACTTCACGTTTCCTAATTAACTGTTGTTTGCTTTGGTAATAGCTAAAAAGCAATATAAGCTGGTAAATCTGTCTCATCTTACTTAGGACTCAACAACTAAATACATTCGTAAATAATATGTACCCACAATCCATTGACGGATTGAACTCATGGGCTTTCAGTCATCGTGGATAGAGCTTGACTAGTATAGCCACTTTGTAGATGTTCAATGTAACAATTTTGACTTCATTCAGTTTTTCACTTAGCACAATGACCGTTCAATACCGTTGACGACAATTGTTTCGACGAAGACATGTCTAAAATTCCCCTCGGTCTTAAGGTGTGACTTAAATTCACTATTAATCACTAAAAATGATATAACATTGTCAATATCATTCTTAATTTGCCATAGTTGCTTATTGTTCGATGAAAATTAGGTAAATTTTTACCTTATGGCTTGTCAAATATCACATGTTAATCAGAATACTAACTTCTATGATCTCATCCTAGTCCCGATCCAATGATCCGTCAAAAACAGCACCTGCCACTTTGAGTCAACTCTGAGTCCTTATTTATTCTTTGTATAGCAGTTTCTCGCCCAACTCAGTCTGTTCAGTCTACAACACAAATATTAGCCTTCACTGTATGAATCATATATTCCATACATAATAAGCTTATATACAAGTAGACGAAACTGCATCACACAATAAAATGAAAAATAATTATTGCAAGATCAAGCCAAAAATAGCTGTGGGTGTGGGGTACTGTAACTGATATACTAGGAGTATATATATATATAATCTAGTTACTTAATGATGATACAACATGAATATATATAATAAATGTCCATAATAACTCTTAGTAGTTACCATCCTTTTATTTTTTGTTCGAATATAACAATTATTGCTTTTGTTCATACATGAGATCAAAATGATTGATCTACTGAACATCTTTTATACGTGCCTTGACATACAATAGACTTTCACAGTTGAAATCACGAACTGATCTTAGCTAGACTTCCATTGAATATCTGAGAACACTGGATGGCCGTTTTGTTGTGTAAGATCAATGACTGAGTGAAGTTAGACGTTAACATAGTTGGATCGCAAGTGAGTGATTCAGAAGTTAAGCGTTCACTCATGACATCAAAAATCCTAGGTTCGATACCTGTGTGCAAAGTTGTGGATAATGAGGTCCCACTCTAAGACGCAACAATCTTTCAGTGTTTCCAGATTTTCAATGGTGATCTATATGAGACCACTTTTCGATTTCAAATCTACAACAATATCATGGATTTAACTACAAAAATATCAATAAAGTCTAATTTGTCGTATTCAATGTTATAACTTGTGGTTTTGAGCCCCTATCAATATATGACGTAATGATACCGCCAATTAGAGAACAGTGAATTATTGACCAGACCATTGACGTATAAAATTTGTACGAGCAGTCTAGAGTCCTTATCGGTCCTGCTTCCTGCTTAGCCACTCCTATTAAGTCCATAATATCAACCTCAGTCTCTGTGATGTGAATCATGTAGTTGAAACATACTCAATTTATATACAAACCAAACATACCACATCGTATAATAAAATAGAAAATCTTATTTGTACAAGATCTAGCCAAAAGTGGCTGTGAATGTGGGAGATAATGATTGATAGACTGGGTATAACTCAAGAATGGTAAATCGTATAATAATAGTTCATAGGTCAAAATAAAGCTTATGATAAGAGAAACACAAATATGAATAGTTTAATTACTTAACAACTATACAATAAAAATATACGTATACTATTAGTCCAGATATAGATTCTAACAGTTACCATTCATTATTCTCATTGAGATATAACATTCAGAACTACTAATATTACCATCCCATTTATATTACATAATGTCAATCAATTTAACAATGAAATGTCTTATTGTTCTAAACTCTACTAAATACCTTCTATGTTCAGTTACTAAGGTTACAAAAATTGCATTTTTATATTTTTTAAAGCATAAACCAAAGTGAAATATAAATTATCATTTTTTTTAAAAATATTTTTCTTTACTGTTTCAGTTCTAGTGTATTTTTATAATATTCGGTTCAATCATACAATTCACTGACAAATATGTTTATTACAAATTGGAGGAATATTATAAACAGATTTACGTGGATAACAGGTATGATATGTGTGTGTGTGTTTTATATTCATTTTCTGTTGTGAAATACTGACAAATTTTATTTCTAACTATATAAAATATTCATATACATCGAATCAGTTTATGTATTATTATTTGAACATATAAATATTGGTATAAGGGGGCACTAGATACATATGCGCCACACAAATCTCATTTGATTTGTGTGAGGGCTCTGATACTACCGGCATGCCTGAACCGAAGCAAATGGTTTACTTAGGAGGCCAAACCCCGAGCCTTCGACCTCAAGGTTTGATCTACAAGGCAGTGGAGCAACGTCTGGAGATGCACTCTCATGGTAGTCGATGACCAACAATTGATCCATACGCCATTTGTTCCCTCAGAGTGATGGAGCCCATGTATACCATTGGTTTTGAATCAGGGTTTTTCAACTTCTATCTGTGGACTCTCCGTGCCCACCTACCCGGTTAAAGAGCTGGACATTCGCTTTTCATCCTCTCATTTTCGTAAACAACACCCCCACCACGAAAATGAGTAGGAATTCCCTGGCAGAGACTATATAGGTGTGGCCATGTGAGAGCATTTTGAGAGCTAGAGCGGACTCTCCCCACTCTCTGACGTACCAAGGCATTTAGGGGTAACGTCTATTCAGTGAAGCAAACAGTAATCATATACTGTTTCGTTGACTATTACAAACTAGATCATCATCATTCATCGCCTACAAGAAGTGAGACTAATACTGTCAGCTCATCAAAATTCAATTAAATTCTTAGGTGCCATCCAACTCGTAGTAAAATTTTAAGGTCTAGGATTCGAGAATATATGTGTGTAGGTGCTGATAAAGAGTCCTGAATAAATAATAACAGCTATTTAATCGTTTCTAATTTCCAGATGATTTCATATGTATCATATTCAACAAAGTAGAGATCCATTCCAGAAAACGGATAAACAACTGTATAAACAAACTGATTTATTCAGTATAAAAATATCAAGCGAAAATTATTATTAGGATTGAAGTTTTGTAAAGAATGTCAAACTTGAAGATGGCTAACAACATGAAGTGAATTCAACTAAACAGATACAAGTAAAACAACATCAAGTGAATTTAAACAGTCATTTTATTTGTAAGGGCTTGAATTGACAGATAATTCCCATTTAAACATTAAAAATAAAAACACGAAGTTCTGTGAAGGGATCTCTTTACAACGAATTTATTATCAAGCTGTACAATCGTATATATATGAAATTTTGTTGTTGCTAAAGTACTAATTCCGTGAGGAAATGTGAACACGAATAGTCAAGATGACGTAATAGAACGATTACAATACTAGATTACGTAATACGAATAATAACAATAAATTTAGTGAATATAATAAGATAAAAATGTTTTTGTCATCTTATACACAACCTTAAAGTCAAACTGTGGATCCGTAGAATGATTACAATCGATTAAGTGTTCAAGTATAGAACCCCTAACTGCTCTCCTATCACCCTTGTATGACCAAACAAAAGAATTTCGTATATATATGATGGTACAGCTTGATAATAAATTCGTTGAGAAGAGATTACATCGCTGAACTTCGTGTTTTCAATTTTAGGGTTTGAATTCTCTGGTTGTTAATATTAAGAAATGCATTTAATCAGTCACTAGTAAGATATATGCATCCTGTGATGAATGTCTAGATAACGACATTTATTTACAAAGTTTTGAATCAAATGGGACTAAGAAATTCGGTGTATTACACATTGTTGTTCGAAGTGAATGATAATGGGTTCGATTGTCAATGTGAACATTAACACTAGGATAGAGAAAAAAGTAGCTAAAGAATTCCAAACAGAACAAAATAAACGTCTTGGATTTTAATTCTAGACATCATCCAGTGTTAATAATAAACTCATTTGTTTTGGTTTAATATTCAGATTAGAAATGTAATCCATGGTATACGTACTTAGTAAAATAAAGATACAACGTACAACCACTGGTCCCAACATAGTTACGCTCTTTTTTTTTACAGTCTCTGATGAGCACACTCGAAGTGTTCCAATACTGAGATAAAATGAATGTCCATTGTTTTTCAGTTTCAATTAATATACATTCAAAGTCAAACTTCTAAAATTTATAATTTTTCCAATGAAAAATACATTCAAGGATTTTTTCCTAATACAGTAGTCATATTCATTGGGGGAAACAGTAAATAATAAAAACATCAGCAGGCGGTAGCCTAGTGTTGTTATTTCATTTCAAAATGACAGAGACCGATAGGTTCTGAGTTCGAATCTCACGAAGCGGAATCACGGATGCACACTGCTGAGGAGTCCCACACTAGTAATAAACGGTCATCCAGTGCTTCAAGGTGTTCCATGATGGTCCAACTTTAAGTGACTCATGAATTCAACTATTTATTTATTACCATCTTCACAAAACTACCTTTCTGATAATAATCATCATATGCTCGCTACTGACTGGCTTCAACATGTATTTCGTGGAGTCCTAGTGAGAAGCCGTGACCAGTGGACTTCAGCCGTGTCTGTTTCGAGACAGTGACTCACAGAAGACAGTGGTGAACTTTGGCTCAACTTCGTGAATTAGTTGAAGTTAGACACTAACACCGTCGGATGCTGACTAGCTCAGTGTTCTAGAGGTTAAGTTTTCGCATGCGAGAACGATATGTCTTGGGTTCGATTCCATTTGATGTGGTTTTGTGGATGCGCACAGTTGAGGATTCCCATACTAGGATGAAACGTCCGTACAGTACTTCCAGGTTTTTTCATGATGATCAACTTCAAGAAATTCTTAAATCTTCTAATTGATATTTAGAACCCCAATTGATCAATTTCAAGATTGAAATATCCTGAAAATGATTGATCAATTGTAGTCCAAAACACCAATTGAAGGATCCAAACAATCAATACAAAAAAATAAAATGAAACTATTGTTGATTTTGTTAATATGTTTTACAAAATTGAAACCATCTTTTAATGTAGTCAAAACAATAACCACATGCTGATAAAATCTGTTAATTAACTTAATCGTTTTATGAATTTTTTTTATTTTAACCATATTAAAATGTTATTCATTTTTGATTCGAATACCTGTACCTCTTTTGTTTACCCCTCTTTGTATTTTCGCGCGCACGTGTGTGCGTGTGTGGTGTGTGTGGGTGTATGTCTGGAATGTTCACTTATTTTTCATTTCACTGAATATAAATGATGTGTTGTGAATTGTTTTCCAAATAAATGGGAAAAAATCTCAGGTTTATCTAATCAAGCTTTAAGTCTAGTAAGGAAAGTGTGATTAGAACATTATGATCTAATGTCCATGAGTTGAAAAATTCAATCAGTCAGTCAGTGATCCTTATGTTAAATTAATATCGAATCTCGCAGGGTGTGGGATCGTGGATGCGCACTGTTGAGGAGTCCCACACTAGGACGAAACGGTCGTCTAGTGCTTCCGGGTTTTCCATGGTGGTCTAACTTCAATCGACTCATGAATTCAGTCAGTGAAATTTCTAAAATCTCCACAAAACCCCTTCTGATAATATCAAATGTTTTATATTTCTTTTTTACTGGATTTGTTTCTGAAGTAAAAACAATTCATATTGACAGTTTGGAATGTTTTCTAAATACGTTCTCCCTGATAGTTGAAGTTTGAATAGTTATTTAATTTAACATCATTAAAAGGATATAGTTTGTGTTGGTTGAGTTTGTTATAGATTGATCACATTTGAAATATTATTAAGGGCAATGAGGCATTGTTTTTTTTTCAGCAGTTGGTGCATTCAATCCTGTCAGTGATGGAACTTAGGATCTTAAGGTCCCATGTCAAACCACTGAACGATTCCAACCTTAATCAATTTACGATATAACATGATAGTCATCTAGTATCTTTGTTGACAATCACGAAAATTCTAGCAACCACGATTTCTCATTAAAACTCCGGAAACCTTGACATAAGCTATGATAAAGGTACTAGAACAAAACAACTGTTTAGTGTATCTTGATTTTCATTGGTACTTTAGCTGAGAGAAGCTAGGTGAATACAACCTCTAAATTATATCAATCCTGTTAAAATTCCTTCAACTAAAATAAACGCTTTCATAGATATCAAGGTGGTCCATGGCTTGTAATTATTGACACTCATAAAATTTCAGGGCCCCCTATTTCATTACTCAAATGATTCCTAAATGACTATATGTAATTAAAACGATATCGTAGTAACTAATTATATTATAAAACACCCACATATTCATTTTTATTGTAAACATATTCATGGAATCTAAATAAGATTACCGTTTTATTTCAAAGAAAAACCCTAGGTTTTTCTGTCTTGTGAAAAGAAAATAATTAGTTAACTTTTGATCCACATGAACATATGTGAGTGACTTACTGCGCGATGGTGCTAAATATTTATATACTTACTTACTTATGTTGAGGTCTAAAACTGCAGAGACTGCTGCTATTGCACTGGTTGTCTTCATTTGCCGCTATTCTTGTCTGTGGGATAAAGGAGCTAGGTTATCTGCAAAATCCAAATCGTCTGGCTACATTCAAGCTGTCCATTGTATTCTGTGCTTCCTTTGATATGGAGGTCTCGCTAATCCAATCGGCCACCAAAAAGAGGAGCAAGCTTCCAAGAACAGGTCATAATCAGTTACTGCAAATAAAAGTAGATGTAGATCATGAAATATTTCTGGGATGTATCTCTAATACTAATGTTCATCCCTGATTGTAATGTAATTATCACTATGGGTTGTCGAGATCACTTGATTTTGTTGAGATCATGTACGATCCAGGTTACACAGCCATTTAGTACCTGGAAGCAGTTTACGGCCATTTCTTCTTAATATCATACTCCTCATAAAAGCGCATCAACAATCTCCCTCCCAACCGGAAATCTGATGAGGGACTTGGGTCTTGCACACGAATGCCTAACTTTTAAGCCATCAAGCCGGAATTTTATTGTGTACAAGTCTAACTACAATCAGTCCGGGATATTGTGTTATCATCTTCCATTATCTTTAATGAGAAACTTTCTCACATCTGACATGGAGTTCTGATGAGAAGCCATGACTAATGGTATTCACTAATGTCTCATATGAAACCGTTATCGACTATGACAATAGATGACTAGTATCATATTAAGACGAAATGACCATACACTACTCACAGGTTTTACATGATTACTTAACTTAGACAGATTTGTGAACTGAAAAGGCTATAATAAGTTAATTTGGTGAATTAAAAATTTCCATTAAAAGCATTCAAACAAAAATGATTATTAGATTCAATTGTTATAAGTTGTGTTTTTGTTCTTAACTTAATTATTACTATTTCAGTTATATCAACTTGAATGGCTATTAAAACAATGGCATACTTCCATGTAATTCAAGTAATTTTTTTAGTTTTGTTTGCATGTAGGATTAGAGTTTTTTGTCACTGCCCACATTTAAGTACGTAAATTCAATTTCAAATCGTAATTTGTGAAATATAAATGTTCACTAGCAGTGAAATTAGGAAAGTGCGTCTCGTCTTATTTGGGATTTGTCAGCTGGATATACCTGTATCCCAAAGTTGATGTTCGCTTTGAGACCTGAACCCAATATCGTTTACTTCAAACGCTATTACGTTTTTCACTTAGCTGTTCAGTCCAGATAGCCACTGATTTGTGCAATGGGACGAAGTTTAATTCAATTGTATTGGTTTGTATTCTGCTGTCAATTTTAATGACTAAAATCAATCAAATGAATTGAAACTCATGACATTACAAAAGCTGGAAAATATTCAGACTCAACAGTTTATTGGATGATGCGTTTTAATTTAAATTGAAAGTTAATAGGTTAGAGTCTCTATATGAACATCAACAGGGATGGAACTATAACCAGCTGACAAGTAGTGAATAGGATAAAACCCCAACTTTTGAACTACATTACGATGTACTACCCAGCTTTTACAATAATTTAAATGAATATTTCCTGGATATAAATGATACATTTAGAAATATTTTTCGTTATGATCTGATATCATTCAAAGAACCATTAAAAAATAATATTGTAGTTTCTTGTTTGACTTACCTATGATTACATTACTAACAGTTGGTCCATCAATCAGTTGCTCATAAGTAAAAGACTAAAACATCGTAGGAATTTTAATAATAAAGTTTGACAGCTCCTTAATATTGATAGATTACCAGACAAAAATACAACATATGGAGGAAGATCTTGAAGACATAAATAATTTTCTTACTCAAAATAACCGAATTACACTTGTTTCTCGCTTACTATGCAACTATGAGCGAATATAATTTCTAATCGGTTTCATATGTTGTCTTCCATGAAGTGCATGATAATTATCTTTTTTGGTTTGAAACTTCTTAACATATTTATCTATAATCAGAAAGGGGTTTTTTAGAGCTTTTATTAATTTAATAGTTGAATTCATGAAACAGTTGAAGCTGGATCACCATGGAAAACCCTAAAGCACGAGATGGCCGTTTCGTTCTAGTATGAGGCTCCTCAGCAGTGCACAACCACGATCCCACCCTGTAGGACTCGAACCCAGGACCTTCGGTCTCGCACGCGAACACTTGACCTCTAGACCACTGAGTTGGCCAGGATCCAACGGTGTTAATGTCTAAGTTCGACCACTTTACGAAATTGCGCGACTGTCCACCATTGTTTTCAGTGAGTTAATATCTCACACCAGACCCAGCTGAACTCCACTGGTCACGGCTTTTCACTAAAACCATAGGAAGTACAGTTATAGTGTAGTGAACAAAGACTCAGTTTATTGTTCTATATAAAATTAAACAACGCTTTCATAAAATATGGAAATCATACATCAAAAATATTATTTATACATCTTGTTTCATTTGTCCTATACATACTTCTTTATCATTCCAATTTGATCGTTATTCCAATTTCTTTCTATTTCCTTTTCTTTTCTCTTTATTCCAATCTTCTTCTGGCAAACATTCCACTTCCAATTGCTGCTACATACTGCTTATATTTATCAACATAATTACTATACGCCACAATACTATACATGAATAAATAATGGGAAATTGTAAGATTCTTAATAAAACTATCATAAACTTATGGTTTAAATAAATAACCAGTTTTATCCAAACATATTAGGATTGTTCATATTTACTTAAGGTTAGATTCTAAGGAATAAGTACGTCATAGACAGAGAGAAAAATTACATAAGACCAATGTTTTAATTATTCGCTAACAACTGAAGTTAATTAGTTAGTTTACCAAACACCCTCATAACCATTGTTATATAAATCTCAAAGGTGTTTAAAATCAGAAGGCAATAAGAAGTGGCAACTATAATTTATTAGTGGGATAGTGCATATCACAAAACTATAAGCACATCAAGCGAATATGAAGCAAAGTGACGAATAAGTAAATACGAGCAATTACATAGGTAAATTTATAGTCAAGTTGCATAAGAGCACAACAAGGCGAAGCAAAGGCTATTAATAGGATTTGAGCACATATAAACATGGGGAGGAGCATGAATCATTGAGTGATATATAATTAATCAACATTTTAGCTAGAGTCTTTCATGTGATCTAGTGATCATAACGATAAAAAGAAATATACGAACTGTTACTATTCAAATAACATTGTCCGTTGTTAAGGCTTAACTAAAATTAACAATAGTCGAAATTGGTTGTAAGATAGTTGCTATAATTTCATAAAACACAAATATAGTGTATTCTGTGTGTTTTATTGTTGGTTAACTGAGAGTTAGAGAGATAGAGGGAGATAGGCAAAATATGCAATAAGATAAACTAAGAATTTCTGTAATTGTTTCTTTTCATTTTCCAGTTAATGTTTTTCTCACATGAATCTCTTCTTAGAAGTACTCCGGCAACATCTCTCTTATTGCTTATTTCTTTTACATAATGTTACTATTATTATTATTACTATTATTGTCATTATCTTAACCAATCAGATTACATGATTTATTTTATATTATTATATTGATTCTAACTTGACACCTTACAAACACTGTTTTAACCTATGGTAGATAGCCTTTCTAATGTTAAGCTTCATACAACACTGTAGTAAAATAATGGGGGGGCACTGGACGACTGTTTCGTCTTAGTATCGGTCTCCTCAGCAGTGCGTATCAACGATCCCGCACCAAAGGGATTTGAATTTAGGATCTTCGGTTTCTCACACGAACGATTAACCTCTAGATCATTGAGCCTCCATCAAGCAGTATTGTGGATGCGCACTGTTGAGGAGTCCCACAATAGAATGAAATGGCCGTCCAGTGCTTCCAAGTTTTCAATGGTCGTCTAACATCAATTGGTTCATGATCTCAATCAAAAAATTTTTTAATGTTGTTTATCTGTAACACTTGTACTGTTCTAATTGTTGTCAGTTGTTTGAGTACAAAATAGTAAATTGTGAAATGTTAAGCTCATCGACTATTGTTTTAAAAAAAACCAAGTTGTTAATGAATACTGACGAGTTATTATGTGGAATTTCTTTCGTAGGTAATAGCTTTCCATTGATTTACAGATAACAGCATTTGTTGTATTACTCATAGTATTCATAGTAGTATTCATATGTATTAAATCTTGCTAAAACTTGCTTATATGTATTTCGTAGATTTCAGAGATTTTTAAAAATATTTTTTGTTACGTTTTGTCACAGTTTAACGTCACTTGAATGATTATGACAATTAGAACCAGTGTGCAGCTGTTCTGTAATGATCTGAGACTATTCCAACACTCAAAACAATAATCTCTCTACAAGCAAAATGTAAGACATTCATGACTCGTTGATAGCATGTAAATGAGAATCTTGATGTAGTTGAACTAACGGTGTCCGAACTGAAATTATTTCCAACTGATATTAAATAATTTCGGACTCATTCATGATTAGTTGTGAAAGTATTTCCAAAGTTCCAGGAACGATGATTAATGAAGTTTACTTACAGAGAAAGTCAGAGAAATTTCAGGTTTTACTGGATGTCGACTATAAATGATGACAAAAATAACGAAGTGGATTAATCCCTTATGATTTAAAAATCACACACTGGTTTTATATTACTATTATTATTATTATTATTAACTCTATCCAATATTATATTTTTGGTACAATATGAAATTCTCAACACGAAGCATTTCAATAAGTTCCCTTTTCTTACTTCTTGGTCTATCCTAACGATAACTATTGAGTGATCACCAGTTAGATGTGAGCATCGAACATAATGTACATTTTCTTTCGCTACATATTGCCAGCCATTACGATATCTCTGATTTATGCCTTTTGTAAATTGCACAACGAAATGTTGTACACTTTACAGAAACGCACTTGAATAGATTATACGATGAATAACCATAATGATGCATTAAAACAAACAAAATGAGATAACTTGTTGAAATATATAGATGAAAGGAATAGATAGTCCAGATGTTCAAACAAGTCACCAAAAGCAGAACATTTGTTTAATCACTTTTAATTTTCAAAAATCCATTATAATTTACAATGTTTTCTTATATAAAGCAAATATAATCCTATCATAATTAATTAAATATTCAATTACATATTGAAATCAATTTTTTGCACTCATTGTTTTATAATCAAGCCAGAAGGAGTAATTTGTTATTCGGATATAGAAATAAAAACGTGTATATAAAAGATAACAATTAGCAACTCAAAGATAGAAGATATGTAGATAAATTTGTGGACGAAAATATAGATAGATAGATAGATAGATAGATGTGTGGATAGATAGATAGATAGATAGATAGATAGATAGATAGATAGATAGATAGGTAGATAGTAGAATGATGAATAGATAGAGAAATGAATGAGAAACTACAGATTTGGTTGTTTTTTCCCATATGTTTTCTTATATCTTCACCTCCTTTCTTCCTAAGGTGTTTCGTACGGATAAGTATCACTTCTGTTTAATATGTGTACGTCCTATTATTATGATTCTTCTTGTTATTGGAGCTTCCATTGATGATGATGATTTTAGTTAGTTGGCGGATTTATTTGTTTTCTTTCATTATCCATTGAGATATAGAAAAATTCTCTTGTGGATTAATTCTTTTAATTTAATTTCGTTTTTTGTTCTTTTTTTGTAAAAAAATAAACTTATATTTGCTGAACATTTGATCTCATTTAAAAGCATCAATAGGATATAGATGGAAGCAATTATGATATGTAAATTGATTGTGACATGCGCTGTACGAAATCAGATATTGATATACGATATGTTAAGTGCTAACACCTCCACCCCGTCCAACTGACTACTTCAGAAATAACACAAGACTGAGCAAGGAGTGTATTGGACTACCGAATGAAATGTACAAATACTCATTCATATAAATAACACTCTATCCTTAGGAAATGGACCCACTGACTCCAATGAATGTACTTGAAATTCAGGTTACTTTTGATTGGCATCGATTGAATTTTCTATTAGATTACTTCTGGTTGGCTATCCATAACACTTCGCCCTCTCGAAAGATCAATCTTGCACCTTTGATTTAAATAAAGTCGTTTTGGAAAACCGTCGTCTTCTTGGAAGCTAAAAAAGTATCAGCTCGGTGATTGATATATATTACTGGAGAATTCATAAATTGAATATAATCGGTTACGAAAAGAGATATCATGAGAGGAAGGGTGATCGTAGACTTTTATGGCAACTGATCACTATTTTTAGAAATTAATTGAGAATATTTATTTGTATTAGTTGTTCGGATTCTCTCATTGATGTTTAGGAATCCAAATGATCAGTCTCTTTTAGCATATATATATATATATATATATATATATATATATATAATATATATATATATATATATATATACTGTGGAAGTCGCTTTGATACTGAAACTAATTTTGCAAGTAGAGAATGCATATTTCATCCAATCTGGAAATAAATCACATGGATTTACGAAGATCTCAGACCTCATTTGATCTTTAGGACTCGAACTCGATGCTGTTCGCTATAAACATCATCACTCTATCCACTTAGCCTCAGTTAACTACTGGTTATTCAATGAAGTGAATCTTAACTTGATTGTTTAAATCTATTCATCATTTATGAATACTTTAAAATTTCTACAAGTCAACCTATTATACAATTAAATTTTAGTATGATATAAAGCAGTTCTTTTCTGAGAATCTTTCATTATAATCGAGTATACTGTATATAATAAAACAAGGGTTCATTTCAACCTTATAACCATTACCAAATAAATCATAAGATTAGATATAAATGTTTAGTATCAGTAAGGGTTTTGTGGAGATGGTAGTAATTTCAATAGTTGAGATCATAAGTCAAGTGAAGCTAGACCACCATGGAAAACCTGGAAGCACTGGACGGCCGTTTCGTCCTGTTGTAGAACTCCTCAGTAGTGTTTTCTTATTGAATTGAGTATTCACTATTATGAATGATTTTACCATTCATATACTAATTAAGAAACATGTATCAATTTCATGATCGAGAGCTGCTTGTGATTAAATATCTTTTCTCAATACAGTATACTTCATCAAACAATATTAGAAGTCTTCGACAATTCAACGAGAAAAAACGTTTTTGGAGGCTTGTTCATAGGAAGCTTTTAATTTTCAAGTTTTTGTGTTTTCCACCTTGTGTTCTCTGTTTGGCATTAAAAAGTATGAAAACGATTAGATTTTTGGATATTTAAACATTCAAACACAAGATATATCATGTAGATAATGAAAATTCAACGTTCATGTCTCTAGACAAAACCGTTTTTCTGGTAGCTATTTTTTTTATCAACGATTTTTTTTCTATGTTAAAAGTGCTACTTGAATGAAGCATACAGTAATTTGAGTACCGATTTCGATTGTAAATCTTGAAATAACTACTTTTTATTAACTTAACATGAACTAAGTTCCATTTCAGTGGATGAGTGGGAATTTAAGGTTGTTTTTCTTCATAATTGTATCAGAAGAGTATAGTTTTTTCTGAATAAACTAATAAACGAAAGTTATTAGTGTACACGATATAACTACTGTATTACGTTTATCATAGATATTAATTCATCATGAAAAATATGTTCATCTTGGACAAATGTAAAAATGTGAACTACTGAAATAAACTTAGTAGTAGTATAAAGTTAACATTTTCTAATGAACATGGCCAAAGAGTTCTGAATTTGGATAATGCACTTATCAGTTTTCTCTTATAAATAAAAATGGATAGTGGCCAGCAGTGGAATCCAGGAAGCGCATTTAGTTCTACTTGGAATTCGTCAGCCGGTTGCACCTGCATCTCAGTGTTGATGTTCATTATAAGACTCGTACCCAGTACCGTTCGCTTTAAACGTCATCGCATTATCCACTTAGCTACTGAGTCCTGTTAGCCACCTACGTGAACAATGGGGTGAAATTTTAAATTCACTTGGTATTGTTTACTTGAATCTTTGAAATGTTCTTTAGGATTGCAATTGATCAGTCTCTTGTTGGAATATGTGCGTCCTGTGCGAATTGCCTCGATATTGCTGTAGGTCATAAGTATTATAAGCAAAGATGGATAATGACTAGCAGTGAATGCACATATACCAATAAGGGACTGATCAATTGTAGTCCTAAATAACAATAAGGAGGTACAAGTAAACAACACCAAGTAAATTTATGTTTTTGCTTAGTTTCCATCAATACTTCAGCAAATTTCAACCCTAGATGAAAGCTCCTTTAACGTTGAAAGAATCTTTACAATCTTGATATCATCATCTATGCAATGATATAGTTATTGGTTAGAAAATTTTCTTTCAAGTGCGAATAAATAAAACAACTTCGTTTATTGTAGTTCTCTCCATTTTATTGTATTATTTACAGCTATACTCATTAATCATATACAATGTGAAACAGACTTAATCAAATCAAATAAATTAATAATTGGTTCATTAATTGAAATGGATTATTGGAATTTATATCGTCTTCCTAATCAATCAACTGTTTGTAATCAATTTATAAATTCATATTATTTGGATGATTTAAACGAGAATAGCAGATCAGTACCTCTTTCTAGCTCATCACTCTCTTCTGACACATTAGGCTCTTCTTCTTCTTCTTCTTCTTCTTCTTCTTCTTCAATTTCCACCACATCTTTTTCCTCATCTACTTCATCATCATTATCTGGAAGTAATAATCTTCGGGATCGTAATAAACCAACAAATTGGGTTAATACAATTGAATTTGATCCTATTGGTTTAAATGGATTAATGCAATTACCAAAACAAGATAAATCACATCTATTTGATTATAATCAACGTTTAAAAACAGTGTTACGTAATCGACAACCAACATTATTTACATTCACTAGTCCATTATATCCAGATAATTATCCACCGAATACTGATTGTATCAAAGTTATTAAAGGTGAGTTAAAAAGATTTCTAAAATTGTAGTTTATGTTACTCATGTGTTACATAATCCAGAATGCTTTAATCATTGCAAAGTTTTCATTGTTGTTCTGAACAATGTTATCAGTGTTTGAGTCGAATAAATGCGACTTTTTCTTTTTTTTTTCAAAAAGGGAATCACTACACAAACGGATGAGACTATAATTTATGGACGAACTTTGAGCGATGCTAAAGTGACTTTAAGAATGTGCATCAATTTACTACGGACTAAATGAGGATTATAAAGCTGTGTGAAGAGCACAGATTGTGATTTATAGTTGATAATTAGGGTTAGAAATTTGATTTAGGGTTTTCATCACGATTTGACATCAGTTAAAATGTAAAACTGACAATCAGAAAACAAAATGAAGTTTGTAAAAGTTCAATTAATTCGGTAGTTGATTTAAATTTTTAAGTGTAAATAAAAAGTTTCTAATTCTTAATTGATCACCCACTGAAAAACTGGAAAATTTGAGATAGTTATTTCACTTATTATTATGTAACTTCTCGGCAATATGTGTCCACAACCAAATGATGGATCAAACCTATGACTTGAATGAATATTATAAAGAATTGTGAATAAAATATGATTAGGAAAAGCACACTTTGATGGTGTGAACCATAATAATACATATGGATAATATGTTGAGGAAATGTATGCAATCAGCGGTTCAATTTCTTCTGTTAACATAACATATTATTTATAGTACTTACTTACTTACGCCTGTTACTCCCCGTGAAGGAGCATAGGCTGCTCACCAGAACTCACCATCCAACCCTGTCCTGGGCAATCCTTTCCAGCTCCTTCCAGTTTCTACTCATCCTTTTCATATCTGCTTCTGTTTCTCGACGTAATGTGTTCTTTGGCCTTCCTCTTTTTCGCTTCCCTTCAGGATTCCAAATTAGGGCTTGCCTCGTGATGCAGTTTGATGATTTACGTAATATATGTCCTATCCATTTCCATTGTCTTTTCATAATTCCCTCTTCAGTTGGAAGATGGTTTGTTCTCTCTCACAGTAGTCTGTGGCAGGTGGTATCCGGTCAATGGATGTTGAGTATCTTGCATAGACAGCTATTTATAAATACTTGCACCTTCTTGATGATGATTGTGGTAGTTCTCGAAGTTTCAGCTCCGTACCGTACAACTGACAATCTTGACGTTCATATTGAAGATTGTGACTTTGATATTGATTGACACGCGGTTGTTTTGAGTTCTATGTGTTCTTCAATTGTAGGAATGTGGCTTTTGAATTAAAATGCTAACGAGAAAAAAAAATTCATTAAATATGATGAACAATAAAAAAAGCTGTCCTTTAAATATACCATCACACTAGCCTCCCCTCAGTTTTGTTAAATAGTTTTTCACACCTTTCATTTTTGCACCTTTCAAACTTCTAGTGCAGTAAAACTGTGGTGTGTGCTACTGATATCGACAGATATAAGTAACATGTATCATCAATCGCAGGTGAAATGTCTGGCGGTAGAAAGTTAAGAAGCTCAAAGAAAAGAGAGTGAGAACAGATATTGATCGGTGTGGAAGCAAAAGAACAATGAAGTCTGAGACGATTGATTGACATTTTCCAAATGGATTATTTACTGTATGGTTCTCAGATTTTACTAAGATGTTCTGAGATTTGTGTTTAATTACATTCGATTATCACCATTTGTGTTCTAGTTAATTACAATACAAATGGGTTTAAAATGATATAAATGGTTTCTACCTTTTTAAAATGGGTATAAAAGCCAATAGTTTATCCAGTGATTAACTTTTTTTAACAGAAATGAACTTTAGTAGTCACAATAATAGAAAATTAGTTTTGATTTCAAATGTTCTTATATCCAGAAATTATTATTTCCTCAGTATACTATGTATACATTTACATGGTTACATTTTGATATATTTTGAGCATATATTTTAGCAACACTTATCCACAATGGTTTTTCAAGCGAACGGTACTAGTTTCGAGTCCCAGAGTGAATTTCAACTCTGGGATGCAGATAAATCCAGCTGAACAGTCCCAAATAGGACGAAATGCGCTTCCTGGATTCCACTGCTAGTCACTATCCATCTTTGCTTATAATGCTTGTAAATTAAGGCAATATCAAGGCGTACGCACAGTATGCACATACGCCAATAAGAGATTGATCAATCGAAGTCCTAAACGTCAATGGGAAGTTTCAAGTAAACAATACCAAGTGAATTTATTTAGTCATTTCCCTGAAGTTTGTCACGAGGAGTAGGAAAAGAGGCACAGTTGCTTTGGAGCAATTAGTCTTTTTGATAAATTTCGATAGTGTAATAAGAAGACGAATGGGTTCGAATCTCGCGAGGGGCGGGATCGTGGATGCACACTGCTGAGGAGTCTCATACCAGGATGAAACGGCCATCCAGTGCTCCCAGTTTTTCCACGTTGGTCTAGCTTCAAATGACTTATGATTTTAACTATTGTTATATATATACATATATATGATAATTTTTTTAAAGACATTAGTTTTAACCAGAGGATACAATAACATATCCCAACATATCCTAATTCTACAAGGATGAAAGGAAGCAGTTATAAGCTGTATACTTAAACATCTAATCGACTGTAATCATTCTATTGATCTACAGTTTGATTTGTTCGTATCCAACGCCTAAAAATAGACAAAGCTTTTACTATTCATGAACTGAAACCAGAACTATGCGTACAAAAGAAGAAGTAATAGAAGAAGACATAATAGAAAGATTATCATACTAGATTATGTAATACGAATAATAACAATAGATTTAGTGAATGTAATAAGATAATTATAATGCTTTTTTATTATGTAATTTTATTAGAACAGTTCATTTCCTGATGACTTCTGACAACATGCATAGAAACTTTAATAGGAAATGAATAAACTAAAGAGGAAGAAGAAAAAAACGAACAATAATGATAATAATTTTGTTAATTTGTTTTACGATCACTATACTACTTATAAGAGTAATGTATGAAAATAAATAAATATTGATATTTGATAACTAACACTAAGCATATATATTAATAAATGAAATCATCACATTAAAATGAAACGTTTCTATGCATGTTTATGTATGTATGTATGTATGTATGTATGTATGTGTGTGTGTGTGTGTGTTTGAGTGTATCCATTTGCATTTATGTATAAAAGAAAGAAAGGGAGGGATAGATAGGTAGATACATAGATATATATAAATGTATGTGTAAACATTAAAATAAATCGGTTAACTAACTATTCAGTATTATAGATTAATTTCCTTTTATGTTAGTATGACATCGCTCTTCAGCAGTTTTATGATAATCTTTTTGTTTGTTTTTCTCTATTAGAAGGATTCATTATTTTCTACTTAAGTAGGGTGATACTACTGATTTTTATTGATTTTCAATGTTTATGTTTATCAACGCATAGTTGTTTATCAATCCAACCGGCTAATGATAATAATAATAATAGTTCGTAAGCATCAATATATATAGGGTTAAACGTATAAATATATCATCATTTTACGGTTATATTTAGTTTAGCTTTGATTTAATGCATTTAATAATCATGATTTTAAACATTATTTTATATATATGAATGAAACTACTGTTTAACATTAAAGTAGTATATTTCATTCAGGAATCATCTTAGAATATAGTTGAAAATAATAAGTATCTTAGTAAACAGTTATTTTTAAATCAATTATTCTTTATGTTATATAGTTATAAATGCATAAACATTGTGTTACATTCGATAGTATGTTAATACATAAATATAAATAACCTACATCGGTATTCAATTATTAGTGTAGTTAGAAAGTGCTAAGGGTGATAAGAACCATGAAGTGACTAAACGGTGGTCTAAGACAAATTAGTGAATGAAGACTACTGGGTTGGAGTTCTCGAGATATCCATGAATGATGATTCTAGATGCTGTGTAATATAGCTCTGGACTAGTCATAATGGCCCATATACATTTACTCGAAATGTTGTATACTTTCATATATACTATTTCATCTAGTCTTTTCGAACTATTTTCTCAAGGTTGAGCCACTTTTAATACCAAAGTTGTTGTTTTTTTCTTTCCGTAGTTTGTCATTTACTCAGTTTATCTTATCTCACCTTGTAGAAATAGTATGGGAACTCCGACTAGTGGATATTTGTGTCAACCTCTAAGTTCATTATATCTTTTTATATTTACTAAGAGATTCTTTTTTTATTATTTGTCTATGTATACCTTTCTTATCATTGTTTAAGCTTTTCAATCATGTATCTACATAATCTTTTCATGATGTTTCCGTTTAAATGACAGCTCCACAAAAAGATCAACAAATTATTCTAGACTTTCGTGGACCTTTTCAATTTGAACCTTCAGCAGATTGTATCAATGATTATTTAGAAGTACGTGATGGTGAATATGGTTTCTCTCCATTAATTGGTCGATTTTGTTCAGATAATCGTCAATTACATTCAATTAAATCAAGTGGTCAATGGTTACGATTACGTTATCATTCAGATTTTAGCATTGAAAAAGCTGGATTTCAAGCTGTTTATTATTTTAGTAAATTAAGAAGTAGGTTTAATGATAGAACTAAAAATATTTACAAAGTTTATTAAGCTTTTTATCATTATGGTTCTGGATAATATTATCAGAATCTATCTGAAAGGGATATAATAACTGTTCTTTAATTGTTACAACGAAGTTTCACTCAAACAAGTAAGTTAGTTTGCTCCAATTTCTAAAACATATGCTCACTAGTGACTGGCTTCAACATGTATTTCCTGGAGATCTAATGAGAAGCAGTGATCAGTGGATTTCAACCAGGTCTATTGTGAGATAGTAACTCACTGAGGATAATGCTGGATGTGTCGCTCAATTTCGTGGATTAGTTGAAGTTTGATATTAACACCGTTGGATGCCGGTCGGCACAGTGACCTAGAGATAAAGACCGAAAAGTCTTGGGTTCGGATTTTGCGAGGCTAGATCGTAAATGCTCACTGATGAGGAGTACCACAATAGGACGAAACGACCGTCTAGTGCTTTCAGGTTTTCCATAGTGGTCTAGCTTTAAATAACTCATGATCTTAACTATTGAAATTAATATATAAGCACTGAACGTTGTACCTAACAGAAATATAAAGTGACTTGAAATAGAATTCCTATGTATTACTCCTATAACATTTGATAGTTGAACTGAAATTTATGATAGAATTGAATAAGTCAATTTTTTAATTAAAAAATTCTAAAATTTTAAAGAAGTTTCCACATTGACAAGAACTATCCTGGATACTATATTCTATTCTCATACTATTGATAACTAAATACATACTAAAAAGGTATATTTGATATTTGTATACCCTTGGGAATCTGAACGTGTATAATAATCTATTTGGAACTCATCAGTTGGATGTAACTACCATAAATAGGTATTGACACACAATGAAACTTGAATCCAATATTTTTGGCAACAAATGCCTAACAAGTTATTCAATAGAAATAATCACTAATTTGTATTAAAGCATATTTACAAAAAGTTTAAGTATTTGTTAATCTCAGAATGCTAATCATAAAATGATGTAAAAAAGTATCTGAAAACTCAAAAGTCTCTAAGAAGTTATCAGATTTATGATCTCAAAATTCAATCTCATTAGAATTGAGATCGAATACTATAAATAAATATTGAATTGTGTGAGGACGGCCCATGGGTGAACTCGAGGAAGCTCTAAGCAGCTCAGAAATAGTCGAAGATATTCCATCCAATCATCTTTTGGAAGAGAATTCCAGAATCTCTACGTATAGCTTCCTTATTGAACAAATGCTAATAAATCCCTGTATGCGGATTGGATGACTATAATGATGATTTCGTTTTTACTAAAAAGTATAAATACCTGAGAATTTTGTACCATATTTGACACTGTTTGAAATAGCATTCGTTTCACTTGTCTTCTTATTTGCAACTTGGAAGGTTCTAGCGTTCGAGTGCTCAATTTGTGCGCGGTATATTAAGAATCTAACCTCTAGATATGACAAATTTTAAAAAAATTATTTTTCTTAGCATTGCATTGTTCACTTAAAGTTGTAGTTCTTATATTCTTGTCTAAACTTATCTTTCCTTTATTGTATATTCAAATGGAAGAATGCTTCAGTCGATTATTCACACGTTAACCAATCAATTAAAAGTGTCTGCATACTCTTTTTCGTCATTTATTCAGGTTACTTACTTTATAGTTTACATCATGAACTGAACGATTGAAAACTAGAAAACCATAAAGAGCTGTTTCATCTTAGTATAGGACCTCTTATCATAGATCAAAATCCAGGATCGCCAGTTCTCTCGACGATTACCTAATGTTAGATCAGTCAACTGACACCTAAGGTTTGCAGGTCATACTTTATTTAATTCGTGATATTACATAACTATCTTCGAATTTTTATTAGTGTTCAACTACCTCACACCGAATATAGTTGTTAATGTAATTTGCAAACATATTTAGAGTATAATTAACCTGACATTAGTAATTTTGTTATGGTTAAAATAAACTCAATAAACTCCTTTCTGCCTGACAACTAAGTGTTATATTCCCACTGAAATACTTTGACTAATTTTCAACCAACTCCAAAGTATAGTGATATTATGTGGCTCATTAGTGATTGATTCTGAGAGATAATCCCAAGAGTTTCAGTAAGAATCCATTACCAGAAGAGTTCAACGATATTACTTGTGAGGTAATTACTCCCAATTTACACTAAAAGGTTTTTTTTTCATTTCCGCAATTGATTGAAACCAAACATTTCAATCATTAATTACCAGGTCAATGGTCTAAAGATTAGAGGGTTCACTAAGGGACCTGAAGATCTTCGGTTTAATTATCAGTGGCTTCATGGATATTCAGCTGAAAGCATTTTCATTCTAACACATAACAGCCGTCCAATGCTTTCTTTTTATAAGTGGTTGTTTAACTACTATCAATCCATGACATAAACCAAATTATTCACCATGATCCCACTACAGAATGATAATTCCAATTGTTGGTGAAGAGTGTATAGTAATAGTATTTATACATCAACAATTGATTTATTTAAGAAAATTATTTTGATTATATTTCATTACAAACTGATAAGTTGATTAAAGATATGGTCTTATTGTTATAACTTGTCGGTTTGTGTCCCTAATAATGTATGATGTAAAGATACAGCCAATTAGAGAACAGTGAATTATTGACCAAACCATTGACGCATAAAATCCGTACAAGCAGTTTAGAGTCCTTATCGGTCCTGCTTCCTGCTTAGCCACTCCTATTAAGTCCATAATATCAATCTCAGTCTCTGTGATATGAATCATGTATTTGAAACATACTCAATTTATGTACAAACCAAACATACCACATCGTATAATAAAATAGAAAATCTTATTTGTACAAGATCTAGCCAAAAGTGGCTGTGAATGTGGGAGATAATGATTGATAGACTGGGTATAACTCAAAAATGGTAAATCGTATAATAATAGTTCATAGATCAAAATAAAGCTTATGATAAGAGAAACACAAATATGAATAGTTTGATTACCTAACAATTATACAATACAAATATGCGTATAGTATTAGTCCAGAAATAGATTCTAACAGCTACCATTCATTATTCTCATCGGGATATAACACTTATAGTTAGATCTAAATTGATTAGATAATAATTTACTCATCAGCTAATTTCTTTCGATCCCCTACGGTAATAAACCATCCTTATTTTATACGCATATACAGTGCACAAACATATCATTTTATTATAAAAAACATCTTTTCATCTAGCTAGTGATCTTGTCTTTAGTTTTTAATCGATCAGGAAGGAGCTTAAGTCAATAATACTGTCTCATGAATAGACATCCCTTGGTCATATCAATGAATACATTTTATCCATTTATTTTTATTAAACAAATATTTTGTCTCATCTAATCATCAAAAACCTTCATTATTCATAATAATAATAATGAATACATTTTACTATTTCTTCCAGATATTGATGAACCGTTACCACAGAAACGTAAGTAAATAATTCTAATTTCTATTCGATTGTAATTAATATCATATCATCAGTGTGATTCCTATCTATTTAATCCTTTCTAAAAAAGACATTATTAATTATCGTTGTTCATTTATAGACTAGTTAATATTTACAATTCCATCGAAGAACATATTACGTCATCTGGCTCAAATTTCTTGATAATCAATTTTTATTTGAAACATACATATTTATTAAGCAAAGATGGATAGTGACTAGCAGTAGAATCCAGGAAGCACGTTTCGTCCTATTTATGACTCGTCAGCTAGATGTACCTGCATCCCAGAGTTGATGTTCACTCCGGGACTCGAACCTGGTACCATTCGCTTCGAACGCCATCGCGTTATTCACTTACCTACTAAGTCCTGATAGCCACCTACTTGTGCAATGGGGTGAAGCTTGTGACTTGAGGCTATATCGAGGCAATCCGCATAGGATGCATATATACTAACATGAGACTGATCAATTGCAGTCCTAAATAGCAATGGGAAGATACAAGTAGAACAACACCAAGTGAATCTATACATATTTATTGCCATAAATTTTCCCGCATTTTGAAATGATTTAATTCACTAATTATGTTTAACAACCATAACGACTTTCGCATTTCATTAAATTTTTACAATCTACCAAGAATTTAATGTTCGAAGAACGAATGAAGTATCATTACGATGGTTCGTTTATTTTCTGTCTTATCTGTTTATTAAAGAAACTAGAAGGGATTATCGTAGAATACATACCCGAAATTAGTTACATGATGAAAAATGATGTCATGAGAAGACTTATATTAAGCGTTTTACGAAGAATATGAATATCAGCTTATCCTTAAATTAGAAATATTTTACAGATCTATGGATTTTCACAAGTTAGTTATTAATAAGAAGGAAATTTCGTTACAGTTTAGTATATTGTATAATGTTAATCCTTTGGTGTGGTTAAACAGAATGTACTTACTTACTTACGGCTGTTACTTCCAGTGGAGCATAGGCCGCCAACCAGCATTCTCAAACCCACTCTGTCCTGGGCCTTCCTTCTTAGTTCTATCCAATTCTCGTTCATTCTTCCCAGGTCTGTCTCCATTTCTCGACGTAATGTGTTCTTTGGTGTTTTTTTACCCCTTTGGCCTTGAGGATTCCATGTGAGGGCTTGCCTTGTGACTCAGTTAGGTGCTTTCCTCAGTGTGTGACTTATCCACTTCCAGCGCTTCTTCCTCCACTGGGATCTGGCTTGTTCTCTCCCATAGTAGGTTGTTGCTGATAATGTCTGGCCAACGAATCCAAAGTGTTTTGCGTAGACAGCTATTAATAAACACCTGTATCTTATGGATGATGGCTTTCGTAGATTTTCAAGTTTCTGCTCCATACAGTAGAACTGTCTTGACATTTTTATTGAAAATTCTGACTTTGGTGTTGGTTGACAGTTGTTTAGAGTTCCAGATGTTCTTCAATTTTAGATGTGCTGCTGGATTCCGTAAGGATCGATCGTGTACAGATCAAATCTCATCCCAAAGAAAACTAACCCGCTAAAAAAACGCTAAACAGAATGTATTAAATATATCTATAGTTCTTTTCTAACTGAAATATTTACATTAATTGGTCACTAAGGATGACAAGAAGCCAACTACAGATCGACTAACTCAATGGTAATGTCTCACATGTGGATCAGTGGCATAGTAACTAAGACATTCGAATTTTAGCCATTGTGATCGTGTTCGAAACCTATTCCACTTGCTCCTGTTTGGGGAGCTAGGTATTATCATTTACCCTCATATTCATAGTACTACTTATACTCAAGTACCTGGTGAATAAGTTAATCACTATGATATATTATGAACCTGGACTATGCTGTTTCGAATCGTACAGGGTATATCAATTACCTAATAATTATAGATAGGCCTTGCTAACGATTGCCAACTGACAACAAACCTAGACTCAGAGTTCCCTACTAGTCATCTAATATAGAAAAGTAGTGTACATGATGTCAAAATCATTTAGACTAACGCCCTACTTCAACTTGATTGATGAACTCTTATCAGTACATGATATTGACCTCTACTCAATAAATTCCTAATCCGTAGGATAAGCTGATTCTACTTAAATTATCGCCATGAATGGTTCACAAAAATGACGAGATATACTTTAACATTTCTTTTCGGTTCTTTTTTAACATTCTACTTTCTAGTATCATATAGTAATAACATATTCTTTTTTAATATCAGAAGAGGTTTATGTGGATATTATAGTAATTTTAATAGTTGAGATCATGAGTCATTTGAAGCTAGACTAGAATGGAAAACCTGTAAGCACTGAACAGCCGTTTCACCCTGTATTGTGGAACTCCTCAGCAATGAGCATACACAATCCAGCCTCGCGAGATTCGAACCCAGGACCAGCGCTCCATACAAACTAAATATATCTATATATGAATAATTACTTGATGCGATGAGTTCAACTGACTTATTTGTTTTACTTAAAAATTAATTATACTACTATTGTGTTTTGTACATTACTTTTTTTAAAGCAATTGTTACAACTACAATTATTATCGATAATGAAATGATATTTGAAACAAAAGATTTAATTAAATTATGGGATGATTATACAGAAACATTAATAAAAACTAAATCTCATCCAATTGATCGATTAATTGAAATCATTATTGATTTTCGAACAAACCAAAGTGATTTGGTAAGAAATTTATGAGGGTTGGGGTGTTTTTGTATTTATTATTGAATTATACATTGTTGATAAGGTAAATGTAGACAATCATTTGATATGTTTATTTGAAGTATACTTTGGTAGTCACAAATGATTGATCACTGGGTGGCAATCAATCAATTGGGATTACATCTCAGTCCTACAGGAGGTCAGTCGCGGCTCGGATAGCTCAGTGGTAACGTCTCTGACTGTGAAGCTGGGTGACACGAGACCGAATCCGCCAGGGAGCAGCAGTTCCCTCAAGATTACAGGTACACCGTGCTGACGAGTGCTAAGTAGCACGAAACCCGGGTTCAGGGTTTCCTGCCGACTACCTCCAACCACCATCTAATACTTTGATAGTGTTATATTTAAATGAATCAATGAAATATTTACAATAAAACTGTACAGCTTAGAGAATGTACAAATATTTCTATTAATTCAAATCGATACTCAACAGGAAGAATTGATAGCAACAGAATTACTTAGAAAATAAAGTAACCAGTAGTGTAGTGAATAAGAGCACCAGTGGGGACAATCGAATGTATTTAACACAAAATTACAGAACTTGTCAATAAAATCTAACAATCAAACAGTAAATGCTTAATTTGCAAAATGTCCATCGATTGTCTCAAAATGACTCAGATTTCATTGTTCTTGCATTTTCATACAAATTGCATTCTGTTTCGATTCTTTAGTGTTCGATCCTTTTGTCTCTCTGCTGCCAGACCTTCTGTTCACGACTAACATCATATACTACTTATGTCAATATAAGTAGAACACACCACAGTAGTTTCTATTGAAAGTCTATTTAAATTAGAAAGATTGTTTTTTTAAAAACCTTTTACTAGAATTCTCAGAGTTTTATTGTAACCTATTGAAATTTCTAAAACTTAAACCAAAAGGTCAGACTTACTTTATAGGGAGGAAAGGTGATATGTCGGGCAAATTAGACATTTCATTTGCACGTCAAATGATTAGTAAAAGATAGCAAAGTGTGCTCACTATTCGATTATGATCTAGCTTGATTATCTGAGTAACACATATCTATACTAATGAGTGAACTGTTGCATACATTTCAATTCAGTTAGCCAATATGGTTTCCTAGTCAGCCTTTATTTTTTCACTTAACTAGCATATTGACCTAGAATATAACAAACATGTATAACAGTACCAGATATCTGTCGATCGCCTAATACAACAATTGTCTACGTTCATGTTTTACCAGATCTGTTCAAGATGTGATTGTTTTGTGACTAATTATACAATATCCGAACATCACCAACTATATAATTGATTTGTAGTTGCTAACCTTAAGTTGAGCCTACATAGGTTATTCTAGTTTCTGGACAGACCAACCCATTCATTCTTCTTAAATCATATTTTGACCGTTAATTATTCGCCTCACCTTACTTTGCCTTATTTCGCTTCGTATCGATTCGATTTGACCATAAATATTGAGTAACACTTAATTAAATTGAGTTGGTTCATATATCTTCTCCAATCCGTTTCGCTTCCTTGGTGAAACTGTAATATATGGACGACCTTAGAGCGACGCCAGACTGACCTTGTGTGTGTGTCCACCTAATAACTAGAACAAAATGAGGGTTACAAACCTGTGTGAGGAATTAAAATTATGATTTACAGTTGATGATTAAAGTTAAAAATTACATTTAGAATTTTCATCACGAACTGACATCAGCTATAAAACCAAAACTCCATTTAGCCAAATGGATGAGTGAATTTCGCCTCAAAATCCGAGACCTGTTATCTTATACATGATTGGTTCGTCCATGAATTATAGTCTCGCCATTTCCTACTCTCCATCTTACTGATTATTTGTCCAGGTCAATGAGTGTACGAAATCAACATATTCGTACTTCATTCTCATATTTGATTTATTTAATTCAGTTATTCATTAACTCGATAATTATGTAGGGTGGCGTTGAGTAGCGGTCGACTATGATCACCACTACACTGAGACTACGTGCCAGTTACTGCGTTAGATCCCTCCGTAAGCCAAATATCAGAAGGCAATTAAAAGTTGCAGTAAGATATATTTGCTGGTAATCTCGTGGTATCGAAATAATACCGAGATTGTGCTAAAAAGTACAAGTGGAACTACTGAGCGTAACCGAGAGCGTGTAAGGTCAAATTCAATGGAAGAATGTATGTTTTTTTAGTACAGTTAAACAAACAGGTACAGTGAAACAATCACTGGTACAATTCATTATAATAATAATTGTTTCCATTATACCAATCACGTTCCCTTGATAAAAGTAGGTCACCATAATTATATACGAGAATTGACGACATATATATTTCAATAACAACCGTTCATACAATATAACTGTTGGGATGATCCAGAAAACTTCTTGCAAAAGACAAGAAAAAATCAGAAAAACACTCCGAAGCATTTTATCCAATCAGCGTTCACTTGAAGTTTACCCAGAAACATTAAAAAAGTGAAAAGTCACATTTCGAGTTTCTAATTGACTGATTACTATACTGCTACTATGTTTAGTAGCATTCCAGAATTTTCAGGAAACGCACAAACATCTAAAATATTATAAAAACCCTATATTTTCTGTACTCAACCAAACCTTTGAAGTAAAATGCTTCTCGCAAATAGTTTTTTTTATTTTCTCACGTATTCATGTCGCTGTTTAGTTCTTGCTTGGAAGGGGGGGGTTGGGGTTACGAGAATAGTTTAGCAACTGAATATTAATGTTCAATTAGCAAATACTTATCACTAACTGAAATCAAATCATGAACTACAATATCGATTATTAATCTTATTCCATTTTATAATAATCACTTTATTATCATTTATCCCTTCTGTTTGTTTGTTTTTTTTTTTTTTTGTTCAATTAGATGCTTATGATCCATTTAAACTTTGTAAAATTTCAATTCATTGATCCAGAATGTAAAAATAATTTCATTGAAATCTATGAGGAATTTTTCTTATCTAATCATGATACTATATTACCTATTCCATCTGTATTATTAAAACGTATTAAAGTAAATAGACCAATAAATGAACAATTTATACCTAAAGTAATTAAAGTATGTAATCAACCCTATTTAAAACCATTTATCAATAAATTAGGTCGTAGTATATTAAGAATTATCATATCACCTGAATTGAAATCAACAGAATCTATTATTGAATATGAATATATAAATAATAAAAGTAAACCATTTATAACAAAATTACCAGAAATTAAAATTATTATTACAGCAATTAAAAAAGGTAAGTAGTATATGATACCAGATACATTTTTATTGATTATTTTGATTGATATAAGTCAATCAGTATTATATTATATTATATTATTATTGTGTTATAACTTGTGACCAGTAGAAAACCAAAGTCCTCAAATTCAACACAGAGAACAGCAATCCAATCATTTTTGATAGCGAAACTCTGGAACATGTAGAATCCTTCACATACCTGGGAAGTATCATCGATGAACAAGGAGGTTCAGATGCAGACGTAAAGGCGAGGATTGGCAAAGAAAGGACAGCATTCCTACAGTTGAAGAACATATGGAACTCAAAACAACTTTCAACCAATATCAAAGTGAGATTCTTTAATACGAATGTCAAGGAAGTTCTACTGTACGGAGCTGAAACTTCGAGGACTACATCAACCATCATCAAGAAGGTACAAGTATTTATAAATAGCTGTCTATGCAAGATACTCAACATTCATTGGCCGGATGCCACCTGCCACAGACTACTGTGGAAGAGAACAAACCATCTTCCAACTGAAGAGGGAATTATGAAAAGACAATGGAAATGGATAGGACATATATTACGCAAATCGTCAAACTGCATCACGAGACAAGTCCTAATTTGGAATCCTGAAGGAAGGCGGAAAAGAAGAAGACCAAAGAACACATTACGTCGAGAAACAGAAGCAGATATGAAAAGGATGAGTAGAAACTGGAAGGAGCTGGAAAGGATTTTCCAGTACAGGGTTGGATGGTGAGTTCTGGTGAGCGGCCTATGCTCCTTCACGAGGAGTAACAGGCGTAAGTAAGTAAGTAACTTGTGACCGCCGATTAGAGGGTAGTGAATTATGGATCGGACCAAAGACGCGTAAAACACGTACGACCAACCTAGAGTCCTGATTAGCCCTGATTCCTGCCTAGACCAGCCAGTTAAGTTCAGAACACCAATCTCAGCCTCTACGATATAAATCATTATATTTCAAACATACTGAGTTTATATACCAATCAAACAGACCACAACGTACCAATAAAATATGAAACAATATTTGTACAAGAATTAGCCAAATGTGGTTGTGAATGAGGGAAGTAGTAATTAATATACTGGGTATAACTCAAGAATGGTTAAACGTATAATGATAGTTTATGTGTCAAAATAAAGCTTATAATAAGAGGAATATGAATATGCATAGTTTAGTTACTTAATAATTATACAATAGAAATATACGTTTAGTATTGGTCCATCAAAAGATCCCAAAAGTTACCATTCATTATTCTTGTCGGGACATAACATATTGATACTTACGCCGCTCATCAGTATTCTCCATCCAACTCTATCCTGGGCAACCCTTTCCAGTTCTCTATATTATTGATAGTATTGATTGAATTCTAACAATTGTATTTATGATGTGATATTAAGCTAAGTGACCAGAAATCTTGTTTTGTAATTATTATTACCAAGCCAGAACTAGCCAATATGTATCTATAGGTGATACAAGGTTTCTTTTAATGAATAAGCAGTTTTTAAATGTCCAGAGAAAACTTGTAGCACAGTTTGTGAAATAAATGTTGAGATGATTATTATGATTCTGTGTATGTAGATTAAATCAAATTTATTTTCATCCAAATTATAGTCTAGTGAAAAGAATGGTGAATGTTGCAGAACTGAAAGTGTCATAAATTTAGTGGAGAATTTATCAGAGAAATCCCGAGCAGTTCATTTGCTATTGTTAGACTAAATAGCAAGTGAGTGATGTAAATTGAAGCCTCACTAGATTGAATTGGTCAAATGATAGGTTATTTATAAAGTTCAACCCCAGAACATAATAGTGAGTCATAGTAATCGACTTGATATTATCATTTTAACTCACAGATAATCACTAAACTGAAATTACTTGAAGTGAAACTTTAAATTACTATATTAATTTTCATTCTATGTTAGAGATATTGAAACAGTAGAAATGTATTTGGACAACAACAATCATGGTATATTATATTCTCCATAGAGTGATCTCAGTTGATATACCGATGAAAACTAAGAAACAATAAACTGTGATTTAATCGTACTATCAGATTCATCATCCGGGCCAACAGATGATTTTCAGGGCTCACAATGGACGTATCTCCACAAAATTACTCTAATTAAATTATAATATAGACTTTAATATATATATATATATATATATATATATATATATATATATATATGCAACTTCGCCAAACTAAGACTGAAAGTTTTGATTATTTTACGTGGTGATACGAATATTGATTATCTTTCAAGACAATATAAGTTGAAACACTTGTCACAGTTTTAGGTTTCATAACTATTGTTCTCAATTTATCTACATTTATATCATCTCCTATTTCAGTCAATAACTTATTTTTATTTATTTTAACAAATAAACATTGGTACAATGAGGCACCAAATACATATGCGCCACACAAATCTCATTCGATATGTATGAGGGCTGTGATACTGCCCGGGTGCCCAAACCGAAGTAGGTGGTTTTCTTAGGGGGCCACACCCTGAGCCTTCGACCTGAAGGTCTGATCTACAAGGCAGTGGAGCATCGTAAGGAGATGCAATCCCATGGAAGCCGGTGACCAACAATCGGTTCATACGCCATTTGTTCCCGCAGGATACTGGAGCCCATGTGCACCAGTGACTTGGTTTGGGATCCGGTTAAAGCGCCGGACATTCGCTTTTCGTCCTCTCATTTTCGTAAACAACACCCACGTCACGAGAAGGCATTGAGTGGGACTTCCCTGGCAGAGGCTATATACGCGTGGCCATGTGAGAGCATTTCGAGAGGGAGAGTGGACTCTCCCCACTCTCGGCTGTACCGGGGCATTTGGGGGCTTCTCACATACGACATTAAAGGAGGTTAATCATTTTTAACATTACAGTAAAACTGTTTCAAGTAAAAACCAAATGAATAGAATGTATGGAATAAATGATTTCATATTATTACATAATAAATATTGTATCCTTGTTCTATGAAAATTTATAATAACAGAAAATATCTGTATTATTCACAGTTATATTAAATAAGACATAATAAAAACAGCTTATAATCAATTTAAAACCACATATATGGATTGTAGTGCCGGTTACTATGTTAAGCCCATATAACTTATTCTTGCTTCTGGAAAAGTCAATTTATCTATTCTTCTCGAGTCCCGTTCTGACTTTTTTAATTATTCGCTTGTCAAATTTGACTGTTTTCATATGAAAGTGTGTGTGGACACTTTTTATCCTATTCATTACATGTCTGTAACTTATGTTTGTGTGAGTATAAATATTATTTCACACGCCTTCTCCACTCCGAGTCCTTTCGTTTGGCTTTGCTCTCTCTTCTTCGCTTCATTCACTGCGATTCTCTGATTATCTGTTCCGATCAACGAGTGCACAAAATATCAGTATTCAAACGCTCATTTTTGTATTTGACTTATTTAATCCTGTTATTCACTAACGCAAGTAAAGTCGATGATTATATAACAGAATTAGTGATATATATATATATATATCAATAACAGTTAATCATATAACCTTAATTGAGTCAGATCTCGAACCATTTAAAGATGATCTCAGTTTACAGTGAACAGTTCAATCACATAATAAATATTGAACAATGTTCTTTTCATAAATAATAGTTGTCTAAAAAAATTTGATGAGGCTATAATTTATAGACGATCTTTGAACGATGCCAGACTGACCTTGAGAGTGTCCACCTAATAACTAGAACAAAATGAGGGTTATAAAGCAGTTTGAAGAATAAAAATTACGATTTACAGTTGATGGTTAGAGTTAAGAATTAGATTTAAGGTTTTCATCATGAACTGACATAAGCTATAATGCCAAAACTCTATTTAGCCAAATGGATGAGTGAATTTCGCCCCAAAATCCAAGACCTGTTATCTTATACCTGATCAGTTCGCTCATAAATTATAGTCTCCTCAAAAATTTCTTTTCATGTGTTATATCCGAGCGAAGATTAAATCACGAGTAACTTCGAAGACATATTAATTGACTAATATTATCTATACATTCTTATGGTATAATTATTCAGGAATTAGATTATGCATATTTATATTCCTTTCATTATAAGCTTCATTTTGACCTATAATTTATTATTGTATGGTTTACTGTTCAGTTTATTGACTATTGCCTCCCACGTTCACAGTCACTTTTCGGCTTTATTGTGTACAAATGTTATTTCCTATTTTATGGTGCGTTGCGATCTGTTTGATTGATATATAAACCCAGTATGTCTGAAATAAATGATTCAATTCGATTCGCATAGTAGAAGCTGGTATTGGTGTTCTGGACTCAAGTGGACGGGCTAGGCTGACATAGAACCAATAAAGACGCTAGGCTGCTCATACCGGTCGAACGTCATTGGTGTTGGTACAGTGCTAAGATTGTATAAGTCGTATTTTGATTGATGGATAAATCATGTGATAAAAAGCCGGACATAAAGTCATAACATAATGAATACAATTTTTAAAAATGCTTGTATTTCTTTATTTCTTTCTAAATCATTTTCATTTATTTAGCCCTTTGTCAAAATGATTGGGTACCATGTATACGACCAACTGATTATATTGCTTATAAAGAATATTTCAATTTAACTGTACGATCAAAAACTTCACCTAAACAAATCAATAATGATAATAACAACAATGATAATGATAAAGATAATAATAATGATAATAAACAAAATAAGAAAATGTCAACATTACAAACTATAACACCTTTAACTATGACAACTATAAATAATAATGAAATGATTACTACAAATCCTATTACATTACAATATCATCCAACATTACCTAAAATAATTTATTGTTTATCACCTAATTTAATATGTAATAATAGAATAAATTGTCCAAATGGTGAAGATGAAGAAATGTGTCCACGTCCACCAGATGGTTTAGAAGCATTTGATATGCCTGTACATAAACATGATTCAATAGATGGTGAGAATTTTTTTTAAAAAATTAATTTACTTATCGAATTTTAAGTGATCTTGAGAAATATATGCTAATTAGAAAACAATTAGTATAGAGTTGACAATATGTTATACAGAACTAAAGGATAAAAAGTGGATATATTTCTTTTACATGGTTCAGAAACTTGTCAAGGTTAGAAAGAGGTTCAAAGGTTTTAAAATCGTAATGCATACGGTAGAGGAACTCATACATATGGTTCCATAATAGTTGACCTCTGGAGTCATGATAAGGTCGCAAAAACTCTTTCAGCCTCGACCACATAGCTTCAATATTGTTTTTGTGCACTCTGGTTGTTGGGTCCACAAAATGTCGCTTATGGATAACGACACGATGCACATAACCAAGTTTATGTTGGCATCATTATGCTCTCCAAATCACCCGTAAATATTGTGGTACCCGGCTGCAGCCAGTATTACTGGTGCTTTTATTATACAGTTAGCAACAATTATCATAATATGCCTTAGTCTCAATCTGGATCGAGCTAAAATAGTTCCTATTCTAGTAGATTTCTTCCTTCAATATATATTACATCGAAAGGCAACATTATCACGGTAGTCTGCACAAGGTTCACAAGTCATTTGATTAACACAATAAGAAATAAAGGAACCTCTTTGTATTCCCATTTTTTGTAGCTGCTCAATTATCATGTTCTCTCTAAAATCTTCTGTGAACTGATCGTTCGTGAGCATCAGGTACTGAAATGGGTGCCGTGACCTTGAAATCCCTCAAACGCTTCTGATTGGCTCGTCCATTTTCATATTAAGAACTGATTTAGGTTGTAAATGTACATCAGTTGATTTCGATTCAATATTCTGACGGTTAATCACAAGCTGCAAGACCTGAATATCTTGATTTCGATCCCTATTTAAAGAATCGGTGACTAGAACAACGTAGATATCTAATGGTTACTGTCCTTTTTAATGATTATTTATGATATTAATCATGAAATTTACATATTGTAAGTGAAATAGTAGTGTTTTGCTCACATAATGTTGACGAAAAATTAGACAGTGTTAATGACTGAAGAAGAATCCATCAAGGATTGATACTATTTAATCAAAAGCTGGATTTCCAAACTTTTATCAAGCTGACTAAACTGTTTAAGTTAAGTTCCGTTGTAATTTCGACACACATTTTATCATCACAGTATACAAATCGATTACTGAAAGGTACTACAAAAAAATATAACTAATCAAGTACACAGGTAATCAGGTTATATATTATTACATTTGAGTTCATTAAGCGTCCTATTTTATTTCAAATGGAACACAACTTATAGCTTTGTATATTGTTGAGAATGCTCACAGTAAACAGTTAAAAATATGTCTGAGCAGAAGAACTAGAGAAAAAAATCCCATTTTGTTAACTTGATGACATCCGACTTCATAATGAATAATCTAAAATACGGAATGAATTGATCAAGAGAAATTCATATGACAAACGCTATGAAAATGACTTACCTACTAATTAGTAGTAAAAGTAATTAAATAAAAATATGATCAAGCAGAAGGTTTGGTCTGAAAATTAATCTGGAGATTATTAGGTTTTTGACCGAGATCATGAATCTAATGATGATAGACCACCATTGATAACCTGGGAGCACCATAGGGCTGTTTCGTCCCATTGTGGAACTCCTCATTAGTGCTCATCCACGCCTCCCTAAAGAGGGATTCGGACCCAGGTCCTTCGGTCTCGCGCTCGAACGCTTAACGTCTAGACCATTGAGTCGGCACCCAACGATGTCAATGTCTAACCTCAACCAATCCATAAAATCAGGTGACCATCTTACATTATACTGAGATAGATACCTGCCTCTATGACTGATGATAAGTTGAGTTCTGTTGTTTTTATGATTTGCGAAACGAAACAATAAATCCTCTGAAGCTGGAAATAGCACCTTAAATCAAGTTATCTTTATGCCGTAAAGGAAATTTTCAGTATCAGTGCTTATCAAATGGAAGGATGTATTTTAACATTCTTACGTTTATACAGTAAATACTGATATCTGTCATTCATCCAAATCAAATGCCTTGAAGAAAATCATGTTAATTTACGCTTTGTTAAATCATATCATTTAATTAACCAGATCAATTAACTCAGTGTTCTAAAGGTAACCCAATCACTCCTAGCCCTGAACGTTACATGGTGCTGATACTAGGGTGAAAAATTAGTCTAGTATAATTAGATTTCTAATGGTTGTCCATGATATTAAAATTTGTTAAAATCCTCATGATTCACGTCAAAGGTATTTCAAACAACAATATCCCTTATAGATTAATCAATCAGACTGCTGTGTTTTAATTATTTAGGGGATTAACACTGTTATAACAGTGGCCTGTTCAGATATTTAGGGTACCTATTTTACAGCTGTATATTACAAGGAGCCTTCTTAATTCAGATTTGTTTGAACTAAATATGGATAGAAATTGTAACTGTATGTCCGTGCGTGATATTATGAATGACCTACAATCTATAGCGATTCTAAGTATTGGAAATCTCAAAACGACACAATGCATTTGTTAATATATTCTCCTTCTTGTCTATCTTTCGGAAAAAACAAAAGACGAATATAGTTGTATTCCATGTATTCATTGCCTGATGAATGAAAAACAGTAACTGTAATACTTGAACTGATAAAAAGCCTTCGCAAATGGAGATAAATGGCTGATATGAAGTTATTGAAGAAAAATTCGAAGACACAATCTTCGAATAAATACAATTCTAATGTATGTGGTTGTGGAAATTGTTGAGTTTAGAGGTTAAGCGTTCGCGTGCGAGGCCGAAGTTCCTGGGTCCGAATCCCACGTGCGGGATCTTGGATGCGCAATACTAAGGAGTCCTGTACTAGGACGAAACGGCCTTCCACAGTTTCCAGGTTTTCAATGGTAGTCTAACATTGATCCATTCATGTTTAAAAATTATTTACATGTTTACACCTTTATTTTGTAGAGTTGAGTATTCAAACTACTGAACAAATGTCAACTACCAGAAAAATCGATAGTTTATCATCAACCTCTGAAGATGATGATGAATTTCGTCATCATACACCAATTATTGCTGGTCTTTTAGGATTTTGTGCTATTTGTGGTCTTATTTCAGCTGGAATGACTTTAGTGAATCGGTCAAAAAAACAGAAACATCCCAATTTCGGTAGTGTTTGTAATAGTATACTATTTGAATCTGGAACTTCATTAATTACAGCATTAGATTCATCTGGTTCATTATCTAATTTTAAATCATTACAGATTAATGATTGTAAATGTGAAACTTTGAATTTTGTTGATAATTCAAATCAAAAATCACAAGGTAAAGAATTACCATTCAATGTTTCAAGTGTCACTACTATTGGTACTTTTGTATCAACAACAACACTGACAACTACAACAACAAATGTGACTGATACATTAAAAAAAGAAGATAATAAACCTTTAAAAACTTCATGTAAATGTACTTATTTCAGTTGTACAAATTTATGTTCAAATAACACTTCAACAATCCCTACTTTAAATAAACAAACAACACCAACAATTGAAGATAATAACGATGATGATAGTGTTGATGATGTTGAAGATCGAGAACAAACAAGTGATGTTGATGATGTAATAAAATATGATTTAAAGTCAACAACGACTGGATTGGCTGAAATTTTTGATCGTGCAACCAAACCTTTAGGTTATATACATAAATTAGACTCGAGTCCAGCATGGAATCAATCGATAAATCACCACTCCAGTGCTATACATCAATTAAGAGAAGTACAAAAGAAGAGATCAAAATATAATTCATCCAACCTATATGAATATCCAACTAATCGTAGTCTGGGACAATTACCAAATACCCTAGTTATACCTGTTGCTAAATTATCGAAGACACCTTATTCTCCTACAGTGAAACAACAAACTACGCCAAAACCATACTATAAGTCAGAGGTTAGTCGTTCAGATCCTTTTTCATTGAAAGAACAGTCACAATTTGATGAAACTAATGATGATCGTTCACATTGGAATGAGCATTTAAAATTTGGTAAGTAGATGATTTAAGAGTAAAAATAGTACTAATTCATTGATAAATTTTTCATGGAGATCTAATGTCTGTCCGAAAAACGTTTTGAACCAATGTAATAGCATTCTGTTGTAACTCACTTAACAAGTATCACTTTACGTAGTCGATTGTGAGTTACAGTGACTGTGTGAGGACTAATGATATTGCCTCATAGATCAAACTGAATTAAACGCTATGGTGTTCGGACTTATAATCCACTGGTTGAAAAGTGATACTGGATAGGTCGATTGTTCTATTTGATAGTATGCTTTGTAATGTCGTACCGTAAAATTAAACGCTTTCTACCAGTAGCGTCATACTAGTACTGGAAGCTTTTCTCATCTGTATTTTACTTTCTACTCCTCCTCAATTGATGTTTATTTATTGTAGATTTGGTTTTCAGAATAAGTTGACATGTTATCACTCTTCTTATTTAGCTCAGATTCACAGTCATTCAAATTAAACAGCAATCAATACTTTTTTTCAGATTATGGTTCATCTGTTGCGGTAGAGCTATTAGACAGTTGGAGAAAATAATTAATAGATTGTTTATTGACCTGAGTTTCGTTCTAGTTGGAAAAGCATATCTGTAATCTCAAAAGGACTTATTCTGACTTTGAGATTGGAAGACTCATTATCCAGCTTCAAAGTCAGCTGACCTGTAGGGTTGAGATATTTACAATATCGTCATCCGAATGGCTCGATGTTAGCATCTGACCGTGAAACCGTCACAAGACAAAAGGTGCGAAGAATAGCGATAAAGATTTGTTTGACTCCCGAAATAAATCAAAATGATTTAGAAATACACAAAGTTTTACATCATTTATTTACAGTTAGATCAACAGTCAGATTTGTACAAACTGTAGTTGTATTTTTAACAGTCAAATTCACGAGCTAATCTAATCTAGATCACCACTAGAAACCTGTAAAAACTAAGCGACTGTTCACTCACTAGTGACTAGCTTCAAGATGGATTTCCTGGAGTTCTAGTGAGAAGCCGTAACTAGTGGAGTCCACTCCATGTCCGTGGGTGTGGGACACTTATCCACCTCAGACAATGGATGAATGGCTGCTCAAGGTCATGGATGACGGCTAAGGAGTCTAAAGGTTAAGCGAGACCGAAGGTCCTTGACTCGAGTCCCTTTGGTGCAGGGTTGTGGACGCGCACTGCTGAGGAGTCCCATGCCAGGAGAAAACAGCTGTCCAGTGCATTCAAGTTTTCAATGGTGGTCTAGCTTAAATCGACTCATGAATTCAACTGTTAAAACTACTACAATATCCACAAACCACTATTTTGATATGTTGTATTTCACAATAACAATTCAATAACTTACTACATGAACATATTTCAAATATCATACAATTAGGTATCTATAATCCTTCTTAAGATGTAAATGCATATCACAAACGACTAGAGTAAAAAAAATCAGTTTTACATGTCATTCACATTCCAATTGATTAAGCAACTACTCATCGCATCAGAGAGAAAAATAAGAGAATATCATACGAAACTAATTGTTGTAGGCATATGGAATAAAACTCATTAAGATATAGAATTATAAAACATGACGTTCAACGAAAATAGTTTACAGTGAGTATAGGGATGAGATAGAAAGCAAATGTTAACTTAGAAGCTCGTATAACAGTAAATTAATTTCTTTACTGTAGATTTACGGCCATCTAAGGATGATGTACTTGAGAATTAAGTAAATCTATAGTGATACATCTAACAAGAGTACAAATAGAAAACAGAACTTAAGATGAGAGACTATAATTTATGGACGACCTTTGAGCGACGCTAAAGTGACCTTGAGAGTGTACACCTAAATGAGGGTTATAAACCACTGTTAGTCAACTACAACGTAGGACTAGGCACATATGTGCATCGGTCCAGGTTGCCATACCGCATTAGCACAGCAAGATGAACACCGGATTCATAGGAGTGCTTAGGTCAAAGGTGGTAATATATAAGAGAAGGATTGCATAAAAAGATATAGTATAGGAAGAAAGAATTAGTTAGTAGAAAGAAAGATATGAAGTGATTTTAATCTTTTAGTTTAAGGGAAGACAGAGAGTGTATACACCGACGCCATTGTAATCGATTCAGAGCCATGTCACCAAGAGTCTCCAACCATTGGTTACGATAGTCACGCAGACCCCAATCAAGTAGTCTGCATCTACCAACGTGGCTCATACTAGAGGTTAGTGTCTTCAAGCACTGATGCCACGTTTTGGTTTTGCCGCCCACAACTTTCTTCCAACCATCTCCAACACCGGTTAGCATTGCACGTCGTGGTAGTCGGTGTTCAGGCATACGTAACACGTGGCCCAACCATCTCAGTCGATGAAGATTCACAACCTCATCAACTGATTTACCATCATTCCCTAATACCTGCATCTAACCTCACTATTATTTACCCGCTCATCCCAGCAGACGCCTGCAATATTTCTAAGGCATCTGTGGTCCAATACTAGTAGCTTACGAGTGTCTTCTACTCTTAAAGGCTATGTTTCGCTGCCGTAAATCAAAACACTGTGAGGAATTAGAATTATGATTTACAGTTGATGATTAGGGTTAGAAATTAGATTTAGGGTTTTCGTCACTCTGATTGGTTCGTCTATAAATTATAGTCTCGACAATTATTCAATATGTTTTATAACTTTCTTTTTCTATCTCATATTTACTTTATATTAGATAATCTAAGACGAAGTTTTTCAGTTCGACCTATTAAAACAAATAATTCAGCATTTACAACTTATGTTTCATGTACTTCATTAAAACAAAAAACATTACCAACTGAATTATTAGAATATAATTTACATGATAAAAATGATTTAAAAACGTATTATCAACCACGACATAGTTTTGAACAACAACAGCAACAACAACAACAACTTACTTCAGACATAAATATATTCTCTATATTGAATACTGAACACCAACATCAACAATCACAACAATGGAAACGTGAACATAAACGTAAACATTTTAAAGGTATTGCACCGAAACGAGCAAAACATGAAAATAATTTTACAGTGAGTTTAAGTGTTATATGAAATAATACTATCAAGGGTATAGTGAATTTTATTAAGAATCATTCCTCATTGATTTTGAACAGACTTGGTACAGAAATGTTCAAATTGAGGGCTTATTAATAAATATCTACTTAATTCTATATACTAATTTATTTGTATAGTTTGATTGAATCCGTTTAATGACAAATTTAATATGTGGAACCTAGTACTATATCAAACCCACATGGACTATTCCGGCTTTCGGACAGACCAATTTGTTTATTTGTCTTGAGCCATATTTTTATCTTGTCAATTATCCACTCACTAACTTTGACTATTTTCATTTGTGAGTGTATGCGTGTGTATTGTTTATCTTACTCATCACACGTCTGTAGCTTATTTTTGTTTGATTATAAATATCGAATCTCACTTTGTCAAGAAGAGTTTGCTCATTCACCATCTCCACCTCGCTTCGTTCCCCATTAGTTTAACGACCATCTCCGTTTCGCATCACTCCCCATATATATGCATGTGATTGAATCTTATTCATTGATTCGACTCTTAATTCGCTCGCTCGCGCACATTGGCTTTTCCACTCGAAGTTTATCGATCTGTGCTATTCGACAAAATACTGTAGTTAAAAGTTTGTGTTACTTTCTGAATTTGTATACCTTTAGGACTCATTTAATAACGGTTATCAGGGTGATTGATGTACAAGGCCTAAGGCATTATCTCGAAGTTAATCTACTACAACTTTTGACAGTCAGGGTTATAACGCTTAAACGTTACCTGAAAAATTTAAATGGCATCAGTTGTAAGAGGATTTTACAACATCTAGTGTGTCAAGTAAATTCTTTTTTAGCAACCATATCGTTTCACTATCTCCATTGACCCAGTGCCTTTTTTAAGTGGCCATTTTACGTTTCAGTAACAAAACAGAACTGTAAAGGGCTAAGATGGTGAGAACGATCTAGCATAGTGACAGAAGTACGGAAAAGATTCTTACACTGATGGATCTTCAAGTGGGTTGTCCTGATGTAACTAGTTAGTCATTAGTACTAAACTAACACACATAGACGACAGGCTACAAATTTAAGCTGGGTATTTAAGTATAATCCCATAAGTCCAGTCCTAATAACTTGAGTAGTTTAGTTCACATATTTTCTGGACAGACTGTTTGCAGTTAGCTGAATAGTAAGTGCTTTTCCGCTTTTAATATTTTCAAGTTTCAAGAACAACCACAACTACGCAACATTCCATTACACCAACGAATTGGTATACCTCAAAAAGATTCTTCACAATATATACAAGAGACTCAATCAACTCCACGGGAATTATTCACTTTAAATAAATTAAGTCAATTTACGAACGGTGAACTGATAGACATGGAAAATGAAAACTATCCTCATCACTATAAATTATCTAAAAAAGATATTAAACATGTCCTACCATCATTAACCAACATGACGATGATGAAGCCGACAATAACAACAGTATCAGTAACACCTGTCACATCAACTACTAATAATATTATGAGTAGCGTACAACGATATCATACAAAACTATACCACCCACAAGTAGCACCTCCACCAACAGCATTACCATCGTCATCATCATCTAACTGGATAATAATGCCAAATCAGAAACAATGGAATAACCAGAAACAAAATTCCCACGATGGTGATGAGTCGTCGTCTTGCTGTATTTCACAAAACGATAATGAAAGTGAAACAACTAGTGGTGGGAATGATTTGCGTCATCAGAATTCGGAGTTCAAATCTAGAACACTACCAAGAGGAATAGACCGATCTATGGATCCGATGAAAACAATAAAAAAACCAGCTAAACGAATGAAATATTACGAATCGAACTCGGCTAATATTGACCAAGATTCAATTTCCCAAGAATTACTGCATAATAATGATGATGCTAAGAAGAGTAGTTCACCGATAACGCATAATCTTATTAAAAGCACTACTAATATTAATAATAATATTTGCAAACCAATTTTTGAAAATCTACATTTATTTGAAAGTTCCAGTGAAATTTTTCAATGTAATTGTAAATTAAGTAGTAATAGTAAATATCAATTCCCATCTAGTTATTCAGTAATTGATGAAACTTTATCAGATGTAAAAATTAGAGATGACAATACTAGTGGCAGAATCGTGCGAAAAAATGCATCATGGAATGATATGAGTTATAGAAATGAGTATTTATGCTATCATGATGATGATGAAGTGGAGGAGAGTGACGAAGATGATGAACTAGATGAGCAGACAAATGGAAATACTGAACAGTCTTCAGAGGTGGATAATTCTAGTATTGAACGAGTTGAAGGTAAGTTCAGAGCTGTATAATATTTGTGTATAGAAATAAAACTACATGTAAATATTGCACAGACTGATAGCAAAATGCTTTGTTCTACCATGGATTAAGTAAGCTCTAAATACTTACTAACATGTTAAATAATCTTTGCTATTTGTAGGTTGTATTCGTCACAGATGAAATCATGTTTATTTATCCACCAGGTACTTGGAAATGATAAACACTATTTTTGACTAAAGGGCAATCGACTCAAGATACTACTTGAAATTCTTAACGTCAGTAAAGAGGAAATATGACCGCTTTGAAACAAACGATATTATTTCAAGTGTTAAATTGAATATTTATAAGCGTGGGAAAGGTATCGCTGACCTACTGCAACTCAAGACCATAAATAAAAATTGAGGTAGTAAATACCTTACTGATGGTGAAGTTATACCCATTGGTAGGAGAGCATAAGCCTGGATCGTCCGCCGTTACCGTGCAATGCGGCTAATGAGAACTATAACCATATTTATGCAATTATCAACGTATGGAATATGCTAGACTGAACTGCCGCCTCGAGTGGACAAGCAGAAATGATTCGTAAGACGCTACTGCCTTTGGGCACATTACTGTTTAGAATATAAATGGCAGTGTTCTAGTAATGTAACTGGTAGCAGTGTTACAGAATCACTAGACAGCATACAGCCAGCTTCATTAAAAATGGATCCCCCCTCTTATACTATATACCAAGTAACAAACCTCTAAGGTTCACATTTGTCGATAGGCTTTTCAACTTAAAAATAAGAACACTGCTCTTTTTTTCCGTATTATTTTACAAAACAATCGGAATAAACGACAGTCATACGCAATATGGAACTCGGCACACATGTTCAGGTTGTCCACATATCACCAAGTTCGTGTCTAAAACAAACCTTGGAAATAAATGACTCCACACTGAAACAATGTTGGTTTCAAGTGAAACTATTTCTCACTGACTGTCTATAACGATAAATATATGTTAGTCATTTTATTTCGATATAGCTTTTACCCATACCTAAGGTATGTAATTATTGAATCTTATATTTTAATTAGATCCAAATGGATTTAGAAATCTACAAGACAATCAGTTGCCTGATGCAACTTTATCGCCTGACAGTGGTACATCAGTAGAATCTCAGTGTCAAATGAATATGAGCAATCACACCACACCTATGAAACGATCGCACGAGACAGCTGTTGTTATAATTACTTCTAAAGGTCGAACAGTGCAATCCACAAAAATCACATAATGGTGTTCGTAACATAGTTGTAGTGAATTTTTTCTTGAAATGAAATGTCACACCCCAACAGTAGCAAACACCTAACAACTAATACTTTTTGTTCCAAGGAATTTTGAGTATTTAAAGAAAAAACTATTGTTCCTCTTTTTGTTGTCCTACCGGTAGTGATAATATAAAATACTAAAAATTAAACTTTTATATGATAAATTGTTTTATTTTTCATATGGACTCAAAGACATACATTAAATAGGGACAAGAGATTTGGAGAGTTGACAGATTTTGTCGAGTCTACTCCAAAAACAAGAGGTTGTGAGAATAGATCAAGCACGCTGAAAATAGAACGAAATAAAGATACAGTTTAGTATGAATAAACACTAGAAGTTAATGCACGAGGAGATAATCTACTAACAAGCTAATGATGAACCATCAGTTCTTCGAAAAATGCACTAGATACATATATACTGCATAAACACAAGTACGTGATGACGTTCTATTCTTAATGATTTTAATTAAAAGAAATGGCTGTACTAAACAGACAAACTTACCTACCTTATTAACAAGAAAATAGAAGTGTTTGTCCTATGATACTAATGTTTGCAAGAAATCCAAAACTATTCCAATAATATTTGAGACCTGTATACTTCCACTCTTCATTCACACAAAGAGACACTGATGACTGTTACAGTAAATTTAACCGAAAGACTGAGAGATGCTAGAGTCTATTGAGTCAAGTTATTTTGCCCAGCCTTAAGGACAATTATGAGCGGAGGCGACTTAGATTTAAAAATTGTCTAGGTAATGGTGGAGAAGGATAAAAGTGAAAAGGCAGAAAAGATAGACATTGGTACACAACTCTTTAGACTTGCCAAAGTGGAATAAAGTTGGCTATTAACAAAACTATTGCTAAAAAAGGGGAGCACAGACTAACTCAAAGATTGGTCGACTGGAAAAATGTGCGCAATATCATGCGAAACAGTTTAACTAAGCTGTAGCTACTCATTATAGGGTCTAATTATCCACCGACAACCTGATTGAGATTGACAACTCTTAGAAAAGTACTGTAGTTTTGAAGTGAAAAGGTATTAGGTCTTGATAGGTAAATTCTAGAGATCCTTTGATAATGTCTCTAGAAATAACTCTGTTTAGAGATAAGCCTCATAACCAGAAACTCTCATCAGATTAGTAAACAAATGACAAACTCCCGTTTGGTTGTGATGGAATCCAAACTTTTGAATAATAGAATGGATTTTATTCCCTTTCAGTGAAAAATGGTGTATTAACGCTAACTATGTGTTGGAAAGAACTCACGCTTATTAACCTACTTATTATGGAACCCTTCTCAAGATCTAAGAGTAAATAAGTCACAGCACTAATATATGTTCGCTCAGCATTTAGGAACATGTAAAATCAAAGAGCGAGTATAAGGAGAAGCATTTAGATTGGCATTACTTCGGTACTGTGAAATAGCCTAAAAAACGTATGAAGACTGTTTATATTAGATTAAGAATGCCTTTAAAGCAAGTTATGTGTGCTTTAACCGCTGCGTAAATAATGTCGGGTAAAGTTGTATAACACTGTGTAGAGATAGCAAACAGATTAATGAGATGACGAACTTTGTTGAATAAAATAGTAAATGCACATTCAGATAAGCTTCCTATTTAATTCCCCACCAGTTGTTTCGGACTACTTTGGTTTGTACTCTTTTAATTGCTATGCTGCGAAGCATGGCAACTTAACTCAGTGTATATTTGCTTACAATTCACTGAGCATCGGTCAGTAGTTATCAATATTCTGTACTAAATAGCATTGTAAAAAAGCGAAGGGAAAGGCAGATTTTTCGTGCGTTTTACGAGATTACTTAAACTAGAAGTTACACAAGCTCCTAAAAGAGTAGTTTTAGTCGTTGTAGTGGGCAACTGTGCAAATGAAGCAAGTAGATTGCACCAAAGCAAAAAAAAAACGAGTAATTTTCAAAATAGCTCTAATACGTAACCCATATTATAGCAAAATTTGGAAACAAAGCTAAACAAAGAATGAGATGGATCCTAGATAAGTAAGAATATGAGCGTGTTTTAACTTCGAGCCAAACTTACATAGTAACATTTTAAACAGAAAACACGGTTAGTAGTTGGACTGGACATCTAGGGATGGTACTTAACTGGTGATTAAGAGGACAGAAAACGAATGCAGCCACGATACTACGACCGGTTCTAGGCTCATGTCAGTTAACATCTACGGTCATTGCATACAAGTATTACGTACCAACCAAATAGTCCACCTTTTAACATGACTCAGATCAATCAGTGGATCAATATATATGACAATTGCATCGATAAAATGATATACTTAAAGAACCTCTTAAATTATAATCTCACGTTGTACTGACCGACAAGAGAATTTCAACTTTACAAAAGAAAAACTTGACACCAATCCTATGCCTAGTAGATTACATTTTACAGACATCTAGATACGTAATTATCAGGTATGGAGCGAACCTAAAACCGTGATCAAGTTGCATAACATCATTTACGAAATGAGTACTCACACTAGTGTTTATGTTTCAAGCCGAACTGTAGCCACAGTAATAACATTTCTGAACCCATGTCAAGAATAACCTGTCCCGGACTCGTTTAGGCGCTTATGATTTGAAGAAAGTTAAGCAGAGAACTAAACGGCTACTTTTATCTAGATGCTTAATAAGTCAGACAAACCAGGTTTACATTCTTGGGAGTCAAACAGAAACATATTAATAAAGATGTACGGATTACCTGAGCATTATAAGCAGCCAACTGTGCGTCTAATTCTTCCTTAGTAACTGTAGGTTTCTGAATTCTTCCGCGACCACGTGCACGACCCCGACCACGTCCGAAACCCCGACGAATCGGTGAACCACGAGGGCGAGTAACGCGGGGACGTGATGTTACAGTAGTTTCGACAGCTTGAGGAATAAAATACGCGTCAATTAGTGAGTCTTTAATAACATCAAAACTGTTGCCATTTTATTAGTGAAATGAAATTTAACTTCAGTTCATTATATGCGTGGTTCAGGTTCGTTAGTACCAATATAGGACTTTAAGCTCAATTATTTGTTATACTTCTGGCAGATATTTTTCCAGAACACATAATATGGTAGGCATCAAGTGTGCCCATGTGACAACACTCAATCAAACCCACAAAATAAAGAAAAACTAAGGAAACCTCCCTGCCCATGATTATGGTAATACCAGAACCTTGAGACAACGGCGAATTCCACTACGCTCCTCGCCAATGTCCAACCATTTGAAAAATGATGCAGGTGAAAATCCCCGAGAGAAAGTGGGTTTGCTCCATAGTTGGTAACACCATGAATTACAAGTTTTAGACATTCCAGCAATAGAAAACAACAAAAACATATACTGGCAGCACGTCAGTTTGGAAGCACTATCTTCCCAAACAGGGTGGAACATCACTGAATGGTAACGAAGTCAACAGTTGCTACGGAAGTGATTTCCTGGTCGACGTGGCTGACTGTGTGTTGACTAACCTGCACCGACCAACTGAATGACCATTGGGCGCCCATCAAGCGGTACACCATTGTAGTGATTTTTGGCTTTTGTTGCACTTAGTGGGTTCACGAAAACGACTTCTGCGGTGCCAAGAGAACGACCACTTCTATCATAATGAACAGTAGCCTTTCGAATTGCACCAAACTCACGAAAAAGTTCCTACAAGATTATTAATAGCTCAGATACCTACATTTATATCATCATTGTTAACACCAAAGTCCAAGTTTGAAATGTGAAGCCTCGCTGCATTTCCAACTGTATTACCAGATCCTTTGGGGCTACGACCATCTTGGAACATATCGTGCTGCCACTTGTCAGGTAAGGCTCGTGACTAAAAAATGAATAATTATTTTACATGGATACCATTCCATTTGTGTTTCGCCGCGCGATTCCACCACGACGGACACCTCGCAAAGATTCACCACCGCGACCGCGTCCACGACCTTTACCTCTAGTTACTCTGATGCGCTTCTGTTGGATAATATCATCGAGACTCTGGTCCATTATCAAGTTTGAACCTCGCGATTTCGCACAGTCCCGCCACACCGGACTTTGGTTTCAATGTCCAAGTGTTCAAATTTCAAACATTGCTACGTAAAACTAACGAACTACTTGTACATTGGGATCTTTGTCTCACAGTAAGAGAGTAATTTTGGTTACGGAGCAGTAAGATACTATCAGATTTTCCTTCTAGAGGACGGATATTCAGATCACCATAATTAATAATGAAATTGAAGGAAAAGTAACATTTGAAGTAATCCCTTTCAGCATCCATAGAACTGGAGTAAATACCGCGCGTTCTCCTGAGACGATCGTCAGGAAATGCTGTCGCGTTTGCCCTGTTAAACAGTCCCGTAAATCGTTGATCTGAAATTTTAATGTAAACTCTTTCGTTTCTGTTTTTGCATGTCGACTAAAGTGGTGTTTATCAGTAAACAGTATTTTAATTCCAGTCACTCAAGATCTCATTTGTAACAGCTTACATATAAATTTAATACAAACTGTGATTTACAGCAATTCAGTGGACTGAGGCTCCAACGACATGACATAACGGCCGGAAGTTATAAAAACCATATCTACTGTAGTAAGTTAGAAACTCACAGGGTTGGTTTGCCTGATATCTCGATTTAGGGTAAAACATGACCCATTTGAGGGAAATTTTGGGGAGGCCGCCATGGTGAACTTCGGAGAAATTTTGCGGAAATGGCACAGAAATCCCAAAATTCCCGAATATTTCCGCAAATTTTACACTTTGGTGAAGTCGACTTATGTTTATTAATAAAACCCCAAAATTTCCCTTGACTTAGGGGTTTCTGTCCCTGAAGATTTCCGCTTAACTTTGCTTTTTTTCCCCAAAATTTCCCCTGATTTTCGCGCTTTCCCTCTAAATGTCACCATAATCTTATTGATGTTATGGCAAACTCGTTTTAGCGCAATACTTTTCAACAAATTTCTACAGATATCACAGAAAAGCCAGGCGAGAATGCATACATACACTTTTTGCTGCGATATTTTATTATTTTTAGTCAATTACGCAGTGAACACAAAGCCAAAGAAACTTAACGTTAATCGATCTATCGCTGTAATTAAAAGACTGATTCGTGACACATTGAAACGTTTATTACGATTTATAAAATTACAAATCATTGATTTAGACATGTTTTCTTCATTGCCTTGCAACGTAAGCACGTTACGTAGACGTCGAACTATCATTCAATGTTCTACAAAAACAAAAAAATATTCTTTAGTTTAGAAGCAAATGTCATGATACGTAAAACGTCGACGCCGTATCAACGACATAACATTGTTGTTAATAATGCTAACAAAAAACATACAGTTACGTCTGTTAAAACTTGAGAAACCAGCTGAAAGCAAGATGGACAACAAATAATTTTTTTACTGACAAGAAAAAAGTTGTTTCAGTATAAATATTGATCACAAAGTAATATTAAGACTGCAATATTTATAAATCAAACATGTAAAGTGCTTTTAGCCCACCCTTTATTTGGATCTCCACCCACGCTTATTTACTTTATCTCTTGTGTCATGCAAGAAAGAATGGCTCGCCACATCCATGGAGTGTACTACTTCTTTTTCGGGACAGGTTGCACTTCGGAATGGGAAACAAAGAACACCAATGAATATATTAATACTGTGTAAACTTACTTTGAACCGTCCGTTAAAATTTGTACTTACTAATACCAAATGTACTTTTCGTTCCGTGTAATGTGTACGTGTTCACCAGTTCCAGTGACAACAGGTAACTTAGACATGCTTTTGTTGATTTACGAGGGTCATCACATATGAGCTCGTACAATCTGGCCACCTGAGATTTGTTCAAACACCTGTTAGAACTTACGAGCTGATCACGGAACTTTAACTCATCTAAACCAACTTCATAAGAACGCAACTCCTCATGTGTTCTTATTGGGAAAGCAATAGTTGACTTGTCTACTTGGTCGGTACGCCTGTCCATTACACCCATGGATGAGCGTTCATTGAAAACAATCAGTTTATCTGTCTTGTTAGACAGTTCAGCGGCTGCTTTCATGATCAGTTTTAGCATTTTACTGTCATCATTGCATAGCCTTTTCTTATCATGTTTACATTAACTCCGACTTACAGTTTATTAACTTCCATTGATGTACATGGAAGCGGTGGTGAGAAAACCTCTGTTTTCGATTGACTACTTTATGAGCGTAGATTACATAGTTACATACTTCGCTATAGGTGAACGTTTCCTGTCAAAGTGTTAACAACTAGAAAGTCGACCGGGGCGAATCCAGCTTCAACCTCAGCAACCTCTAGTTCTTCAGAGGTGCATAAATAATCATTAAAATTTGTCAAGCAGCCCTAACAAAAAAGTGGTTTAGTAAGTTAAACAATTTGCCTTTTTTGCTTTTCCGCTTCATACGGTAGCGTTTCATCATCTGTTGTAATTTTCTTACTGTAACCGAGTACTGCGGTTAAACAGACTTTCATTTCCTCGGCTAAAAACAATGAATTTAAAGTGATTATAACTTACCCCAGCGATCCAGTACCGTGCATTTTCTCAAAGTGAAGCCACTATCACAGTCGACATTATCAATAATATCCTTAGCAGTCACATCATCGCGATAAATAAGATGGTCGTTGTTCAGCTGCCATTTTTCAGGGATGAAAAGGACTTGCTTTTTCTCCTTATCATCAACCAGCATATATTGTCCTGACTGATGCTGTAAATCAATGCCGAGGCGCTAAAAATTGAAAATTTATTACGTTCATGAATATTCATTAAAACTTCCTGATGGTGAAGCCAAAGCACTAACCAACAGACACTTGCTGCATAAAGTACTATGTTTGCGACAACCATCGAGAAATGATGTCACATTTCCTATTAGTATGTATTCAAAAGGGGAATAATAACCTTGTAAAGTTTTTTCGGCATACAGATACACTTGCAAAGTATATCTGTCAGTGTAATCCACGTACGCTCGTGACTTAAAGTGGAACACTTAAATATACCGATAGTATTGGAGGGAAAAGGGTCCGTATATTAATCTCAAGGGTTATGGAATGCCCGAAACCTAATTCGGCCTCCATCAGCCATTTGTGTGACGAACCCTGGTGGACCATTGGCGAATACTACATTGTCCGGCCTTGTAGCAGATAGCTTTGAGTTACTGCAAGTAATGATTTTCTTGGATGAATCACCACTTACCTCAGGCTCAGTCAGATTGTTAGCCACGTCCTGATCCAGTAAACTTTGAAAATAAACTTTTTCGGTATATCGCTGTGCAGCTTTTTTAGCCTCAGCAAACTCGCAGTGTACTGAACGCCTAATTTTCCTCATGTATGATTCCAAAGGAAAGGCAGAGAACGACTCTGAACTTCTATGTCCAATAACGTGCTCTGTAATGTGCTTTAAACTATGCACATTATAGATTAAGTGATCCCTACCGTAACAGTTTTCATAGCCTAGTAAGAAGTTGTTCACATAAACCCGAACGCTGTTCGCGAATATGGTGTGCAACTTAGGGTGCGATAATAAATATATTGACAAGGACAGGCACTGGAATTTTCTGAACATTGATAGTGGCAACCTATCATGAAGAACTACAGGACCTAAGTACAATAACAACAACGGACATTCAGTTGCTTTCCATACAGAGGCTTCATATAATGAACGGCATTTCCTTTGAAAGTCGCGTGTAGTATGATTTTTACATAATTCTAATGCTAAACTAATGGACGAGAAAATAGCTTGGTCCATTCCATTAAGTCGATTAATGGCTAGATCCTTCCATAAGGAAATTAGTTTTTTAATAACACCTAAATATATCATATGCATCGGTTTCGATGGAAAGCTTTTTATCATATCTAGTGGTAGACTTTCGAATACACTACTACCACGATGATGGATAGATTATGACATCACTTCTGAATTTGTGTTCACCATTGGGGAAAGTCATTTGACCACCCATTCGTGTCCAAAAAACCTGACATTTGTCACAGCCAGCAGTATCGTTGTGTCCAACAACATACCTGACGTAACTGCGAGCTGGAATAAACAAGTAATAACAACTAATTTAACTGTTAAATGTACCTGACACTTATCTACACAAATGCCTACTGTCAGCAACTCTCGTAACTCAGTTATAAGTGCTGCCGACATGTTGAAATCAGATGGTTTTACTTCACCGCCATAGATCCCAACTATGAACACATTATTAACTAATGAAGTTGTTATGAGACCTAAACTCGGCCACAGCTGTTGGTTAGATCTTTTTAACAAGCTTAGACCATCGTAGTTTAATTGCAGCTTCAATTCTGTGAAACGGATTTTACATAGCCAATTTCCTGAAATCCTCATGAAGATGGCACAGGTATTCAGTGTTTGAAAACGCTATTACCAGCAGCACCTTCTAATATAACTCGTACCCACCAAGAGAAATCAAAAGACAGAATCGAGATCGGAAGAGTGTATTTGGCGTTCCCACACGTGATCTGGTGCGGATGCATGACCGAGCGCCTTCAGCTAGGTGAGTCCATTAAGACATGTGGTTAGCATCCAATGTCGAAAACTTACAGAGCTATTTATTTTGGGGATTTATTTACCGCTACACTCAGCAAACTTGATTTCAATCGCAAATGGTAGTAGATTCCGGTTTCCAGAATTTAAAGCTCCACGTTGTTGCATCGACGTAGAAAACTTCGGACTGATGTGTGGAGTTCCGAAATGTGCTCCCGAAAAGGTCCAGAATTTCGTCAGCCTTTTTCACGGTTATTTCACCTCCTTCCATCACCTCGACGACAATTCTGTCTAGCTGTTGTTTCATTGAATGATGAATGGCGGGAGACATTTCTGTAATCACACCATCTATAAATTGTTAATAAATAAAGCTAGACTAGCGTCGGCTGCACTGCCAGAACACTGAACGTAGCTACATGAAGCAGTGGCCGTTTGTGAGACAATATAATTACACTACTCTGTAACTGCGGTGGTCCCTACTTCCGTGACGACAACTGAATTGTCCTTCTCATCGCCACTGCTCGTTAACTGATAATTTTTGATGAATTCAGCTTTTAACTTCCGCAACCTTCCGTAATAGGTTGATCTGGGACAACCCATCAACCTCAAGTCTCTGGTGGCTTGAGCCCGCCTTTTAGCAATCTTATCAAGCTGTAAATTATTATTCTCAAAGAAACAATCAACTTAAGTTGGACTGATCAAAAGCAGTAATCGAAGTTCTGGGCAATACAAATAACCAAGCTGAGTGGCGTGAGAATTTCGAAAAAGTGGTTTAAAGCCGACGATTCATTGTATCGTGTCTTTTTGACGTACTAAAACAAAACCCTAAATTCGGTAGATTATTCGTGGCCAAAAGTCATTATTTTATTAAAATTAATATTTCTTAGTTGTAATCTAATATTTAAAGGTTCAATAATGCAATGATGATGGAATGTTATTCTCGAATAATGCGCAATGCATATTTTGGGGATTTACCCCATTCTATCTTGACATAAATTCTTGTGGGATCCATTCACGTGCAACCCGACTCCCAAGCACATAATAATGGAGAAATAAAGGGTAATGCTAACATTTAATATAAATCTTTTCACCTAACCGCTTGACACCTATCATATTACTACAATTAGCAGTATTCGAACTAGTGTGCTAACCAATAATTCCAGAATTAGAGCAGTTTTAGGCAGCTAGAACTAAATGAGCTCTACTGAATATACCATATTTGGAAATCGCAGTAAGCATGCAATGAGGTGCAAATGAATCATCAGTTAGTACAAATGTCGAAACCGCAACAACCACAGTTGGGTTCCAAACTTGCATAAGCTATTGTATGTCCTCTTATGGGCCCATCACATGTCTGATCAGCTTGTGTTGGGTAGAGAGCGTATCTGGCCGATTTTCCCTAACATAACGATCCAAGTTGTAAATAATAGCAATGAACTACAATAAAATTTTCGATTCCTAATAAACTTTGTCAGTTTATTTATCTTTTCCAGGCATTCTGGAGAAGATATAAATGAATTGTAAGTACATGTTGAAATAAACTCGTACGAGCGCAAGGACACAAAACGGGGGAAATAAAAGAAAATAAACTGTAAAACATGTGGTTTTAACATGCGACAGTGTAAAACGTTTTCGCACAATGATGTTTTGTGATTGGTTTGGAAAAATACGAGCATATGATGGGAATTTATATTTGGATTTGCTTTCCTCTAACACAATAATACAAACGAACAAGATAAAATAAAAAGTTACGTTGTATCTTACGTGCAGTAAAGGCTTACGTGACACGAAACACTGTTATGAATACAGAACGCAGGGTATTAGGCCGAGTATCAGATACCACTGACGTTTCGACGTGACTCTTGATTCTTGAGTGAGGTATCGTAATTATGAGGCTCCTGGTGTTCAAAGAAACGGGATAAAAGTCTGTATTATTAAAATTTCATCACAACTCATCATAGCACATCACAGTTCAAGAATCTTGGTTAATTGATTTACAGGACGATCGCTTAGTATCTCCATGTGATTTAAATATCTATTGTCCGAATTGATCAAGCAATAAAAAAAGAGGTGCAGCGGTGTAGCTACGTTTGTAAACATGAACTGGTGTCGATCTACTTTTGCATGTTTCAAGTTTTACCATGACTTTATCGACTGTCTAACTTTAATATACCGTCCAAAATATTTGAATAAATACAAGTATGTTTATGCTACCAACATCTACGTGATTCCAGATTGCACATCATCTGCATTATCTGTTTTTGCTGGTGAATTCACTAAATTTGTTGTTACTGCATTCAGTGGTTCACTTTCAATTGTATGTGACAACTTCAATTCATGTGACTGTAGCTTTTTTTCGTCACTAGGCTACCAAGATGTAGTAGATTTTCCCACTAGTTTGGATGCTCATTCAGATCTCGTTTTCATTGATGATGTGAGTTAATATGTGACTAGTAAACTTTGGTGTTTAGATAATCTAATGGTTCCTTTGTACTTGATGACTGCTTGATTTCAAATTCTAAATAAATTACGTTTGTTCGTGCTCAATTATAACTTCTTAGTTAAATTGCATTATTTCTGGGATTCATAGTTTGTACTACAATTTAAATGCTTCAAACCACTACTTAATCATGTTCCATTGTCTAGATTGGATCACTGTATAGTTCGTGTTCTACCTAAAGTACATGGAACGCATGGAAAGAGTACACTCTTACATCAGACCAATAAAGTGAAATATGGGAAGTGCTCGGAAGAAAATATTCAAAATCTGAAAAATATGTTTCTTTCAACTATCCGAGAATTATTCACAGATGACTAACTGGAAAGCACTGCCGATGTTATCACTCGTTATCTTAAATTCTGTTTTGATACTTCTCTCACTGAAACCGTTTTCAAGTATTGATCAACTTACATCTCCAAAACTTGTGGTGGTTCCCAAACAAAAGGAGCTTATACAAAATATATCGTCACACTAGGTTATTAATGATATATCAAGAAAATTAATAGTAAAGAAACCTAGATGTCTGTCCGTTAGTAAAACCAAAGGTAACAAAATACCGTTAGCAATACAAAAGGTATATTAAACAAACAGACACTAACAGTTACTATAGAATGAATGTTACTTGTAAACTGCCTCGTGAGAATAACGACCACAAACTGAGTTCACTTGATTGACAAGTGTTCCTCTGCAAGTGACTGCACGCATGACGTAATGAGGAAGACTGAGTTCAATAGTATTATACAATAGTAATCCGCGCCAAAAGTCCAACGTTGAGTCGGACGGCCTATAATGATGTTATAATACTATTATAGTCTTCAATCAAAACGGTGGCCAATAAAACAGAAGAACAAACGGCGTAGACAGTGTTCTATATTTTAAACAACGCGGTAGTAAAATCGCATATCATTCATCGAAACAATTATCATCGTCTTTTTAACACGTGATACAGCAAAACAACAGATATTGAATAAAAATTTGGTTACAAATAAAGTGTGACAAATTAGAGAAAAAATGTGGTTTTTATTTTTGTTGTTACAAAAACCACTGAATATATGTCACCATAAACTAAAACAACTACGGTGGAAAAAAGACAGAATGTACAAGGAGAAATACCCCAAGCTCCCAAGTTTGAAGAAATTTTGGGGTCTTGGTGCTATTTCATCAAAATTTTCTATAGCGGCTTCCCCGAAATTGGGAAATTGGTACTCTATTGGAGTTCTTAAACTAACGTCTCTGACTGTGAAGAAGGGTTACGTGGAATCTAATTCCTAAGGGAAAAGCATTTCCCTCAAGATTTTAGTTAAAGCTCGTCGACGAGTGCTCAATAGAGCGAACCTCGGTTCAAATTTACCTATTGACTTCCTCAAACATCATCTTATCTCAACGTATTTGACTTTCAAAGTACATATCAACATCTTATATCACTAGACTTTTTCCAATTAGATAGGAATTTCTAAGCTACTACACAACAGATTCATTTGTTTCCGTTTTTTCATTTGAGGTCACACGAAATGGAGGTTATTTTTCTGAAACAAAACAAATTTTGCAATCTATGTAAAACAACACATAAAATCACACGATCGCATTGCTGATGATGAGATTCTAAAACTCTAAATTTAAACTGATTTCTGTGTTGATTAGAATTTTTAAATCACTGTTTTACTATGAACACTAATGTGTTGAATGTTGGCGGATTTGTGTTATAAACACAGGCTTGATGCTGAGCAGATCGTTACAGTACGATTTTGTTCGAGTAGAATGGGTGAGAAAAGTGCTCTCATTTTAGGCTTCACATTCGCCTATCTTAATCCACATGATTTCCTTATCTATGTTGACACCGGTGGTTCAACATCATCATGGAGCTAACCAGTGAGACTGACATCCTGATGTCTAGTTTCTGCAGTTTTCTGTACCACTTTATCAAGACATTTGTTGAAGTATTTGAAATTGCTTGTTCCATGAGTTGCGGACAACTCACACTAACTCTGTGCCTACCACTACTTTCCCACTCTTAATAATGATGAGATTTCATGCTGATTCCACCGCTTTTATCAAACATGAGGTGAACAGCTTGTTGAGAAGTCTCCAATCTGTTGAGACTGCTGTTTCTATCCCATAGTATAAATTCGAGCTGCCATCAGTAGATCATTTCAATTCGAATCACAATCCACGGTGTGCAATTCTAAATAAAAATACACGAAACAAAGAAATTTATTAATTTTCAAAGTATCTTTAATTGGTTTTCCTTCGATCTCTGCCACTACGGCTTGTATATTGTCTTTTGCTGTTGCCGGATTTTTATCAAAATGTTATATTCTTTAATTCGTTTTCGTTTAATATCTTTATTGTTTTATCTGATACTTTGTCTCTACCGTATTCTCTTCACTTTATGTTTGTAGGTTACTATGTCAAATATACCCTGTAGTAATGTTGCTTATCCACGATTCATACAAAATATACGCGTTAAGTCGTTAGTAATAAATCTGTAATATACAGTCAATCCAACTTCAGTCTATTTTCACTTTCAATAACAATTTCAACCATTATACTGATTGAAAACAATGAAATCTTCATATACACAATAATAAATATACAGAAATCTGAGAAATAGGAAAATACATTCAGACATTTAAATGTGCCATCAAACAAAAATACATCTTATATACATCATTATGCACCTTGAACTTCCATTTCAATAAAGAGGGATTTCATCGAACACAATTGATGAAAAATGAAAATCAGTATTTATATTGTGTTAAAATATTCTCACATAAATAATAAGATTAATTTAATCTCCTGTTAACTGTTGATATCAATCAACAACATCATTACTTACTATACAAATAGTCTTTAAAGTCTGTTCTCAAATGCACAATTTCTATAATAATAACGGATTCGAATCCCGCGGGGCGGAGTCGTCAATGCGCACTGCTGAGGAGTCCTACAATAGGAGGAAACGGCCGTCCAGTGTTTCCATGTTTTCCATAATGGTCTAGCTATAATTGACTCATGATCTCAACTATTGAATAAAAAGTAACATCAAAATGTGTTTTGAACTTTGCAACTATCTATTTTGATATTGTGTCAATCAGTAGAAAAACACGTTTGTTATATAAACAGATATAGTAGTTATTTTCTCAGTAGTAATAAAATTGAAAGAGTCAACTTTCAAAGAAACCAATGAATACAAATTATGGAGGTAGAATAATAGTTAGCGAATCATCATCATCTATTATTAGTATAAATAAGATGAAAGAGTATTTTTCATGGAGAAATGTACAACATAATATTCGTTTATTTAGCTGTGAGTTTCGCGCCTATAAACGCTGCAGTAGGAAACTGTAAGTCAAAATAAATTGTTATCGAAATACGATTTAATATAATTCATGTTTAAAATAATATTACAACAGTCCAGTTCAATATTGAGACTCATTTAAACAATTTGTAATGTTATTTATTGTGATCATGAACCGACTGATGTTAGACCACCACTGAAAACCTGGGAGCACTGGACAGCCGTTTCGTCCCATTGTGCGCAGCCACGATCCCGCTCACGGAATTCGAACCCAGGGCCTTCAGTGTCTGGCGCAAACGCTTAACCTACTGGGCCATTGATCTGGCATCCAATGGTGTTAATGTCTAACCTCAACCAATTTACCAAATTGAGCGACCATCTCCTATTGTACCGAGGTAGATAACTGCCTGTAATGTCATAGTTCCTTAGAAGACAAAACCAACATCCTGTTGTTTAGTACAAGGCACTAACAGCCCTACTTGAAAATGGTGTTTCTGATTTATTTCCATATTCTTGTAGGTAGTAGAATATCTAGTTTGTGACGATTCAAAACCCAACGAATGTCTTACCAATTGATGAACATTCCTTCTTTTTAATAGATAGGTGCTGATGTGAAAATCCATACAAACTAGATTTCTTCGCAGTGGTAATGCAAATTAATGAACATGAGAGCTCTTAAACAGGATGAAACCCGTGTCTTGTCTTTAAATATTGACATAATTTGAAATCAAGACAAAACCATGTATCATTAGGTAATGAGAAACGATCGGTAAATGATCCCGTGCTTCAATAATCATTAATCAGATGTACTAGAAAATATAGACAGTAATCTGGTATAAACCTACATAAAACTGTCGACATATTTCGATCAAATCATCTCATCAATGTCTTTTTCAAATAACATATGTTTTTCACTAAAGGACTCAACATTTCCATAATGAACAATGTAGAGTGGATAGCCGCTACAAGTTGACAAATAGACAGAATAGGTAAAAACAACACTGTCAGTGCTCTATGATCAGTGTCAAATTTTCTGAACATCTACTAACTTTATCGACATTTATATGATTATTCTGATACTACAAAATCAATGAATTACTATGTTGCTACAACTAACACAACGAAAATTAAGGAGCTTCCAAATATCTGATGAATATATTTTAACGTTATTCTAATTAATCGAAATAAATCTCCGTTAGTCCTAAGTACTACTTATCAGTAGCGATATCATTCAGTCACTTCATAAATTATTTTCTAAAATATACCAATGATGATAGACGATAGTGTAATTATAAGAATCAATGACTTACCACTGTTAACTAATATTTATGCTAAGAAATACAATTTATGTCTCAATAGCAATCAAATACAACCGTTTAAATTACTTTCAAAGTAATGCATGCTTCTAGATACACCGTTATATATGTACATCCTTATATCTAGCATTTTTTATAGCATTTGGAAATGATCGTAAGTTACCAGACAATGTTCTCTACCTAGTTTGTTTTATAAATGATGCATGAATTGTCAAATCAGTCATTGTATTTCTTGTATTCTTATGAAAGTGATGTGACAATACTAATAAGGAGGTATATTCACTAAATTTATCTTGATTTAGAGATGAATACATAGATATCCGCAAAAATTTGCTTCATCTAAGAATATGTGAAATTTCTTTGTCCTTGAGCGGTCTCTCTGGTTTGCCACATTTCTGTGATAGGTTCTTCGTCATTTTATACAGTTCTTTCATATTTCCTTTTCTTGAAGCTTTTTCTGCTGTCGTTGCTTGTTTACTTCTGTGTATTCAGTTTGCTCGTTAGCTTTCTCTGCTCTTGTTCGGCTGTTGTTAATTGTTGTCTTCTTGTTCTTCCTTTCTTGAATCTTCTGCAGGATTTCCGTAGAGATCCGTTCGTCATGATGATGCTAATTGCGGCCCAGAATCTCTTAACACGTTGAGGTTAATGATTTTTTGACCCCGTTTCAGTTATCCTTCATACTAGTTTCTCCTTCATTCAGTAGATCTTGTAGGGCTTAGAACCAGTTGTTGAGAGTTATCTTGAATTTATTGAGTTTGTTAGTATCTCAAAGGAAGACTGTATTAAACATTTGTGTTGCAGTTTTCCCAGTTTTCCATTGTTTCTTTAGCTTCAGTTTTAAATTGGCTACAACTAGGTGATAATCTGAAGCTATGTCAGCTCCTCTCTTGGTTCTCACATCTTTCATTGTCCTTCGGAACGTTTTATTGATGCAAATATGATCTATCTGGTTCTCTGTAGCGTGGCCCGGTGAGATCCATGTAGCTTTGTGTATGCGCTTGTATGGGGATATTGTACCAACTATAACCATTTTGTTGAATGGACTTAAATTTGCGAATCTCTCACCATTTTCGTTGCTTTCTCTCCGTCAATCTATGTCGTGCAATGATATATTCATGCTTGATGTTGTCCATTCTGACGTTGGCGTTTGAGTCTGCTATCAGGATGGTCAAGTCCTGAATACTTCGCTATGATCAGTTGCAACCTACCGTAGAACTGATCTTTGTCGTCGTTAGTGCTATAATTGGAGTGTGCATAACATTGGATAACATTTATTCTGATTTCCTCCTTTTTTATTTTGAATGATGCTTTGATAATCCTGGATCCATGAGATTCCCATCCTATAAGTGCGTTTCATGCTTCTTTGGACAGCATCAGAGTAACTCCTTGAGTGTGTGGAGCACTGTCCTCTTCGTGACCGGAGTACATCAGCATCTCTCCCATATCTAGCCTTTGTTGTCCAGTTTGGGTCCGACGAGTTTCGCTGATTCCCAGTACTGCCAATTTTTATCTCCTCAGTTCCGTCGCTATTTGACTGGTCTTCGCAGTCACCCACATTGTCCGGACGTTTCATGTACCCATAAAAATTGTTGCTCTGGTTGTTAGAAGAGGCATCGGCCTCGTGACTTCCGAAGAATTTCGGCTTTCATCATGAGGCATCATAATTCTTCTGAATGAAGAATATTACAACTCTCAAGGTAGAGCATAAATGGTTTAGATTGTTTATTCTGGTTGACATTTTCTGACAAGGTTGCGTTCTACGGGATGAGGTTGCCTACCCCATGCCCAGGCCTCCTCCTTTACCCGGTTTTCAGACAGGCAGTAACCCTAGAAGGGCTGCAGGTGGAGTTGTTGTGAATTCTGTATCACATTTATTCCTGAATATATCCTGAGTGAGTGCTTAATATGAACAGTTGATCGATCTTTACCAATGCCTTTATTGCAAAAGTGGTCCAAACACAGAAGTAAAAATATACATTCAAATATGGTGTGCATTCTACTAAGAAAAGTAGCAACCTTATTTGAGTATATAAGACACATTATTTTTCATCAATACTAGCTTAGTTTCAACGAATGCAATTTGATACTTCCTATCTAGTTGATAAAGTCAGCTAATCACAATTGCCACTCATTTTTAATGGCAATAAACATTCTGCTGTCCTTTAAACAGAAAGAAGTAAACAATTTGAGTGCAGCAAACAATTAAGGATACTCTGATACTGAAAAACTCATTTTTGATAGGATTTTTCTACCTTAATCAATTCGAATGATAACATATCCTTCAATCATCTGTAAAACGTTTGACCGTTGAGAAATAGCTATTAGTATAACTGTGTTTAGCAAGCGAAATGTGAAGAGGTTTAGAAATAAGGAGACCAGTTTGTTTCAAAGTGAACTACAGATTGTCAAAATGTTAATTGGCAATGGAACGTTTTTAAGATGATCACGTTGATCTTACATATACACCGTAACTTTGCATTTTTTTGGGTAATATTTATGATACTTACTCAGATTGCATTTTAACTGTTCGGGCTTGAATGTTTAGTGTAAGACAGTAATATTCTAACACTTTAAAACTCTATATTCTATGGAATGTTTTCATTTACTGAAATTTATCATCCATATATAACAGTTTCATTCTGATTATCTTACATCTGTGTTTGGCTCAGTTCAAGGTCACTAAAACAAATTACTTTGATCTAGGAATAGAATTGACTTCTACCATAACTTTAATCACTGACGAAGTACCAAAATGTATTATAACAAGTGGTAATAGAAGAAAATCACTTTACATTAAATAAGAATTTGGTTTTCATTCTTATAACATATGCGCTTTTAACTGAAATTCTCTAATTAAAGCTGCTATATTAGGTAAGTTATTTAATATTACATTCCAGCATTCACTTTAAAGGAATTTATAATTGAATGCAGAAATTTATTACTATAATGTGTTGTACTTTGTTTTTCTTGGAATTGATTTGATCAACTCAATAAGAATGTGCATTTTGAGATGGTGAAGAATGTGCATTTTCTGATTTTTAAGTAGTACAAACTTTCAATAAACATATACTATCTAACTCTAATTGGTTATAAGACAAGTCTCTTATGTTATGATGTTACATTTCATCAATTTGTACAATCAATATATCAAATTTAAACATGATTGTAGTCTACAGAGTGATGTTAAAAATTAATATCAGAAAGGGTTTTTTAGATATTCTAGTGATTTTAATAGTTGAAATCATAAGTCAATGGAAGCTAGATCACTAAGGGAAACTTGGGAGCACTGGACGGCTGTTTCGTCCTATTGTAGGATTCCTCAGAAGTGCAGTCTAGTAGTTAAGCGCTGGTGTGCGCGACTGATAGGTCCTGGTTTCCAATTTCACGAGGCGAGGTCGTAGTACGCACTGCTGAGGAGTCCTACAATAGGACGAAACGGCCGCCCTGTGTTTCAAGGTTTTCCATGGTGGTCTAGCTTCAATTGACTCATGATCTCAACAACTGACATATTAGAAATTAACGAATTAACGTCAATTAATAATTGGTAATAAATAGGCTGGGGGGATGAAAAAAGTCTTAGTTAATGTCAATATCAAGTATATTTATTGTCTTATGTGAATATCTTGTTCCATAGCTTTCAAAAACAAAGTCACAAATGGTAAGTAATCGAATATAGTTTGATGATATTTACAATCATTTATCAGTCATTAAGATAATCACTTAAGAACATTTATGATCAGAAACTGCAAGACATAAGATAAACCAAATATTTATGAATGTAGTTGAACAGTCACACCAATTAAGTAATTGATATGTTTATTTTCTTTCATGAATCCTTTGAAGTTATTGCTTAAAATTCGTTTGAATTTGACTCTCACCAAGATAAGCTCCTTCCGGTTTTCATGTCGTATATTTCTGTTTAAAAATGATGATAAAATAATTAATACAACATGTTAACTCATACAAATGGATACTCGAAAAACAAAACCATCCGAGGATAGTTATCAGCTGTTCTCAACTAATTAGTTCGCACATTTCACATTGGTGAAAGCAATCTATTTTACCAAAATCACTATTCAGTTTCCGATCTCACATTAGAATCCCCATTAGACTTTCACTGGTTTACTAATGATTAACGAAATCCATGGGTTCTGAAAGTTTTGTCTTTATAATATTGTCCATTCGTTTATGAGTGTTTCCGCTGTACCATTTTACTACTTAGAACTGAAGGTGACAGGTCTCTTTTGTCATATGTCAATCCAGAACGGATAGTCTCATTATTAACGTTAAGTCACAGAGATTTCATAGCAAAGTTAGCGTACAAATGAAATCAAACTTCACTCACACTGCCTAAATCGGTGTTTATTTTGTGTATATACATCAACTGTAACTAAACCATTATTCTGCTACCATTACTACTAATATCCCTGTTATGTAAATCTGAGATAATCTTGAAAATTTCAACCGCATTTATTTCCACATTTACCTAACTATTTGAAACAGGAGACTGCAAGCACTGAGGAATGGTGACTAGCAATGGAATTCAGGATGTGTGTTTCGTCATATTTTGGATTCGTCAGCTGGATGTACCTGCATCCCAGAGTTGATGTTCACTTCGAGTCCTAAATAAGATAAAACGCGCGTCCTGGATTCCACTTCTAGCTACCATTCATCTTTGCTTATAATGCTTTTGACTTAAGGTAATATCGAAGCAATACGCACAGTATGCACATATGTCAATAAGAGACTGATCACTTGCAGTCCTAAATATCAATGGGAAGATTCAAGCAAACAGTACCAAGTAAATTTAAAAGACTGCTAAGTACCAATTGCTATCTTTCAGTTATGAGATATTCAACAACACTCATGTAACTATTATAATGGTTCACTAAATACATCTTTTTAGAACTTAAGGATTATCGTAAGTCATCAAATTATATTCTCTACATATTTCATATTTGTAACAATACTTGTATAATTATATTTATCATTGTCCTACAATAATTTATCTGAAAGTAGCCGCAAAACTGTTCATTTGCCACATTCAAAATACACCTACTCTACCTACGAATATGTTAACCATGAATCTGACAGTGAAACTCTCAAATTTGAGATAACTGAGATAGATTGAATAATTGAAAACTGTTGCATATTTTTAGTATTTAAATGATTGATGAGAGTATTTTACTCTGCAAATTGTATGAATTTCTAAATTACAATGACAAAAGGGAAACAATCAATATCTTAAACAATACCATGTGTCGAATAGTCCAAATGGATGCCACAGAAGTAAATTGTCCCAGATCTCAATTGATTAGTTGGTACATTTCAGAACAATGACAACAATTTATTGAGTCAAACCACTAACTAAATACCACTTTCAAATGATAATCCAAACACACAAGACAAAACTACTTATTACAATTATTTCAGAGAAATAGTAAAACATACACAGCTCTAAAGGGAACAATAACTTAATGAGATATTAGACCTCATTCATTCGTGATCAAATAAATCAACATAATCCCTTATAAATCTTATCACGAAGATATCTAATATTGTGTATGGTGTATTGTACATCCTAATCGAACGAGTAAACCGATATTCAACACAAAAGCTGATTTATGGCATCGAGCTCAATACTCTTCGAAATAGATCTAATATTTCACAATAGGCTTACACTTTCTATCAACCGGTATCATTCAGTCAATAATTTTACTATGAAGTAATTATTGACATTAACAGCTCGTTTTCACAATGTGAATCATAATCATAGAAAGAACATACATCATTAGTAAATAATTTCAAAATACATGATTGTCTAGAATTGTAACTTGATTGAAATTCTTTAATCTTCCTAATACTTCGAAATACTTCTCCAAGCTAATGTTCAATCACGTAAGTCATGAGGGTCTCTCGATAATCTGTACTACTTAAGTTATGACCTAAATATCATATGAAATTGTCATATAGAACACTGATATTGAATGTTTTCTTATAACTTTGCTTTAATCATCATAGTTACAATATTCTTCTATAAAACATATTATGATATATAAGAACTATTGTTTAAATTTGATCGAATAATTCCACAGTATTTGGGTACCGAGTTAATATGAGACATTAAAGAGGAAGAATATATTTGTAGAATCTCAGCGAATGAATTTGAAGTAAATCCAACGTTTCCGCCTAGTAATCTAGTTCAAAATTATCGAATACAAATAGGTACATAGTTCTTCGGTTCACTTTATACTGAATAAGTCATCCAATCAATGTTAACAGTTTTTAAAGTAGGTATTTACATTAGTGTGTAAGAGACATATGGTGTGAAACGAAAAAGTGTTAAGATAACAGATTGTGTGTATACGTCAGTGAGAAGAACTGTAAACATCGTTAACGTTGATTGCATGACCTATTCAGTATACAGTGAACCGAAGAACAATGTACCTATTTGTATTCGATAATTTTGAACTAGATTACTAGGCGGAAACGTTGGATTTACTTCAAATTCTTTCGTTGAGATTTTACAAATACATTCTTCTTTAATGTCATGCTATGATATATTCATAGAAATCGTACGGTACTTATGAACATGACATAGAGAAATGTCTAACAATGTTGACAACAATATAAATAAATCAGTGTTTTTAATATGCAATTAGGATTTAGTTGGTCCTCTGTCGATTCCTAATTAGCTAGTAATTACTTCTCATCTATATGTCAACAATTTGCTACGTTGAAACTACTAACCGATTTCTGTTTTCAAGTAGAATATCCAATCATGTTTAAGTGATTAACTGTAACAGTGATTTATTCACTTATGTTATAATGCTCAGTTTTCTACGTTTGCACGAATGAGACGTTAATTTACCCTAGACGAATATCTACACTAGATTCCTTCCCACTCTCTATTCTATAAGACTTCAACACAACTCAGATCAAGAACACATGATTGGCCTTGCTAGAACGAAATATATTTCCACACTAAAAACCAACAACAACAAGCGGATACAATCTAACAGCAACCAATAATCAGTCCATAATAATAATAATAATAAGGATAGGAGAATATATAACTCATCTAACGCCTGTTAGACTATATACAAGTCTGACTAAACAAACTACTAATCATTATCATTCTCTCCCATACATCAACTTGAATAAAACATTTCCAATTACAATTTGTTATACATTTTTTTGGTGAGTATTTTTAAGAGTAAGCAATGATGATAACCTTATTATTCTAATTCACTTGTATTATATTTTAGTAATAGTATAGACGATTTCTGTTCTCCCCACTTTAGGTGTTCTGAAAATAATCGAAGATGTGATAAGTATGTTATAATTTGTATGATCTGTAAAGGAAGACTTTACACCTTTTGAAATCTGTTTTGAATAATCTGACTAAAATTCAATTGTATCTCTGCTCATATCATTTGAAATGATTTCATTAATGTTTAGTTCAAAATCACTCTAGTTTAGTTATCATTGAATGTAAGAGAAAAATAGACTAGTGTTGTTACAGTAGTTTACTATAAGGACAGTCAACATGGTGTACAAATTACGATTATCCTGCTAGTTTTCTATAATTAATAATATAAATCTGTGATCATGCTTGCTTAATATATCAATAATGATTGGTAAATTCACTTGTTATTTAGGACTGCAATTGATCAGTCTCATGTTGCCATATATGCATCTTGTGCGGATTGCCTCGAAATGACTTTAATTCACAAGCATTATATGCAAAGATGGATAGTGGCTAGCAGAGGAATCCAGGACGCGCATTTCGTCTTATCTGGGACTCGTCGGCTGGATGTACCCGCATCTCAGTGTTGATCTTTGTTCCGGGCCGTTAGCTTCAAACGCCATCGCATTATCCACTTAGCTACTGAATCCTGATAGCCACCTGCTTGTGCAATGCGGTGAAGTTTAAATTCACTTAATGTAGTTTGAACGGTATCACGGTGTTCTACAATCGATCATGGTATTATCATAAAAGGTTTTTCACGAAGATGACATCAATATTGATCACTGAAACTGTCAAATTTTAATCTGATTTATTAAATTAACATTTTTATTGAATGTTTACAATTATCTACATTACAGAAAATGTTGAAGATAGTACAGCTAATATTCGAGAAAATGAAAAAATATTAAAAGCCAAAATAAGTAAGTGAATTATGGAGTAATTTCTAATTTTGAAAAAAAAATATGTTGTATACGAAAAGGTTTATAAACCAACCTTTGCTCACCCACCCCTCTAAATACACTTGCATTGCATAGTACAATGAGATGTGTATAGTAACGTATTAGAATGTATATTTTATTTGCCTTGTCATTTTGAATGATGTTCTATTGATATTCCCCTTTTCTAATAATCAGTCCAAAGAATTTCGAATAGAGTTCACTATTAGTATTTCTAACATAAAATTGAGTAGTTGAATGTTCTGAATTATATAAATCTTCCCATCAAGATTCAAATCAGGAGATTACATGAATGTAATTGGTCCAGTATGATTGAGCGATGATATCAATTGTATACACAAGATTCCTGGATCTGCTCTACTCTTTGTTTCTATCTTAAGTGATATGTATCACATAAATTTAACGAAGATGTCTACGGATGCCTTCTTAAATTGACGAATAATAAACTGATGAATATCAATCATACATCACTGACTAATTCTAATTAAACAACTATCAGAGATAAACATCCACAGAACAGCTATTTCGTTCTTGTATAAAACTCTCAGTAGTCTACTAACATCACCCTTTTAAATATCAAGACAAGGAGTGTATCCACTTTGCTCAAGAGTCTCATACTGATTACTTTCTAGTATAGAATGATTATCTGAATGAGTTCAGTTCATGATGTAAACAATAAACTGTACAAACCTACAAACCTACTCTAATAATTATTTAGCTAAAACATTTTTTAAGAATAAAACTGAATACATTTTTTCGTATTAATGTATATCTGTTTGTTTTAGATAACCTTAAGCAGAATCTAGTGGAAAAACGCAGAACAATTGAACAATGTACGTGTATAATAAAAGATAATTGTCCACACAAATATCACATGATTGATTTTAGATGTGAGATGTAAAAGTAAACAACAAGAAGCAGAATCTTTTCATGGATTTCTTAAAGGTTTTTACAGATATTATAAAATAAACTTTGTTTCTATGCAAATCTCATTACATACATAGATCATTACATTGATTGATTTCAGTCATTTCCTATTTTAATCCAATTGAATTAGATTATAAGTTGTTCCGCATGTTCATTACAATAACTTCTGAAAGTTGCATAAAATTGTAAAATTATAGTTGCCCTGATAACATTCCTGAATATTTCAGATTATTTCAGCGAACAGTATTCAATTGAAAACATGTATACACCATGTTTCATATTGTAGTGAACAGAACACGGGTGGAGACAATCGAATGCATTTAACACAAACTTACAGGACTGGTTAATAAAATCTAACACTCATAATGTAAATGCTTAATTTACAAAATGTCCACCAGTTGTCTCATAGTGACTCAGACTTCATTGTTCTTGCATTTTCATACAAATTGCATCTTGTTTCCATTTTTTTACTGTTCGATCCTCTTGTCTCTTTGCTGCCAGACCTTCTGTTCACAACTAACATCAAATACTACTTATATTAATATAAGTAGCACACACCACAATATCATCCAGATTCAACAATTAATCTCTTGTATATTATCACTACCGAGATGTAACCACATCATTTGAAATGAATGAAATAGTGGGCTTAAATAACATGACAGTTTCATGTTGACGGTTATTTGTTTCCATATATTCATCTTACTATTCAGGATTATTTTAACTGAAGAGAGAGTCACTTACTTGTTGTAGAGTTGATTCCTACTCATTTGTAATTGGTCAGATATTCAATTATCTACTTATTAGAATGTTTACGCATGTTATTGACAAGTATCTTGCTAACATAAAACGACAGTGAAGTTTAACTGCTCATACAAGAACTCCATCATTGTTGCACACTATATCATCGTTATTGTATCTTCTTTTATCTTCGCACTCACTTCCGCAAGTTTGACAGAATAACGCAGAAACTCATCAAGTTCCTCTACTGTCGAAGGGTCCTTGGAATTTTTTTTCCGTTTATATTCTTTTACCACTAATTTAGACTAAAGTTCGATATTGTTTTTGCTAGATGTCATCTTATTTAATTAACATGCCAATGAAATGAATAACTATTTCTTTTCATTTAAATCTTTTAGAAATAGAAGGATCATTAGCATTCAGGATACTTATAACGTGTATGATTTCTTATTTTACATGATTATCCATATGATATGATATTATATACAAGCTCACTATCGGAAACATTCTATTTACGACATTTATTCTTGTACAATTATCCTATTCAAAAAGGTTGTGCAAAACTTTAAAGAGGATAATCAACTTGCTTTTATGACAATGCTCTATTTGAATTGAAGTCAACTTTACAGTTGATTGTCATGATAATATGTTTCGTATTGTTTTATGAAATTAATTTTGTCTACTTTCTTTGTATTTCATCAAAACAATAGTTGGTAATTTTCCAACTCTGCAGAATTGCCTCAAAGAACAATTAAAGATATCAGAAAGTCAGTGAAAATATTCTTGAATATTTAGCTATCTTAATAAAATATCCGTTATCACTAGGTGTGCCATTTTTCTTTCACTTTACTCAACTATTCTCCATCCAAATGAACAATTGATTGGTGCCCTGTATCTTACACTTGTTGGTAGAAAATGCTGACAAAGATATTCGTGGAGAAAATGCAGTTGTTCTCGAGTAGAAGCCTGCATTTTGACGAAATCCTCCCATTTTCAAACAGCGAGAAATGTGCTACACTCATATGATTTTGAAATGGTGGAGGAGATTTGTAGCTCAGGTGGATGATGTTTGTGATGGAGTTTTGTTTTCTGAGCTGGATGGTTTAGTCGTGGAGCTTTCATCGTTCTTCTGAATGAATAAACAATCCAGCTCCGAGAACTAAACTCCATCATAATAAAATATACATTTTTTGTTCGATTTAAGCGTGGTCATTACTCATTTGTAAATTAAAGAAATATAAATAACATCTCACCATAGACAAATTGGTAATGAATAAATTATAGATAAACACTCCAGTGTCCATAACTCAAAGACAAGTAGTATTTATTGTTTCCTTGCTCTCTTGTAATCATTCCCTTCAGTTCAAATTCATAGTGAACAGTAATGAAAAATCTCACAGATAATTACGGCGATCACTTATATGAATATTTTATCATGAAAGTGTCTGGATAAATACAAACACAATAAAACAACCGATGTATAGTCGATTGATTACATATGATATTAGGAAGTATGGTTAACTAATCATTCAGATCAAGGTTTGAGATAGCATTAAATGGAATCATCGTTTATACGGGAGCTCCATTGATATAGCGAAATGATCATCACTACGATACTGGCTAAGAACGTTTGAGTTCAATTCATAAAACACAGCACTTATACAGTTCACATTAAAGAAAAACTGAAGTATAATACTTAGTCACATTTGATAGACATTGATGGACAGATAAATTTTGTCGGATAGATAGATAGCTTTAAACAGGATAGAACGAATCAGATCATTAAACAATGCTTCTATGAATTAAAATAGCATAAAGAATTCATCGTTTTATTTAAATCAACATTACAAAGTGAAATTATCGACTTAAAACTGTGGTGTGAGTTACTTATATCTACATAAGTAGTATATAACGATGGTCAGATAAAGAATGTATTTCAGTGTAAGGTCGAGAAGAAAAAAACAGAAACGAAGAGCAATTAGTATGAAAATGTATGAACAATGAAATCTGAAACGATGGACTGATATTTACAAAAGAAACAATCAAGTTTAAGACAATAGATTGATATTTTGCAAATGAAGTATTTACTATATGGTTGTCAGATTTTAGTGAGATGTTCTGTAATCGTGTGCTCAAATACGTTCGATTGTCCCCACTTATGTTCTTCTTCACTACAGAACCAATAATATAGAAAACAATTAATTGTTACAATAAAATTTAAGAAAATGAACCATTCCTATTTACACAGTCTTCTGTTTACACTTAGTTGTTGGCTGAGACTACTGAAAGATTCAACTTATTTTATTTATTTATTTTAACACATAGATATTGGTACAGGGAAGCACCAAATACATATGCGCCACACAAATCTCATTCGATATGTGTGAGGGCTGTGATACTGCCCGGGTGCCCAAACCGAGGCAGGTGGTTTTCTCAGATGGCCACTCCCCGAGCCTTCGACCTGAAGGTCTGATCCACAAGGCAGTGGAGCATAGTAAAGAGATGCAGTCCCTTGGTAGCCGGTGACCAACAATTGGTTCATACGCCATTTCTTCCCTCAGGATACTGGAGCTCATGTGCACCATTGGTTTGGAATCCGGTTAAAGCGCTGGACATTCGCTTTTCGTCCTCTCATTTTCGCAAACAACACCCACTTCACGAGAAGGCAGTGAGTGGGACTTCCTTGGCAGAGGCTATATACACATGGCCATGTGAGAGCATTTCGAGAGGGAGAGCGGACTCTTCCCACTTTCGGCCGTACCAGGGCACCTGATAACTTTTCTAGTTCAATCAATATTATAATGTTTTACAAGCAAAATAATATTTTGGATCATTTATGACATCAGGGATGTATATCCAGTCAGACATTTGGTATCCAAGACGAATTTTCACAGTTTTTATCCGCTTTAAATATTGATGTTCACTGGTCGCATAGTTGATCAATTTTAAAAGCGTTGTCAAGTGAAGTAATTTTTTTGTAAAAAAAACAATGTTATTTACAGATATGAAGTCTAATAACAATGAAGAAAAGTGCAATCAATTTAAAACATTCCCTGAAGAAGGTAAACAGAAATAAATGATCTTTATTATATATCAGTATGAAAAGTATGAGGTTGTGCAGATGATTGAATTTCATTGGAATAAAAAAAAACTGTTCTAAGTTTGATAACTATCGAAAACCGGCAAGTACTTGACAGATGTTAAGTCATAGTATGGGACTTCACAATAATGCTCATGTATGACATCGTAAATGAGAATCAAACACATCTAATGCTTTCAGTTTATCAATAGTTGCCTAAATTTGATTGGTTCGCGGTTTTAATGAAATGATTATCTGTCTACTACCTTCGTTTGTTAATAAATTCTTTGAATGATTTTTGCAACAAAAGGGTAACACTGATAAGCTCATTGAATTACTCAGATGAAAACATCATATTTTCCAAAAGTTTAATGCTTTTTGATCGTTTGATCAATTTTAACAAATCAAACAGAACATGATTTGCGAAATGAACTGAATTCATACAATTTCAAGAAATGTCTTCCATTGAAATTGGCCTAAAGTGACATCTGTTATGTTATTTTATGCAAAGCTTGAAACAATATTGAACTGAACTTCATCAGCTTATGGAAGTCTAGACACGCCATGAATTCACGATATTCTTCTCGGTTGATGTGAATTTTACAAATGTGTTTTGAATGTTCATAATTGGGTTTAAATTATTCTCCATCGTGCTAAAGTCTTAGATGATCTGGCTCTTCTATCGCACACGCAACAACGAATTCAGAAGAAGACCAGTGTATCAGCAGTCTCAGCAGCAGTAGGTCTCAATATTAACAAAGGTAAAAACAAGATTCTCCGATACAACACAACATGCACCAATGGAACCACAATTCACGGAGAAGATTTGGAAGATGTTAAAACCTTTATATATCTGGGGAGCATCGTTGATGGACACGGTATATCCGATGCAGAAGTGAAGACGCGGATCGGCAAAGAAAGAGCAGCATATGTAGAATTGAAGAACATCTGTAACTCAAAACAACTGACAACCAACATCAAAGTCACAATTTTCAATACAAATGTCAAAACGGTTCTTCTGTATGGGGCAGAAGCTCGGAGAACTACGAGAGCCAGCATTCAGAAGATACAAGTGTTTATTAACAGTTATCTACGCAAAATACTTCGGATTCGTTGGCCAGGCACTATCAGTAACAACCTACTATGGGAGAGAACGAACTAGATTCCAGTGGAGGAAGAAGCGCTGGAAGTGGATAGGACACACATTGAGGAGATCACTAAACTGCGTCATAAGACAAGCCCTCACATGGAATCTCCAAGGCCAAAGGAGAAGAGGAAGAACAAAGAACACATTACTCCGAGAAATGGAGACAGACATGAGAAAAATGAACGAAAATTGGATAGAACTAGAAAGGAATGCCCAGGACAGAGTGGGTTGGAGAATGCTGGTTGACGGGGTAACAGGCGTAAGTAGGAAATGCTAAAGTCGGAGTTTGCACATAGTTTAGTGTATAAACGTATCAATATTACATGGACAACAGATCATCTAAGAAATTAACGACAACAGGTTGATAATTCGAAACCCTGTTAACGTAATTCAAGTCCTTGTACAAATCACACAAATTCATAAACTTCTGTTCATGTTCGATATTTAAATGGAAACAATAAGCTTCATCAATTAACCACAATTACGATGGCTTGCTACTCAAAATTTGTTCTTAATATTGTCACTACTCATATTTTAATTCGAAAGTAATGGTGTTTTTTATGAAACATAATTTAAGAAAGCACATCATATCTATAAATAGATAGGGAAACAGTAACTCGATACTGTCAAATGCAGTGGATAATTATTTTTAAAGTTATTGATTTGAATACTTTATATCCATTGTCAAACTGACAATGGATGATAAGTTAAGATGAATTTTGTATAATACTTCTTAAATTGACAAATAACTTTCTTTCCCTCTCTTCAGATATTAAGGATCTAGATGACTTGATTGCTAAAAAATACATGAATATAAAGTCGTTTAACAATGGACTATGTAAGTAAAAGTCACACAACATTGTATGTTTTTAGCAGTGGAATCCAGAACGCGCGTTTCTTCCTATTTGGGATTCGTCAGTTAGATGTACCTGCATCCCAGTGTTGATGTTCACTCACATCAATAGGAGGAGTCAAGTAAACAATACCAAGTGAATTTAAACTTCACCGCATTGCAAAAGCATATGACTATCAGGACTCGGTAGCTAAGTGCATAACGTGATAGGGTTTGAAGCGGTCTGTACTGATTTCGAGCTCCAGAGTGAACATCAACTCTGAGATGCAGGCACATCCAGCTGACGAGTCCTGAATAGGACGAAATGCGCGTCCTGGATTCCTCCGCTAACCACTATCCATATTTGCATATAATGCTTGTGACTTAAGGCTATATCAAGGCAATACGCGTAGTATGCACATATGCCAACATGAGACTGATCAATTTCAGTCCTAAATATCAATGGGAAGACTTAAACAAACAATATCAAGTGAATTTATTGTATGTTTTTTACTAAAAATGTAACTGTTGAGATCACAATGTGAAATATTTTGAATTCTTGTAATCATATACACACAAATAGTTCGTTTATTACCATATGAATCATGTAGTTGTAAAACGATGAATTGTGAGAACTTGGAAAAAAATTAAAAAGGCGTTAATATGGCTTATTAAATTTGTGTAGACAGTTAACTACTTGGAGTTAACATCACTTCCAATAAAATGATAAATATTTTTTATTGAGATCATGAACCAATTGATGTTAGACTATCATCAAAAACCTGGAAGCACTGGACGACTGTTTCGTCCTATTGTGAGACTCCTCCTCAGCAGTGGTCTAACATCAATCAAAAACATAATAATCTTCATAACCCTATAGTGAAAATGATAGATTAATAATAAATATTTATTTTATTGTACAAAATATTCACTTGATTTTTCTCTGATATTTCAGTTATTTACGATTTCGCTGTGAGAAATGTTGATGAATTAATATCTTTAGCAAAGAGAATTGGTGGTAATGCAAATGAGATTTTCTCTCTACTTTATCTTAATAATCAATTATTTTGTGCTATTTTATGTCCATCTCTATGTCAAGTATTGTAATATGATATTATTCGAGATTGACTTATTGTATTTAGACTTGTCCTGAGAATACGACGAATGCAACATATTTAATAGTTATTAAAACAATTGATCATGTCAGATTCAATAAAGTTACTGTTAGATTAATACTTGTAGTCAATGAATATATTTTAAGTTGGTTGACGGATAAGATGAAAGACAACAAATCTTTCAGTTGTTATAAACTCTATAATGACTGATAGATTAACTATGTATTCAATGATATGTGATACTCAATATCCATTGGCCGTATACCATCAGCAACAACCTCTCTGTGAGAGAGAACAAACCAGCTTCCAGCTGAAGAGGAAATTAGGAAAAGACAATGGAAATAGATAGGATATAGATGACTGAAATCATCAAACTGCATCACAAAACAAGTGTTAACTTGGAATGCTGAAGGAAAGTGGAAAAGTGGAAGGCAAAAGAACACATTACGTCGAGAAATGAGTAGGAACTGGAAAGAACTGGAAAGGATTGCTGATGACAGGGTTTGATGACGAGTGCTGATGAGCGGCCTATGCTCCTTTACGAGGAGTAACACGCGTAAGTAAGTAAGTAAGTAAGTAAGTCAATGATATGTCTTCTGATTGAACGCTACTTGTTAGATATGATCATTACTGATTATTATATCGGAATCGCTTATCACTTATACTAAAAAATAAGGAATTACTGCAATTCCAACGATGAAGATTTCTTAACACTAGATAAAATCACATATATGTAAAGTAATTAGAGTTATAAGAAAATCATATGCTACATATCATACTGAGCATAGTCAATGTTCATTAAATACAAGAATATCGTATGTTATACTGAATAGAATATCATACCGAAAAAACAGAAACAAACACTAGATGATTATTATTTTAAGTAAAAGAATATCATATTTAGTTGAAGCTAGACATTGGCCGGCAAGCTCAGTGGTCTAGTTGGTTAAGCGCCTGGTGCGAGACCAGTAGGTCCTGGGTTCGAATCTTGCGGAGGGCGGGATCGTGGATGGGCACTGCTGAAGAGCCCCATACTGGAACGAAACGGCCGTCCAGTGCTTTCAAGTTTTCCATGGTGGTCTAGCTTCAATTGACTCATGATTTCAACCAGTGAAATATCATATTTACCTTTACATATTGTTATATTAATCAATCTATTAAATGTGTAGAATAATTGGAAATTTCTTTCTTTTCAATTTCAGGTTTTCTATGATTTTAAACAAAATCATGTTTGATAGTGTTCATTACATTGTAATAATCATATTAGTTTAGAAATGTTTTTTTTTTGTTGAGATTATTACATAATTGTATTGACATATAATTGGTTACTTTATGAATAAAGTTTAAATTTAAAGAAAAAAAGTAGATTTGTCTGATAAATCTTGTTTTATTCTGTTAAAAGTATTTTGCAAACAGTCATCATAGGTGTTTTCAAAGGATTGCTCGTATATCTTAGGGTCACCAAGTAAGTAATGCAGATGTTAGGAAACAGGTACTAGGTAAGGTTAGCAAATCCGTTGATGAAGTAGTGAAACTTCACCAGTTGAGATGACTGGGACACGTGTTAGGTATGCCCAACCACCGACTGCCCCGACGTGCGATGTTTTATGGTGTAGGAGTAGGTTAGAAGAAAGCCAGGGGTAGCCAGGTCAAAACATGGCACAAATCCATGAAGTCATTGACAAGTGAAATGTGCCATGTTAGTAAGTGTAGACTACCTGGTTGGGATCCGCAAGACGAAATCAACCGATGGTTAGAGACCTTGAATGATATGACTCAAAATCGTTTGCAGTGGCGCAGGTGCATCCACTTTTTGTGTTCTCTCAAATTCTAATCTTCTGAATTCTTCGTATCCCTTTTTTCTCTTTCTGAATTTATTTCACTGAACAACACTTTTTGAATAACATTTTCAAACCCTAATCTTTCCGATTACTGCCTGAACTTTTACTACCTCTACCACTACTAGATTTGAATCGACAATTGTATCCATGTGCTAATATGGTATGGCAACTCGAACTGATGTACGTACGTACGAAGTTCTGCGTTGTTGCTGACTGACTAAATAAACGTGGACGAACCTGTTTCATACCAAGCTGCCAAACCATATTAGCATGATAATTTGAAATGACGATAAAAAATATAGAATCCTTAGGTGTTTTAACAAGTCTCTGTGAACACAGGATCTAGAGAACGATAAAATGTGAAAGTATCTTTCAATTGTGATCGATTCTAAACCATGTCATTCAACATCTCCGTAGTTGACGACCATAGTCCAGACAATCTTAATCGTCATCAGTTTCCTTACAGACTACTTCTACATCGGTCAGTATCATGCATCTAACTTGACGGTGGTTTGACTAGTGTGATAACAGTCCGATCCAGTCTCATAAACCAAATTACGGAGTTTCTGAAAAGGCTTTTAAAAAAACCCACTTAGCGATTCCACAATGAGTCGCCTAAACAAGGCTTTCATCGTAACTCTAGGTGATCAAGAGACCCTGTATTATCTCATCATTCACACTCAACATATATGTGTGATCTGCATATATTAAGTCGAGAAACGAATCTATAATTAAGAGATCAGTAATTGCAAAGATGAACAGAGTATGACCTGTAAGAGGACGTTCATAGTAAAGGCAAATCAAAAGTCTGATTGTAAGGAACTGATAAACAGTATATATGAACCCAGAAACTAAGGGTTCATAGCTTGAAGTAGAACACACAGAATCAGAAACAACTAAATCAATTGACATTATAATGAAACGCGATGTTTGAATAAGGTTTAGAGTAGTTAACAAATATTTACTGAAATTTTGAGGAGAAATACTATCGGAATCGTTGACATACAACTAATGGACATAAAAAATACCTTCTTTTAAATATCATATATTTACGTTATGCAAACAGTATGTTAAACTGGAACAACATTATGTTCTCCATACATTTAGTCTCATGTAAATTAACATTTAATGAGCCACAATCACTTATTCCTGAATATTTATTATTTTACCCTAAACGTTTTAAAAAATTATGTCAGAAATTTCAACCGCCGGTATGACATTCGCAGTGAAACAACAAAACATGTCTGTTAAAAATGGTTCCTTTCTTGTTGCTGATGTTTATCATTTAAGTCTCCTAGCATAATCGAGTATGGCTTTCAACTTGAAGTTTACCCTATACTAGAAGTAGCCACTTTCGGCTGTAGATTACATTATATTTCAAACACTTCGCCATGATATACTCTAAGTGATCGAATTCGTATAGATATTCCTCACTGTTAACTAGGTAGTGTTCGTTTGTTCTCATTGGATACTCATTTTATTGATAACTAATTTAATTGTAATACCGATACGGACAATCAGTGATATAGTCTTAAGCAACTTGAAACCAACACGCAACTTCCAATCATTGTATTTAAACCGAAGTATCATTGACTGTTGAATGATAAAATTTCACGTATTTAGATTGTTACTACATTGAATATCGTCTATCGGATCCTGAAGAGTTAATGACATATCTGATTTCATGTGCCAAAAACTAGAGCAGAAATTCAGCTGAATGTTGCACATCACAAGTAAGATTAGGGTATTTGACTTTTAATTATCTCAACAAACTCAGTTTTAAGCGTCCAAGTGTGTGGTCAAATGTGTCAGTAGGGGTATCATTAATGAGTCGTCAAACAATGAAGGACAGCTGTAACCAAGAATTAAAACCAACGACCACTTGACAGACATTTTTTCAAAGCCAGCAAACAGCTACAACGAAAATTACATTTCTGAAGATCAGCATCAAGAATTCGACAGCACAATTCATACTCACTAAACTTCAGCTCTTTTAAAGGAACATGAGATCTCAAACAACTGTTATTACAGTCAAATCTATATTTCAATAGCTTTGTGGAGGTGCCACAAACAATGTTGGATAGAACTTGAAAATGACAACTGAGAAGTAATACTTATCGCTTGAAGTATTTTAATCGACGAGTCTAAAATTTAAGAATTTATCATAGGCACATATACTCAGACATTTCACGCAATCAACTGAAAGTACTTTAATTTCAGAAATGACTTAAGTCCTTCAGAAAATTGTATTGCACATTTACGCGTCCATCATGGATTCAATATAAAAGCTTGTGTACAGATATCATCACAACAGATCATGAAATATATTATTGCATGTGTTAATAGTAAATTTCAGTTAATTTCCCTAGTACATTATGCTTATTCGCACCTTATAAGTAACAATCAGTAACTTGAAGCTCTCATCATTTGAACAACAGTATAGCATACTTAGTGTTCATGAACCCTGATTAGTAGTTCAATAATAAAATTTGTGGACTTATATACATGTGATCACAGCTTCAGGTTAAATGAGATTGAATGACAGCTATCGCTGTTTACTTTCAATAAAGAAGAATATCTCATAAAAAGGAACTTTCTTGCATTATCAGTTTTGACTGATGTAGATATTTCATTGACTGTTTTATAAAATTTCAAAATTATGTACAACCTTGAGTAACGTACACGTCTATAGAAACATCATAGTTCCAGCACTTCAGATATTAATGAAGGAGTTCGTCATTACATTTTTTGTCAATAGTTCTTGTCTAGTTGGAATATAACAAGACAATTTCAACAAAATCAATCAAATGATTAAAATCGTCTATTTTCCGAAATACTATGCCAGTTTTATCTATGAATCTTTGTTGATGCTGACATGATATATCTTGATGAAGTAAAATTTCAAGAAAAAATGCATCGAAATTTGACTTAGTGTTAGATATGGTTAGGCATTTCCACTGAAATGTGGCACATTGTCTATATACAAAGATGAAGTCTTAATTGAGAATCACTATACTCAATATTCTCAATTAAACTCCGAACTTGGCAGCCTGCTTGAACATCTGGGTTACCTGTTCCTGTCATCTAGATATTTCAACAAGTTATCTATTTTCGTTTGATTTAATACATCATTATGTTTATCAATCGCATAACCTATTCAGGTACGTTTCTGAAAACTGTACAACCTTTCGTTGTACAAAATACAAAAAATTCAATCAAAGATATCGTAGTTGCTGGTAATATGCAGCGAAAAGAATGTATATTATTTAGATGTCTATTCAGTGGACTGCTAACTTCTAACTGGTGATCATTCAATATTTATCGTCGGGATCGATCAAGAAATGAAAAAAGGAAACTTGTTGAAATACTTTGTGCTGAGAATTTGTGGCATTCGAATGAACTAATGATAATTCATTGAGGAGTTGCGATGCAGTTCACGAAAATGGGCACAAGACTGGTCAATGTTTGTCCTGTGTCAGGTTCTACTCTTTTAATCCATGTGAATTTCGTAATTCTAAGTGCTTTAAATGTGGTGATATTGGACATATTCAGTCAGTTTGTAATACTACTGTTCATTTTGCTGAAACGATTATTAAGTCTCGTAATTCTGATTCTATTAAGTCCAGCGTTCCTATTGATTATTTATCCTTATCAACGATTTTAAAAGACAGTGTAGAGTCACATGGCAGTTCAGAGTTAAGTAAAACTCAGAATTCTTGCGAGACAACAGTTTCTGATCAATCGACTTATCAGATTTCTCATGTTTTTGTACTAGATATAGTTTTTCCTAATGACCCACTTATTTCTGACGAAATTCCTTACAAATCTGAGGAAAATATGTTAAATGGACCTAGTCGGGATCGAAAACCTCATGTAGTTTTGATAGATGCTGATTTTTCTGATGATCCATTACTCTGCAATGACATTCTTAATAAATTTGAGCAAACTATTTCTGAAGAGTCCTCATAATGCATTTGTTTCTTGTGGGAAACTTGTTCAGTGCGAAGCACAAGTACTAAGTGACCTCGATTTTGATTACAATTCAGATGATTTCTTATCAACTGCTGTTTATCCTTATCAAAAAACACTTCTAATGTTTACTCTAACCAATGTGAGAAATATGTTTTAAATGAAGCCACATCATTCGTAACTTGGGGATATAAAGATCCAACATTATTCCGTGGGGGAGGATAGTGTTGGGAAATCCATGCTTTAAATTCTAGATAGTGGTTTCGGTACACAACCGCCACGGCGATTGTATACAATCCCAGGAAACAGGTGAGTCTGTTCCGATTCCGGCCTGTTCCGATTCCAATACTAATGAGCACATTCTAGATAAAACAGAGTTTTTATCCAATACAGTGTCGGACAGACACAGGATGAACTTAAGAAGAAGACGTACAATCAATTACAGACACTTAGACTCTAATATAAGCTGTGGAGTATGTGGTGTTTGAATGAACTAATGATTCTTTTGTGCTTGGTGAATGCTTGATTTCGAATTTTAAATACAGTACATTCGTTCGTGCTTATCTAGTACTTCTTGATCCGATTACGTTATTTCTGGGATTCTTAGTTCATACTATAATTCAAATACTCCTAATCATCATAGAATTCTATACTGTACCAAAAGTATAATATTGAATAAAGTCATTAATAATAATAACTATTTACTTGCAATTCAACGAATCAAATTACAAGCACTCGTTTAAACATGTGGGCAATTTACTCATGGGAGTAGGACAAATGAATGCATGTACATAAATTCATTGCAATTTGAAAGTACAGATGATCTATTCAGTTGACTTAAACAGTAATTTGTGCCTGAAGTGAACATTCATTTGAATGTACACAGTTATTAGTTTCTAACATGCATTTCATCATTAAAATGTCTAACTAGATTGATATTAAACAGAGAATACCTCACTTTGTAAAGTGCTAAACCTAAACACTCTTTTATAACTTGTACTGAGTAGCAGTAATACTTAATTAGTTACTAACAGTGTTTAAAATGAAACCAAGCTATTTTGAATAAATACCTAATGATAAGTAAAAGAGGTTTCTCAATCCTAAGTTGTTGTTGTTGTTTATAGACTTTTATGTACACCTGAACAATGATATGGTCACTGATACATCAAAACAATAGATTCATTCATTGAATAAATTTAGTTGTCTAGACTTTCTGGTAAAATAGTTTATATTACCATATACTTCAAAATAACCTTTCAAAACATATTCAGTATGGGCCTATCTTATCATCAGATATTCCGACATTATTAATTTTCATGTTATAGATAATTAGAAAATATTTGTATAAATTCATTTCAACATTAACAAGAATCCGCCTTATTGTTCATTCTATCTTTGAAGTTAAACAATACCATCCTTTATTTTGACACTCAATTCAAATATTAATCAAGAAAGCATTATAGTAGTGGTAATATATCGTCTGACAACTGAAACAACTCCCATTTTCATGATGAAAATTGACTTATTTCAGTCAGACTGACAATAATCAGCTTAGATTATTATATTCTCAAACATACAAAATTGACTTTGAAAAAGTCATTAGTTTGAATTCATTTGAGGTACGTTCTTTGGTGGAACTTTAACTGGATCATCATAATCGCCATAAAACCTGTGAAAAACTTAATAAATTCCACTGTAGTCAACCGAAATCAAAATATTCTGAATGCGTTAAGATTCTTTTGTTCACAATTGAATGACAATTGAATGTCATGTGTGTCAGGTCATTCTTAGTTCAGATCGAATCCTATTGACCAAGCTGAAATGTGGCCACCAGGCTAGGTGACTCAAAATCACGGCTCAGTCCTGCAGGAGGTCAGTCGCGGCTCGGATAGCTTAGTCTATAACTGTGAAGCTGGGTGACACGGGGTTGAATTCTTCAGGGAGCATCACTTCCCTCAAGATTACAGGTACACCCTGCTATCAAGTACCAAATAGCACGAAACCCGGGTACAAGGTTTCCTGTTACCTACCTTAAACCACCATCCTAATATTTTCTTGTTTTTCTCACATCATTTAATTTATCTAAAATTATTATTTCTAATTAACTTTCTCATGATATATTAGAATAGTTTCATAAGTTACTTTATACTCTCTCTTCAACTGTACCTTGTTGAAATTTAACAAAATCATTATAATGAAGTATGCTCAACGAAATATTTCGTATCTCTGACAATATAGACTTAGGTAGTATTGATGTTTACTCCTAGTGTTATTACGAATATTTTTGCTTAGATTGAAGCCAATTCAGTAAGCAAACCAAAAGCTAAACGAAATACACATCCTATACTCTACTGTTATCCTGCATCAAAATTTGAATACTGAACGAAAAGGGGTGAATATCAACTTCATACACAAAGTTAAATACTTACTACAGTAGTAACTGGCCTCGAGTCTTTGAGAGACATACAGCATATCAGCTGACTAGAATAAGTATTCTTAAATAAGAATTAACCAACGACATCAATTCCCAAAATATAGTTCAATCTATAGTGTGTTGATTATGTGTTGAATATGATGTTTGATTGAAAGAAATGTAATGAAGTAGTGTTTGCTAAAAGCCTAAGGATAGTTGATTATTGTCTCAAATTATCAACTTTGTTTTATGTATTTGAACCTGCAAACAAGCAGATTTCAATCAATATCATGAACGTTAAATTAACCACTAGTTATATAACATGAAACATACTTTCATTTGTCTTCTAGTTATTGAATGAACATACCACACTATTCGGAAGTCTTCGCAGAAGTCTCCATCTCTCAAATGAATTTTCGTAAGAAACTAAGGTATAATAATACAAATGAACTACTCACGATCTTAAAAGTAATATGTCTTCATATGACAACTCAAATTACTGTGAATGTTTCGATGCGTCACAACAATTTCAATGAAAATGTATATTCTGGAGTTCTAGTGAAATGCAGTGACCAGTGGAGTTCAAGCGGGTCAGTTGTGAGGTAGTAACTCACTGATGACAATGGTGGGTGTGTCGATCAATTAACACCGTTGCCCGTCGGCCGGCTCAGTGATCCAGTGGTTAAGTGCTTGCGCGCGAGACCAGTAGGTCCTGATTCGAATCCCGCGAGGCGGAATCGTGGATGCTTACTGCTGACGAGTCCCACACTAGGAAGAAACGGCCGTCCAGTGTTTCCAGGTTCTCCATGGTGGTCTAGCTTCAACTGACTCATGTTCTCAACTATTGAAAATGTAGTACTTTGCACACTGACAGATAATTCCCACTTAAACGTTAAAATTAAAACATGAAGTTCAGTGAAGGGATCTCTTTTCAACGAATTTATTATCAAGCTGTACAATCGTATATATACATATGAAATTTCTTGTTTTTGTAAAAGTACTAATTCCGTGAGGAAATGTGAACACAAATAACCAAGATGAAGTAATAGAAAGATTTTAATATTAGATTACGTAATGATGATAGTAAAAATAAATTTAGTGAATGTAATAAGATGATTAAAATCTTTTTGTTACAATAATTAAAGGTCATTAAAGGTCATAGGGGTATAAAAATAAATAAGGTGATTTGCTGAACGTTTATGAATAAAATAATTGGAACATAAGAAATAAATAAAGAGGAATGCAGTAATAATAATGATAATATTAATTAAGGCCGAGGTGACGATAACGATGAGATGTACTTCTTTTGTACGCATAGTTCTGGTTTGAGCTCATGGATGGTAAGAATTACTTACTTACGCCTGTTACTCCTCGTGAAGGAGCATAGGCCGCTCACCAGCATTCCCCATCCAACCCTGTCCCAAACAATCCTTTCCAATTCTCTCCAGTTGTTATTCATTGTTTTCATATCTGCTTCTATTTCTCGACGTAATGTGTTCTTTGGCCTTCCACTTTTCCGCTTCCTTTCAGGATTCCAAGTTAGGGCTTATCTCGTGATGCAGTTTGGTGATTTCAGTCATCTATGTTCTAACCATTTCCATCGTCTTTTCTTAATTTCCTCTTGAGTTGGAAGCTGGTTTGTTCTCTCCCACAGAGAGGCTGTTGTTGATGGTATTCGGCCAATGGATTTTGAGTATCTTGCGTAGACAACTATTTGCAAATACTTGTACCTTTTTGATGGTGGTTGTTGTAGTTCTCCAAGTTTCAGCTCCTTACAGTAGTTCTGACTATCTTGACGTTCATCTTGAAGATTCTTACTTTGATATTGGTTGAAAGTTGTTTTGAGTTCCATATGTTCTCCAATTGTAGGAATGCGCCCCTTACTTTGCCAATCCTCGTCCTTACGTCTGCATCTGGTCCTCCTTGTTCATCGATGATGCTTCCTAGGTATGTGAAGGATTCTACATCTTCCGGAGTTTCGCAATCAAGAGTGATTGTAATTGAGGACCATAGTTTTCCTTTTTTGTATGTTGAGGCCTACTGATACTGAGGCTGCTGCCACACGAGTTGTCTTCGTCTTCATTTGCTCGTGTGTATGGGATAAGAGAGCTAGGTCATCTGCGAAGTCCAAATCGTCTAATTGGTTCTCAGCTGTCCATTGTATGCCGTGTTTTCCCTCAGATGTCGAGGTCTTCATAATTCAGTCAACCACCAGAAGAAAGAGGAATGGAGAGAGTAAACAGCCTTGTCTGACTCCGGTCCTTACTTGGAATGCATCTGTCAGCTGTCCTCCATGCACGACCTTGCACTGTAGTCCGTCGTATGAGTTCCGGATAATATTGACAATCTTCTCAGGAACTCCGTAGTGACGAAGAAGTTTCCATAACGTCCTTCTATTTGCATTATCAGATGCCTTTTCATAATCAATTGAGTTGATGTATAGTGACGAGTTCCACTCATCTAATTGTTCGACGATGATCCGTAGTGTCGCGATTTGGTCTGTGCACGACCGATCCTTACGGAATCCAGCTTGTTGATCTCGAAGTTGGGCGTCTACTGCATTCTTCATACGGTTCAGCAGAACTCTGTTAAAGACTTTTCCTGGTACTGACAGTAGTGTAATGCCTCTGTAGTTTTCACATTTGCTCAGGTCTCCTTTCTTTGGAATCTTGATGAGGTGTCTTTCTTTCCAGTCCATTGGCACTTGTTCCTCCTCCCAAATCTTTTTGAATAGAATGTGAAGCATGTTTGTAGTTACTTCGACGTCTGACTTCAGTGCTTCAGCCGGTATATTGTTGGGTCCTGCTACCTTCACGCTCATGATTTGTCTGATGGCTATTCCAATTTGCCGTCGTTGGTGGACTGACATCTATAGGAAGATCCGTGTGTGATGCTTCAATGTCCGGTGGATTCATTGCAGCCGGCCCATTCAGGAGTTCCTCGAAGTACTCTACCCATCTGTTCTGCTGTTGTTGAATTACAGTGATTGGCCTACCCTCCTTTTCCTTGACCGGTCTCTCTGGTTTACTATATTTCTGTGATGGTTTCTTCGTCGTTCCATACAGTTCTTTCATACTTCCTTCTCTTGCAGCTTTTCCCGCTGTCGCTGTTGCTTCTTTCCAGTTATCCTCCATACTAGTTTCTCCTTCATCCAGTAGATCCTGCAAGGCTTGAAACCAGTTGTTGTGAGTTATCTTGAATTCGTTGAGTTTGTTAGTATCTCAAAGGAAGGCTGTGTTAAACATTTATGCTGCGGTTTTCCCAGTTGTCCATTGTTTCTTTAGCTTCAGTTTTGAATTGGCTACAACTAGGTGATGATCTGAAGCTGTGTCAGCTCCTCTCTTGGTTCTCACATCTTCCATTGTTCTTCGGAATTTTTTATTGCGAATCTGATCTATCTTGTTGTCTGTGGTGTTGTCCGATGAGATCCATGTAGCTTTGTGTATACGTTTGCGTGGGAATATTGTGCCGCCTATGACCAATTTGTTGAATGCACATAGATTTGCGAACTTTTCACCATTTTCGTTTCTCTCTCCTATTCCATGTCGCCCCATGATATCTTCATATCCGGTGTTGTCCATTCTGACATTGGCGTTTAGATCTCCCATCAGAATGGTGAGGTCCTTTCTTGGACACTTCTCTATGGTTGACTGTAGCCGCTCGTAGAATTGACCCCTAATGTCGTCGTTGCTTTGATTGATGCGTGCATAACATTGGATAAAATTCATCGTGATTCCCTCCTTCTTTGTTTTGAATGATACCTTGATAATCCTGGATCCATGAGATTCCCATGCTGTAAGTGCATTTCGTGCTACTTTGGACAGCATTAAAGCAACTCCCTGAGTGTGTGGAACATTGTCCTCTCCGTGACCGGAGTGCATCAGCATCTCTCCCATATCTAGCCTTTTCTGTCCAGCTTGGGTCCAGTGTGTTTCGCTGATTCCTAGTACTGTCAAGTTGTATCTCCTCATTTCTGTTGTTATTTGATTGGTCTTTTCAGTCTCCCACACTGTCGAGACGTTTCATGTACCTATAAAAATTGATGCTCTGGTTGTTAGAAGGGGCATCAGCCTCGTGACTTCCGAAGAATCTCCGCTTTCACCATGAAGCGTCATAGTTCTTCTAAATGAAGACCTTCTAACTCCCAGGGTAGAGTTTAAATGGTTTGAATTATTTTTTCTGGTTAGCGTTTGTTTAGCGAGTTAGCCTTCTACTGGATGGGGTCGCTAACCCCATACCCAACCCTCCTCCTTTACCCGAACCTGCGACCGGCAGTAACTCTAGAAGAGCTACAGGTGGAGTTATGGATGGTAAGAGCCTCGGCTGCTTTTAGGAGTTGGATACGGTAAATTCACTTCATAAAGTACATTTCATTACAGACGTCTACATTTGTATCAACTACATATCCAATGGAGGTGCCGGTTATCAGTAATGTCTATTATCTTTTTTAGGTTCAATTCTGGATAGTAATTACTCGATAAACTACTCAAAATTATACACCATTATAAATTATTCAAATCGTGTAAGGTGAAAGATAAACTGTTGTTGGTCTGTTTGTGCGAAACAACTGATTGAACTATCAAGGATGAATTTCACCGCTTTCACAAAATTATTTCACACTAATAACTAATGAATTTTGAGTCAGTTGAAAATAGACCACCATGGAAAACCTGGAAACACTGGATGGCCGTTTCATCCTATTGTGTGACTCCTCAGTAGTATGCATCCGCGATCCCCCCGCGAGATTCATATCCAGGACCTATCGGTCTTCCGCGCTAACAGTTAACCTCTAGACCACTGAGCCGACCGGCATCCAGCGGTTTTATTGTCTAAATTCAAATAATCCACGAAATTGAGCGACACATCTACCATTGTCTTCAGTGAATTACTATCTCACAACTGACCTGATTGAACTCCACTGATCACGGCTTCTCACTAGAACTCCAATGAATGCATGTTGAAGTCAGTCACTAGTGAGTATATGATGATTATAATCAGAGAGGTGTATCATGGAGATTGTAGTAATTTAAAAATTGAATTAATGAGTGAACCAAGGTTAGACCTCCGCAAAACCCTTCTCTGATTATAATTAATTTTTATTTAAACTTCACAACATCAAAGTTACCCCTAATTATTTAATAACATTAAATCTGACCAATTCGTAATGACTGTATTGTCAAAATTGCAATAACAAACATAAATTTTGATCTGTTTTCTGTTCAGAAATGATCTGTTCTGGATCACACCAACTATGAATTTTCAACCTATTTAAATGATAAACTGATAAGACAAGCAAACAGATCTATGTTTTTCAATGATTGGACTAGAGATATTAAATTTCTTACTAGATCATAGTTTTGTCCATTTTTCTGACATCCACTAAAATGATATTCCTTATAAGGACATTTGTTTGTAGAATTCTAACTATTTAAAAAGCGTGAAAACCTTTACTTTAATTTTCAACCCTAGCATTTAACTGTAAACTCTAATCCTAATTCCTCATACCATAATTATAATACTGATATGGACAATGAGTAGTTCACTTTTATAACATCCACTTAACTGATATGCCTTATAAGAACAACTCCTAGTAGAATTCTAACTATTTAAAAAGTGTGAAAAGTATTTGATCATCTCAATCAAACTGGGACGTCGTTAAATGTTGGTCAACAAAGTGTCGTGCTTTTAACTGTCATCACTTCGGGAATTGTCTTTCATACCATAAACAGTTATTTACAGTTTTTTGTTCCAAACTTGAAACAATCCGAGTACAGAAGTTACAATCAAGTGTTCGACTGTTACTTATCTTAACAGATTCACATCTGTTATTAAATTTATTATCAAGAAAATCATCATCAAGTCACTTGAATATTAAAGAGTGACTTAAACAATTACCGAACACAAACGACCACCTGACAAGCATCATTTAAAACATCTAGACAAAGTCATCATAGATTATATCACTGAATCTATTTATTATTCGTAAACCACATTTTGACCTTGTCACTTATAGACTTATTTATTCTGATTGTTATTGCCTGATAGCATATTTGGTGATTGCTTATCCCATTCATCATATTTCTGTAACTTGTTTTTGGTCTGACTACAAATATTAAATAACCCTTGATTGAATTGAGTTGACTCACTCACCTTCTTCACCGTGCATCATTTTGTTTCGCTTTTTCTTTCCTTCCTTCTCTCCGTCTCTCTTATTGTCTGTTCTGATCAACGACTATACAAAATATACGTATCCCGAATCCACTCACGCATTTCACTTATTTAATTCCGTGATTCACTTACGCCATTTAAGTTGATGATTATAAAAGAGGGTAGTCGGAATGTATATTTCGACAACAATCACAATACCATCTAATTTGAGTCAAATATACGACCACCAAAACTTGCTCATCGTGGACTGATGTCAGTGTTAAATAACGACATCTATTAATTTGTTGGTCGTCGGTGTAATTGTATGACGGAAAGATGAACAATTACCTAGTGAATCCGTATTATGGCCTTTAGTCAAGTCCAATTAAAAGCGTATCTTATGGAGCTTTTCTAATCACTTCACCTGAGTAATGAGTCAAGAATTCAAAGGGAACGTGAAACATGGATCACACGATACACATCTGACCTATATTTACAAACATATTTATGTAAACCAATGAGTGTGACCAATGAAAATAGCTGGTTTGTTGATTCGCTTACTCGAAGCAACAGATCAACACTTGTATTTATCACTTCTCAATTGACCTTATATTGATGTCACAAAATAAAATTATTCTCAACTAGTCTAGAATTTCAACAAAACACAGTCAAGAACTCAAATTTGAATTACGCAGTATAAGGTTGAACTGTATTTCCATGATAAGTTTTTGGTTTCTGTAACTTATCTGACAGAATGTATTTTTTATCCTTCTATGCTTTTATATATGCTAAAGATTGTAAACATTCTGTGGACCTTTTAACGACACCAATTCAAGTTTTGAACAATTCGATACACATTTCTGGAATCCTCTTCATCTTGATTATTATTTTCTAATCGTTGGCTTCTACACTTGATCATTTAAAACCACTGTTCTGAAGACTTATGAAATGTATTCGTAATCCCATCATCAAAAAAAATTGAAACCGCCTATACTTGTTTGAAAACTTCTGTAGTAAACGTCAAACAAAATTGACATATTCGCTTCAGTTTATCGACTTCACATCAAACTAGGCAATACAAAGGGAAGACTAACACAGTATCATTTACAAAGCTAATGAAAGAAAATAATAATAAAGATGTCAATTACGAACTGCGAACCTAAGGAAGTATAAACATATTCAAATGATACGCTTGAAATGTTCAAGTGGAATGAAAAAAATATTAGCTAATGTATTAGGTAAATTATTTGGTCGATCTAGCGTACATAGCGATCATTACATTGCAAACATTACAATTTGTCTCCATTATAATTCAACAAAGAATTATGATCGATTCAGTAAATATTATGATGCGATCAATTTACATTCTTTCCTAGTATACATAGATAGTCTTGTTTCAGATACATTTGAATGAAATACAAACATTACAGTATAATATATTTATACTATGCTGAAGGGATCACACAAATCTATCCATCTCGAAAAGGTCATTCTGACTAAATGTTAGTGTTAACACCTAATCCAGAATAAACTTCATTAAAGTTGTGTCGACAATTAACTTATGTTCAGACCATTTTTATTGCATTCACACACATACCCCGACTAATACACAGATTTTTAAGACTGATGATGAGTCTATGGTTTGAATCAAGGTAGTGGACGTTTCAACTGGATTCATGGAATCATTAATCTGTCTAAAGTTATTTCCTCATAGTTTTTAGTGGAAACTTCATGAACGTTCAGTCACTGTGTTTTGATCATCCAAATGTACTACGTATTCATCTGCAAACTGACTTGAAAATGTTTCCTCTAATTCAGTCTTTATTCTAATTGCCATCTGTTTTCCCTCCTTTTCTCCTCAATTCAATCTTCTGATACATCCCTTCCAATTTCGAACACCATTAAGTATAAATAAATATCTCTCTACATAAATAGCATATAACATAATATGGCTTTTCTCACCTTTCAGTAAGGTGTTACATACATGAAATAATAAACAAAAACGGTTCGTTCATTTCAGTCACTCCGTATGCAGGATAATATCACTAACATATGTGCTAGTGTGGTGTGTGCCACTTATGTTGACATATGTAATCAGTATGTAACACCAATCAGAAGTGGAATGCTTATCACATCAACATTGAGAATATTAAACTGAAGAGAATAGAAATGAAAATAGTGAAGAAGCAGAATAAAAACAGAATTGGAAGAATTATGAAGTATGTGAAGGACAACTGACAGATATGCAAATGATGCATTTGAAGTATGACTTTAGCATTCTAATGAATCACTGTGTGATTTTGCACTAGACAGAACAATTGATCTTCCGCCACTTGTCGTTCACTTCAATATTATATTATACTACAAGTGTTTATGTCTAACAGTGGTTATTAAAGTAAGTTCATGTTAACACATTTAAGGAACTATTATGCCAGTTTTCAACCTCAACTCTGTTACGATCTCCCTCCGAAAACATCCATCCACAATAGAATTAATCAACTGAAGCTTGATATATTTAGATAACCATGTGAAAAGCCGTTCACAATTTCGAGATTTACAATTAAATGTGCATGCAGTTTTCCATCAATCGTACATCTTACGTCAATATTACTTTGAACTATGAAATACTGATTCTGGTTTTGACGTTTAATGCATGTCTCACTGTAGTTGTATGGATAACGTATTTCAAGGTGCGAAGTTCGAGTCTTGGTATGGAATCAATATTAGGATGCAGGTGAATCCAGCTGACGAGCCCGGAATAATAAACACGCCTTTTTGATCACCCTGCCAGCCACTATCCTACACGCCAACATTCTTGTGACGTAATGACAATATTGAGGCAAACTAAAAGGAATGCAGATATTCCAAAACAAACTAGAAGCTGGTTTCCCTAACATCAGTAACTTTTACAAAATTACTTCAGTAGTTGCATTATTATCTGTACAGTTGTGTGTTCCACCATTGTTAATATTTGTTTGAAATGTACCAAAGTCCCATATGTACTTATAAAATATTTTATACCCACATTTATGATTTTATAAAAACCAGAAAAGTTGTTCTTTTAGCTTTTATTGGGAGGCAGTCGTATTGTAACATGGCACACCTTTACCTCCTAATTTATTAGGGAGTTTATCTAACAAGCATCTCCAAGTACCAGCTAAACGTTCGTATAAATTGTTCCTGAAAACAGATACAATAAAAGAGTTAGTGAGGTAAAAGTGAATAATTGATCTCACTCACCCAATCGACACTCATTGACATTGTCACAGATTCTCAGTCATGTAATAATCCAACTTTAACCACCAACAGGGTCAACAACCAAACCTCAACTAAATATTTTATACTTCCCAACACTGTACAAACCAACAGTCATTAAACTCCTGATCTGGTACTATGTCTTGCTTAGCAAATACCTAGATTTCTCCCAACTTGGTTATACAGCAGCTAACATTGATATGGACGATGGTTATGGCTACGTAATGATACCCCATATACCTCAGTCGATGAAGAATAATTACCTCAGCAATGCTAAACCTAACCTTAAGTTATCCTCCAATCTATCATTCTGTGATACGAGAGAAGAGGTTAGAAGACACGCATGATTTATATCGTGTAGTCAGCCTACATCTCCTTCATTCAAAGTCCATGTTTCATAATTCACTTTCAAATATTCGCTCATATGTTGATATGGTTCATTCTTGAAACAACGTTTTGCAATATCAAGGAGAGAAACAAATTTCGAATATAATTAGATAATCACTGAATGCAATCACAACACTGTAACTTGTCAACGTCTCCACAAAACTCAGTTACGACGTCTGCGTATTCAAAGACGATTAGTCAATCTTCATACAAGAGATCAATCCCTAGATAAGTATGAACTGATTGACTTTATAATCAATGTACAGTTGATATTTGAATAAAACAAATGCACACAGTGATAGTCTTGGAATTCTGAAACAATAAACAACTGTGGGTGTCTACGAATCAATGTACAGATCAGCTAAAACTTATCTCTTATAAACACGATACATGAAGGTGAGCTACAGAAAGTAACAAATTCTGTGTAGTGTGATTGACGTCACATTTTAAGTCAATACATGGATACACACTGATTTGTCTAACTTGGCAAACAACCAAACGAAACGTACATCCTAGAATCTCTTGTTAATTACAACTTATTGAACAGGACAAGTTTGACCATAGTTCCAAATATGGTTTGTGATATGGTATGTCAGAAATAAGCAATTTTAAGTTATATGAATATTGTGGTCCAGCTCACCAGATGCCCAAAATCAATTCTCTTTAAATAAGAATAAGTTCATGGCATTCACTAATTCTGTATATTTCAATTAGTAATTGCATAATGATGATTACCGTGCATGAGACTAAAGTCAAATAACATGGAAGTGTATGAACATTTGTTGAAAACACTATCTGAAATAACCTACAAATAATGACTTCACAAACTTAAATTGACACTCCATATTTATGTCAATTGTTTAATGTGTACCCTATGTCATGGGATGACATCTCATAAACAGCCCTGTGGAAAATACGAGACACTATTATCCTGAGTTGACTGGAGTTATATGTCAATTACTGAATGCTCTCTCAGTAGTCTAAACATGACCCACTTGACAAGAATTTTAGAGGTTGTGATTCCGATTTCTGGTGTGTTTGCCGTCTCGTGAAATGTTACTTTTAGGGACAAAACAGCTCTCTTGTCCTTCTTAGCTTTCAGTGGTTATTCTCATTAAATCTGTCCTTCACAAAACTATAAATTGTAAACCGACAACGATGTTGGTAGAAGTTCATTTATGTATATGACTAAACTTAACAGGCATTGCTTACAACAAATGAAGCACAAAGTTACATTCCGACAATAATTGATATCACCACAAACATAAAAATCTACACATGTAATGAAAACATTTACTCAGACAGATTCAGATTATTTCTGTTGCCAGTAGTATATGTATCAACGCATACGTAGCCAGAAACATTCCGTAAGAAAAATAAGAACTCCGGTAACAGTTTCGTTGTAATCTCCCAATCCAGTCAAAGCTTTATAAGAGAAGGGGTTTAATGGATATTATAGTAATTCTAATAGTTGAGATCATGAGTCAATTGAAGCTAGATCACCATGGAGAACGTGGAAGCACTGGATGGCCGTTTCCCACTTTATAAAACACATAATTTCGTGTTTCTGTAAGTATAGTTTAATATATACGAGCAATTACTTAATAAGCTTCTTAGCATTGTACCCTGTTCAGTTGCACCCTGATCTCTTCTATTTAATTATGAAGAATGTGTAAACTGGAAACCTTGTCAAATCAGTTAATGGCATTGAGTAAATATCACTTGGACTTACTCCACATTGAAAACCACTAATGAAATCATCAATGACACCAACATCAAAATGCATAGTGTGAGTCATATATAATATGTAACTCTGCATTGTATTACACAGTTATTAAACGCTTGTTAGAATCCTTAATTTGACAGGAGTAATTCACCTAACTATTTACCAATCATTTTCATTTTCGAAATTTCAAACTTCGCCTGTAGCTCTTCTAGAGTTACTGCCGGTCTCAACCCTTGGTAAAGAAGGAGGATGAGGCATGGTGTTAGCGACCCCATCCCGTAGAAAGCCAACTCGCTAAAAACACTAACCAGAAACAATATTTCGAAACTTCACCACTTAACACCATTTTCTGATTGGTAAGTGAGAAATAAGAGGACGTATCACATCAGTTCTCTTAGAGATTATTTCACACTTCTGAAAACACATAGCGTAGGAAATATTTCCTCTTATGGGATTCCTAAATATAAAGAAACTCGTAATCAATATTGATGACCACTTGTGATATTTATTATATTGATTGTATATATCTCATTAGTCTATAGCCTGAATGAATAATTGAGTTTTATTTCGGTACATTTCAATGGACTTACCACCTCCTAATATAGAAAAAACAGATAACAATATTAAGGATAGAAATTTGTTATACAAGTTACATCTCAAATGATAGAAAGAACCAACCACTTCATCTTAGATAAATCACAAAAAGATACCTCATATAAAATGCACAGATTTGTCAATGATGAAGCACCGAAACAATCATTCTATCCTTTTGATCGATATTCATAAGATCAGTATCTCTTATGATGTATTAGGGACAGTGTCAATTACCTATCAAGCGTTGACACACCTTGTTCTTAGTGTTATATCTCTTGTTACTATTTTGTTTCTACCAGCTTCACAAATTATTTCATACATGTCAGGTATATGTTTTAGTGGGAGAGGGAATATAATACAACATATTGAATTCATGTATTGTCGATGTCCAATATTTTCACGTTCGCTTTCTTCAGGTCAATGTTTTATCGGGATGATATTCGTATACTTAAGATCCGAATAATCATATTTACCCTGAAATATGAACCCACATTCGAAATATTCTTGATTAATATCATTTACTCCACTTATTGCTTGCTTGAACTCGTTCTAAAGGAATCACGAAACAATAAACGTTATGTCATTTATATGAATTACCGGTTCAAACTACAGCATTACAATGTAGTTAGAACTGTTTACAGCCATGTAGACACTACACTGGTCAGCACATTTATAAGACGAACAAATCAATGCTTACCTTTCCCTTCATGTAGTAGAAATATTAGAAAAGACAGGAAGAAATAACTAAGAAATTTATTCATAAATCCAAAGGATTATCTATGATATATAATAGAATCGGTTATATTTCCATGATAATCTATGCTAGAATGCGAGTTTTATACAGTTTAGACTGAGAAGGTGCATTGTTCCTTAGCTCTTATGGACTATAAAAGCATTATGTCATCGAATGGATCTAGTTTCATTCACTTCCAAATGCCACCATAGGATCAATTAGTCTGGATAGTCAAAGATCTTATCCGACAAATCAATTCTAGTTAACTATTTCAAGTGAATTCAACATAGACCTGTTACAACTTCTCTACTGAACTCATAATCTTACTACGCTGAAAACGAATTCTTTATCGATGTCTTCATATTAAAGTTGTATCTGGACAAGGTTTTAAAATGAAACAGAGCTGACATATGATGATGGCTGATTGGTTCCAATGTCTTGAATAAACTTTGTTTGGACATGTGTTAGCTAAGTATAATACGACAATAATAATTAGAACATATACCAAGCTACATAGTGCACTTCATTAGGTATAAACATGTGTTAGTTTAGTTATGTCTTACAGTAAACTATTCATTCACATTTCTGACCTTTCTAAATTTTCATCATATTTTCATCAGAAAGCATCTCGTTGTTACCCTACAGCATTGAATTACAAATGAATAATTAAATGCATCATGACAGCTCATATCACAGTAGTACGTGTAATACACATGCCCTTTATAGACTGAAAATTAATGGAGTAGGTTTATAATAAATAGGTACATACTGAATGAGAACAGTGATCGCTTACAATGAAATTGTTCTCCTTTGTCTACCATGGTTTTCAAATGATCTCTTATTCTAGCGTTCATTAAAACTACTGGACTTCTAAGAAATTCGCTTGAATATTGCAAGTTTTACATGTGCACTAAAGAAAATTCATGTTAACTGTCGTTGAAATTTCAGATCAAGAACCCTGATACTTTAAGCTTTGTTGACTGGTATAGTGAGTGTACTCACTGTACATTTTGTACTCGGTAACATATTTCCATGGTTTATTCTTACTGAATTCAAATAATCTGAGTAATCACATTATGTTGACCACTGTTGCTCATCATTTCACTGAGTTAATCATTCCAATGACTACATTATCTTAAAATTATATAATACCAGAAATTTAAATTCATCGTGCATTTTGTTTTTTATCCTAACCTATACATGAGTGACCCTTGCCGCCAATAGTTGGATCCATTCCATCTAAAAGGCATTTGAAAGTTCCACTTAGTCGTCCACAGAAATTCTTCCTGTAAAAAGATTATTGAAAACGCTGATAAGCGTCACCTATTAACAAATGATTTAAATTAACAATGATATAATTCATATATATATATATACTGGTTGTTTAGATGTTTCTATTAATGTTGAGGGCTGCAATGGACAAGTCCATCCAGCTGACGATTCCTAACTGGGACGGAACCATCACCCTAGATTCCACTCCTTATCACCATACGTCACTGTCATAAAGCGATGTTCTGAAAGTTCAACAAATAACATTGACTAGTCACCATTAATTGCCTGCTACATAACGCAAAATTTATTCGAGTAGGATAATTAATCATACATATAAGTTAAAACATGTGATACACTTCCAAATATTTTATCATGCAGTAGTAATTGCTGAAGTGTAGCGAAGTGTGCCATTTAAAGCGTTGCAAAGCTTGTTTGGGCTTCAAGATTATGGGTAATATGAGCATATCAATATATGAATCAATGACCAATCACACATAGTTTGTGACAACGTGTTTTAGTTGCCAATCCGAAGTGACTATTGAACTATACGCATTAAATTAACTCGAACCGAAACTAATTCAGTCAAAATATTAAATGAATAAAACCACACTTCCAGTTTAACAAAGTCACTCAAGAGTGCATTAACGTAAAAGTATGTATTCGAAAAACTTGTTTTCATGACAAAGACAGGACAAACTCAAAATGATATTTGAAATGTCACTTTAAGAAATGTATATGAATGTTTGGATCCCCGTTACCTTGAATTCATCAATAACTTCAGAGATAGAGTACTGAAGTTAAACTTACTTCAAAGAATAACTTATGAGTGTGAAAGTCGAATTTCCGTGAAATCTAGACCAGTATTCTAATGAGAAATCATGATTGGTGGAGCTTAACTGTGTCGATTGTGAGGCAGTAACCCACTAAAAACAATGAAAGATGATAACGCAATGTTGTGGATTGATTCATGTTATACTTGCACACTATTGAAAGCCAACTCAGTGAGCAAGAGCTCAAGAGTTTGCGCACACGACAGAAAGTCATGTGTTCGATTCCCACTGCCATCCCTGTTTGTATACGAGTACAGCTGAAGGGCCCCATAGTAGGACGAGACAGACGTCATATGTGATAGCATACACTTTACACCAGCAATCACATACGCAGTTATATCACATGGTCATGAAACTCTGAAATCGTTATACAGCATATATCATGACTCTACAATTTAGCAAATATTACATAGATACAATCATAAATTCAATAAACAATCATTGACAGATATTTATTATTCAGCAATAAACAATTTCTTTTAAGACAATATCATAAAATCACACTCACCATAGTTCTACAATAAACTCTCTAACAAAAATCATTCATAATATCTGACATAAAATTTCAAAATATACATCACTATTAATGAATGGACAGTAAAATGTGAACTGTGTTGATGATAGTTTTTAATGCTTCATTTAACAGTATTTTACAAAAGACTATTTCAATCGCTTGTTCAGTGTTTTGTGAGGTATATATAAAAGTCTTCATTATCTTTACAACACTTATGAAGTATTCTCTATTAATCGTTCATCAATGACGATTGTATATCCATGAAGCTGAAATTTCAAAACTACTATACTGTAGTTCATAATTAGATTTTAAAAAGTAGTCTTCATTAGAAAGTGTGGAGATAAATAAATCCCCGAAATCAATAGAACTGCAAGTCTTCGACATTTCATGCTGACCACATTAGCTTTATTGGATCCATCTAGTTGAAGGCGCTCAATCACGCACCCACATCAGATCACGAGTGGATACACCGTGCGATACATATTCTACAACCGCTAGACAGCTTAGATTATTCACTTCTCAATATATCGATAGCATTTCATAAAGTATCTTCGAACCTCTTCGCTTCTGACTTCTGATTTCACCGGGTTGACATATTTTGATTATAAAATGTGTTACTGGTTAAGGTGTTGTCAAACTCCGAATACTCTTAACATCTTTAAAACAAGTTTTATGTAGACATCATTTACTGTCTGTCATTTAAATCGAATGTAACACATGTATTGTGTTGTGAATTTCAATGTACCAGTTATAAGAGAAAAATGATATTTCAGTTTGTGGAATTATCGAAACCATGAAGACTGACATTCTTCTATTTTAACTGATACAGAAAACGTTGAAGTAATCACTTGTGTATGAATAAACAAATTACCACTTGTAGACATTAAAAGTGCAACTAAACGTTTCTGTCCAACGAAAAATGGTAATCCCACATTTCATAGCACAAACTGATCTTAGTTAGGCACTCATTGGAAACCAGCATTTACTGGACAGCCGTTTCGTCATAGTATGTAACACACCATCAAGGCGAACTTCATCAAAGAACCTACTCAATACATTCACGTCCAACTAAAAGCACTTAACTTATGGACTACTGAAAGAGTTCCTAATGGTTTGAGTTTCTAATTTCAATTCATCTACGACGTTCCTCGACCACTACGTAAGGGTCACATACTCAAACAAAGAAGCTGCCAATTAGTTCCTGGTTCTCAGTAGTTGACTAACTAACAAAGCACTAACATACACTTGCATGTTTCATCTTAGCATTTAGACAAATTTTAATAACTAAGATAGCATGTAACAATCCGATCATTTTCACTTTTCTAATACATCTATTCTCTTCATAAGAAATTATGATCGACAGTAAATATAACCATTATATCCATGCTTTCGGAATTCGACACTTATGCAGCTCATTTATGCTTGTTTATATGTTTGTACACTTATTAGTTTAACCAATGCTTGTTTAGTTGACTAAATACGAATTATCTCTTATGAGTTATATTAAAGCTTGTAATCCGTAATATTCTGATTGGGCTCGATCGTCATCATCGCTTCACATCTTACTGTCTGTCTGATTACATAAATGTCAGAAATCACTTCATTCAACTCCTCCTACACTCAGCCGAAGTAAAATATGCGAAGTCAAACAGAGTACTTGTATTTATGGTTCATTCGTCGTTTTTTCCTTCATTATTCCTTATAGAATTATTAGATTGTCAAAAGATTAACCCGCGCTGTAGACGATGAAATTCAATAATCTTCACAGTACCCTATAAACGGAAATTCATTCAATGGTTATGGACAAAATTCAAAAGTGGGGTGACGAATAAATTAATCATGATATATATATATATATATATATATATATATATATATATATATATAAACATACATAAAACCAGGTGAAACTATGGGTTTACTTACACGAGATCAAAGACTCCTTCAACAATAATTTGACCATATGCTTAATCAAACTGTTATTTGTGTTATAGTTTAAATTCTACTTTATGGAAGAACATTCATTCATTGATTCATTAACTCAGTAAATTCAATGGCAGAGCAACATTATTAATTACACATGTTGTATGATCATACAAGATGCTAATTTAACGATATATGGTTATAGTGGGATAATATGTTGATAAGTGAGCTTAAATAGTTATTTTCAAGAATGCTGTTTGTTCTTGAAAAACTTAATTTAAACAGTTTAATAACAAAAGTAACTAACTAAAACTTGAAACAACACTATCAAGGTATTTGGACTATTAAAAATTTGAGATAGTATAGTTTGCCTATATTTAAAACTACTCAAAAGACGTTAACAACCGAAGTCCTTCGTGTAACTCTACATTTATCCCTCCATTGATGGCTTTATATTTCAGCTGTAATAAACAAAACTACATTAGTAATCCTGTTACATATTACTGAAAGTATCTTAAAAATCTTAACCAATGTACACTTTCAGTGTGTACATCAGGATTGTTCGAGAATATTTCACATGTCTCCTTCAATCAATAATTCTGTTCGCACACTCTTCAGATTTCGTTGAACTGTTATAAACCACTACAACAAACTTCTATAGATTCTTCTTGAATGATCGTTCGTAAACTGGCACTTCATTGTGTCTGTTACATTGTGATTAAAGCCAATTGTTACTTGTTTATAAGACCTTCAGCTAGACCAATTCATAGTCAGAATCAATAAGTGCCACTGATATATACAGTACAATTGCATTACTGAATATACCGATGATGATGATGATGATGATCACCATCATCATTTGACTCCATTTGAGATGGTTCTACTAGTATTTTATCGTAGGTTTAGTTTTCATTACATCTTCATTGAATCTTCATGTTTCTCTTGAACTACGTCTAAGTTGTTTTATTCGATATATAGTTATGGCGGCTGCCATATTGATTCGCCATCCTTTTTGATTGTGCTGATTGAATCGACTGAAAATGTACATTTTTGATTGTCCAATCGAAGCTCTCTCCCTGAATTTGAAACACTCCCTGTCATAACGTGATCTATCCACAAAGGATAGAATAACATGTATTTGTTCCACTTGGTAATTCTCTTAAATTCCCTATCAAATTATATATTTCATGTAATTTAGATTTGACTATCGACTGAACAATTATTGGTTCGAAAACAGGGTGATAATATTTCTTTACGTGATAATGTGCATTTGCATTTATGATGAAATTTCGAACCACTTCACATCCAATAAATTTCTTTTGTGTTCGACTGAGAAATATCACGTATCTGAACTAACTTAAACAGTTATTCCTCATTACAAACTATTTTGATTTGGAAGGTAAAACAACGGAGTTCTGGGAACTGAAATTACATATTACTACATATATGTATATCACAACGAAATCGAAGAGTCCGTCTGAATTCATCTCCTTTAGCTAAATGTTTCAGCCACCATTATTTATTCAGATTATCATATATTTAAATGAACAAATATTATTCTATCAGTGTATTCACTTCTTATTCTTAATCAATACGATTTCTATAACTGTGATAGTTAATACTTCACTGTGATAAATTAGCTTTATACGATACTCGTGTCAGCCATGATTTGCTCTTATTTCGTTTTCGGAAATATGTTCAGATTTGCTCAATGAAATATTCATTTTTGTCTCAACATAAACTAACTTCAATAGAATTCTGTCACTGGTGTTTTACAGCTTCATTTACAATGTAAGAATTTAGATGTCTTTTAACAGTTGGATTCATGAGTCAATTAAAACTGAATAACAATGAAAAGCACGGAAGCACTGGAATTTCGCACCCGAAAACGTAGGTCCTGGGTTTGAGTCCCACAAGTGGAATCGTGGATGAGCACTGTTGAGGAATTCCATACTAGGACGATGTAGTGCTCAAGCTTTATTCGACTATTAAATTACTTAAATCTCCAAAAACCCTTACTTTCTGATAATTTAAAAGTCATTGTCAAATAAAATAGCACATAGGTTGTTATGAATATCATTGATTATTAAACTATGAAATGAAATACATTTGCGAAAACAGCTTAATTTATCAGATTCGTAAAAATCCAATGCGTAGTTTCAATGATCGAAATTCTCACTCTTACTTCCATTCATTGTTCACAGTTCCATTTATGAAAAATAAATAATCAATCTTATGAACTTACCTTTATCAGCTGAAATCAAAGAGAACTGTCGATGTTGACTATACCCAATATTAGTCGATCAATATGTATGTACATAATACTGTAGGGATACCAGTAGAATTCATCGAAAACAATATACCCTGTTCATATATCTGTGTTTTGTTATGATGTGCATTTTGAAACAGTTCAAACATTCAACATTCGTCATTTTTATCAATAAAGTGAATTAAACATATCTGAAACTGGGCGAAGAGGATGACCTGTCTTGTGAACTTTGGGTAAATCATATAGTCACGTTGTGTTCGATCCGGTGGGTTTAACATACATGACTCACTTAAACCCATTAAATCGAACACACTGCGACTATTTGATTTTTATCCATACTTTAATGATGGTGAAAAGGATCTATTTAAAATTGAGAACTTATTGTTGACGCTTTTCAAGATAGCCTGAGTATTTCAAAACACAACATTATGAGAACACAACAGTGATCTTCCAGATGTTCATACATGACATGTAGATAAACGCCTCCTTCTGTCACAGAACTGTTTCACAAGGCTAGTTTCACTCGCTAATCAACTTTTACAAACATTTGTATTACGTTTTCTTCGCGATTTCATTCTAGTCAATATATTTAACCGCATTTTATGCATCTCGAGTGTTATAGCACTCGATACTTCAATGACAGGTTTTCATAATCTGTAAAAACTACAGTGAAGTTAATGTGAACGGAACGTCATTCAAATGACTTCACATCGTAACATACCAATGCCAACTGACAACTACTCTTCATAGACTTGACGGATCACCAATATTACTCTGGTCAGATCAAAATATTCAATCTGTCAACATGACGTCTTTGTTTACTCAGTTTTAAAATAACTACACAGTGAAGATTAAATAACATTCAGGTTGTTTATGCAGTGTTTCATCATTGCAATACATGGTTATATTGATAACAATCAAAGCTAAACAATTTCCTATTCAAAAACGAAGAATATTTGAGCGAACAATTGTTTTCAATAACTTCATCATCAGGCTCTACAGTTATAAGTCCATAATTATAATATTTTACAAAGGCCAAAAATAATAAGGCATGTATTAATGAATTTGACAATGTTATGTGTTAAAAATTGGTGAACCTATTCCTTCACTCAAATATCTGTGAACTAAGGAGTTGCAGACCTAAAAATACAATCACACTCTCATCATATACCTTCAACTAATATGATACAAACGGTCAGTTTTATCTTCTTCAATTATGTATTCCCTACTTCGAACTCATTAACATCTCATTATTGACAAATTTCATAAGTCTAGTACGAATTGTAACTAAATCAATATAAACATCTATACCCATAGGATCATTTTATTTGTTCACATCAGGCATTACACAACATGATGGAATTCGGTTATCACTGATAACACCTCATAATCAGGAACATAATTATTCATACAAATTTATAGTCTGAATGTTACAAGACTCACCATTCACTCCATTAAGTGAAAATATTGGCAAGATGAACACTATACTCAACAGAAAATTACTCATACTCATGATTATTTATTATTCTCTAATCAGTTAATTTTGTAGAAACACGTTCAGTAAAATCGTAAAATACACGCGCCAAAAACTAACGTGATGATCCAATTAGTATGACTAACATGTGTACAGTCACCACCAATCATTAACATTTCTAGGAACAAATGAAGTGTCTACTTCTCACTCACTTTCGAATAAGAACAATTTATTAACCAATAAAGTAAATGTATTTAAAACAAGAACAATAGACGTAGTAGAATAACAATGGATTCATTATATTTCTCAGATCTTTCTTCTCATCATCTGCTTACAATCTAAACACAATAGTGTTGATCATTCAAATCAGTGTACATGGGAAAGTAGTGTATGAGAACACTGTCATCTTACCGGATTAGCTAAATTAACCAATGTTTACAAGATCTACATATTAACAAATGTGAGATACAATGGTCGAACAATAACATACATGTTTTATAATTGACAACTGTTGAATTTCGTAGCAACTATTTCTCCCTCATGCTTCCACTAATTACATTTAAACTTCAACATACATTTCAAAGTGTATCGTCTTCTCAGAACGCATCTGTAATGCATTTCGACAACATAATAAGTACAAACTTTCAAAAGAAGCGATCGAACCTAGTCAAATCACAAGTGTGTAAATATGAAATTTCACTTGTCACTCAGTATCCGAACACTCATGTTTAGTATCTGTTTCAGCGAGTGGACGGATACGGTATATTCAATACATCCATTGTCTTCTGAGTCATCTTACTTCCACTATTCTAGCAGTCCTCTTACTTTCCCTGAGTTCATTTTGTTAAGTATTCTAACGCTTTCCATTCAAATATATGTCTATAACTGTTCACATTGATATAAAAGAACTCAGCTCTTTCAGTTTCATAGCCAAACACTGTTTAGATAAATTAAGATAGAAGGAGGAATTTATTTGCTCGAAATTATATCCATCAAAGCTCACTTAACCCATCCAATAGAAGTTAATTGACTTGACTTTTTTGTCATCTTGTCATTTTGAACGCATCAAACTGACTGTACCAACTTCAAATGCCCTAATCATCTTATCGAAATCGTTTCAATCCTCTCCACGTAGTCTATGAATATCTGTTGGCTAGTATCTACATTTCGTAAATCGTAAACACCTTTACCGTCACAACTACGTTATTAAATATACCACAGATATTTGGGGTTCGACAACACCTTCGCTCGTAACAATTTCATAATCGAAGGATACCAATCCAATCATACTTAAAAATCATCAATGAATGACTCCGAGTATATATATTCAAGCGGTTGTGAATCTGTCGAGTGTGTTGAATGGACACCAGAGTGAAAACAACAGAATATCTTGGTAAAATATGAGAACCATACATTGAATACTTCATTTGCAAATATTCATCATGTGTATCTCACATTCTATAGGATTCTTCTAATTCACAAATTCTTTCTATTTCCATTTCTATTCTCTCCAACTCGATCCTCTTAGCCTTCTGATTCCAGATTTTCCGCTTACGATTGGTGTTATATACTAATTATGTCTGTCGACATAAGTAGCACTCACCACATTAGTTGCGAGGATGTGTAGCACAGCATACACACTCATGACATGATGCATATGAGTGACCGATTGCCTCATCTACTCTATATTCACTAACACTTATGAGGTTGAGTTAAATGTTGAAGACCTACAGAACTATGTATTTGGGGAAGCGGTTGATCATCACATCATTAAGTAAACCTAAAGTATTTGTACTTGACCACTTTTTACAACGATGAATGTGCCCTTTACTTCATTAAAACATATGAACTAAATCACAATGTAGTCAGATTGTGAATCGTTCCTCCATATTCGGAGAGGAATTAGCTCGAATATCACTATATGGGTTTAGGAACATTTCGAAATGACAATATCAATCACAATGAACACATTCGTTTCAATCCAATGATTGCTCATCAAATTCAAGACAGTATAGCGAGAATAGTAATGAAATAACATTGATGAAATCAATCAGATCGAAGATGTTATTTGTCGTTAGTATGTAAATATGTCACTTCCGAACTAACCATCAATCCACATAGAAATTCGCTCAAACGATAAGTTTGAAATACGTAAGGAATGATATGGAGAAATCGAAGTAAAATTTAGTTAAATGGTTGATTCAGTGTACATAATGATCATACCAATACAAACAATAAAAATTTTCTATCATAAAATAGTATCTAATTCTAATTCTTTTCTATTTACATTGTGACTAAATTTACATTACATTACACCAACAATTATCATTGATTGGATAAATGTGAGAAATCAGTCATGGAAGATGAAATTCTAAACTCATTTCTTTGATTTTCTCATCTGTAATACATTGTTGATCTTGTTTCAGACAAGCGTATCTAGAATGCAAACATCATATCAAATTCGTATACTTTATAGAACTTGCAATCGGCAGTTTACACAAGTTTATTTGTTTTCACATGGACATGTAGAGTAAATATTATCATGATCACACAAGGCAGTGTAAAATGAATTACAATATTGTAAATAAGATCATGAGTATTAATTCAGATCATCATAGAACATCATTCACACACAAATTCTAGATTTCGCATAATATAAAGAAATAGCAACCTTAGCAAACTATAGTGTCTTCTGTGAAGATGATATTCTTATGTTTGTGAAACGGTGAGACTATGATATTTTGGACGAACTAATGAAATGAAGCATAGCATGTGTTGAATTTTGGCACGAAATTCATCCAATCGAATGATTATCAGCGTTTCGGTAGCGTATTTGATGTCAGTTTACTTAATGATGTGATGATCAACCGCTTCCCCAAATACATAGTTCTGTATGTCTTCAACATTTAACTCAACCTTATGAAGGCAATCGGTCACTCATATGCATCATGTCATGAGTGTGTATGCTGTGCTACACATCACCTCGCAACTAATGTGGTGAGTGCTACTTATGTCGACAGACATAATTAGTATATAACACCAATCGTAAGCGGAAAATCTGGAATCAGAAGGCTAAGAGGATCGAGTTGGAGAGAATAGAAATGGAAATAGAAAGAATTTGTGAATTAGAAGAATCCTATAGAATGTGAGATACACATGATGAATATTTGCAAATGAAGTATTCAATGTATGGTTCTCATATTTTACCAAGATATTCTGTTGTTTTCACTCTGGTGTCCATTCAACACACTCGACAGATTCACAACCGCTTGAATATATATACTCGGAGTCATTCATTGATGATTTTTAAGTATGATTGGATTGGTATCCTTCGATTATGAAAGTGTTACGAGCGAAGGTGTTGTCGTATCCCAAATATCTGTGGTATATTTAATAACGTAGTTGTGACGGTAAAGGTGTCTACGATTTACGAAATGTAGATACTAGCCAACAGATATTCATAAACTACGTGGAGAGGATTGAAACGATTTCGATAAGATTATTAGGGCATTTGGAAGTTGGTACAGTCAGTTTGACGCGTTCAAAATGACAAGATGACAAAAAAGTCAAATCAATTAACTTCTATTGGATGAGTTAAGTGAGCTTTGGGTAATATAATTACGAGCAAATAGATTCCTCCTTCTATCTTAATTTATCTAAACAGTGTTTGGCTATGAAACTGGACGAGCTGAGCTCTTTTATATCAATGTGAACAGTTATAGACATATATTTGAATGGAAAGCGTTAAAATGCTTAACAAAGTGGACTCAGGGAAAGTAAGAGGACTGCTAGAATAGTGGAAGTAAGATGACTCAGAAGACAATCGATGTATTGAATATACCGTATCCGTCCACTCGCTGAAACAGATACTAAACATGAGTGTTCGGATACTGAGTGACAAGTGACATTTCATATTTACACACTTATGATTTGAATAGGTTCGATCGCTTCTTTTGAAAGTTTTTACTTATTATATTGTCGAAATACATTACAGGTGCATTCTGAGAAGACGATACACTTTGAAATGTATGTTGAAGTTTAAATGTAATTAGTGGAAGCATGAGGGAGAAATAGTTGCTAGAGTAACTCAACAGTTGTCAACTATAAAACATGTATGTTATTGTTCGACCATTGCATCTCACATTTGTTAATATGTAGATCTTGTAAACATTGGTTAATTTAGCTAATCCGGTAAGATGACGGTGTTCTCATACACTACCTTCCCATGTACACTGATTTGAATGATCAACACTATTGTGTTTAGATTGTAAGCAGATGATGAGAAGAAAGATCTGAGAAATATAATGAATCCATTGTTATTCTACTACGTCTATTGTTCTTGTTTTAAATACACTTACTTTATTGGTTAATAAATTGTTCACATTCGAACGTGAGTGAGAAGTAGACACTCTTCATTTGTTCCTAGAAATGTTAATGATTGGTGGTGACTGTACACATGTTAGTCATACTAATGTGGATCATCACGTTGGTTTTTGGCGCGTGTATTTTACGATTTTACTGAACGTGTTTTACAAAGTTAACTGATTAGAGAATAATAAATAATCATGAGTATGAGTAATTTTCTGTTGAGTATAGTGTTCATCTTGCCAATATTTTCACTTAATGGAGTGAATGGTGAGTCTTGTAACATTCAGACTATAAATTTGTATGAATAATTATGTTCCTGATTATGAGGTGTTATCAGTGATAACCGAATTCCATCATGTTGTGTAATGCCTGATGTGAACAAGTAAAATGATCCTATGGGTATAGATGTTTATATTGATTTAGTTACAAGATTTTGTTGATACAATCAATACAATAGGTATTAGACTTATGAAATTTGTCAATAATGAGATGTTAATGAGTTCGAAGTAGGGAATACATAATTGAAGAAGATAAAACTGACCGTTTGTATTATATTAGTTGAAGGTATATGATGAGAGTGTGATTGTATTTTTAGTTCTGCAACTCCTTAGTTCACAGATATTTCAGTGCCTTATTATTTTGGCCTTTGTAAAATATTATAATTATGGACTTATAACTTAGAGCCTGAATAGGAAATTGTTTAGTTTTGATTGTTATCAATTGTTATCAACTACTTATTGCCAGGATGAAACAATGAGTAAACAACCTGAATGTTATTTAATCTTCACTGTGTAGTTATTTTAAACTGAGTAAACAAAGACGTCATGTTGACAGATTGAATATTTTGATCTGACCAGAGTAATATTGGTGATCCGTCAAGTCTATGAAGAGTAGTTGTCGGTTGGCGTTGGTATGTTACGATGTGAAGTCATTTGAATGACGTTCAGTACACATTAACTTCACTGTAGTTTTTACAGATTATGAAAACATGTCATTGAAGTATCGAGTGCTATAACACTGGACATACATAAAATGTGATTAAATATATTGACTAGAATGAAATCGCGAAGAAAACGTAATACATATATTTGTAAAAGTTGATTAGCGAGTGAAACTAGCTTGTGAAACAGTTCTGTGACAGAAGGAGGCGTTTATCTACATGTCATGTATGAACATCTGGCAGATCACTGTCGTGTTCTCATATATTTTGTTTTGAAATACTCAGGCTATCTTGAAAAGCGTCAACAACAAGTTCTCAATTTTAAATAGATCCTTTTCACCATCAATATACCATTGATAAAAATCATATAGTCGCAGTGTGTTCGATTTAATTGGTTTAAGTGAGTCATGTATGTTAAACCCATTGGATCGAACACAACGTGACTATATGGTTCACCCTAAGTTCACAAGACAGGTCATCCTCTTCGCCCAGTTTCAGATATGTTTAATTCACCTTATTGATAAAAATGACAAATGTTGAATGTTTGAACTGTTTCAAAATCCACATCATAACAAAACACAGATATATGAACAGGGTATATTGTTTTCAATGAATTCTACTGGTATCCCTACAGTATTATATACATACATATTGATCGACCAATATTTAGTATAGTCAACATCGACAGTTCTCTTTGATTTCAGCTGATAAAGGTAAGTTCATAAGAGTGATTATTTATTTTTCATAAATGGAACTGTGAACAATGAATGGAAATGAGAGGAGAATGTTGATCATTGAAACTACTCATTGGAATTTTTACGAATCTGATAAATTAAGCTGTTTTTGCAAATGTATTTCATTTCACAGTTTAATAATCGATGATATTCATAACAGCCTATGTGTTATTTGATTTGACAATGACTTTTAAATTATCAGAAAGTAAGGGTTTTGTGGAGATTTAAGTAATTTAATAGTTGAATAAAGCATGAGCACTACATCGTCCTAGTATGGATTCCTCAACAGTGCTCATCCACGATTCCGCTTGTGGGACTCAAACCCAGGAACTACGGTTTCGGGTGCGAAATTCCAGTGCTTCCATGCTTTTCATGGTTATTCAGTTTTAATTGACTCATGAATCCAACTGTTAAAAGACATCTAAATTCTTACATTGTAAAACAATGAAGCTGTAAAACAACAGTAACATTTAGCAAAAAACGAGTAGATGAATTCAGACGGACTCTTTGATTTCGTTGTAATATACGGACTCTTCGATTTCTGTTGTAATATGTACTTTCAGTTCCCAGAACTCCGTTGTTTTACCTTCCAAATCAAAATAGTTTGTAATGAGGAATAACTGTTTAGGTTAGTTTAGATACGTGATATTTCTCAGTCGAACACAAAAGAAAGTTATTGGATGTGAGGTGGTTCGAAATTTCATCATAAATGCAAATGCTACATTATTACGTAAACAAATATTACCACCCTGTTTTCGAACCAATAATTGTTCAGTCGATAGTCAAATCTAAATTACATTAAATAGATAAATTGATAGGGAATTTAAGAGAATTACAAAGTGGAACAAATACATGTTATTCTATCCTTTGTGGATAGATCTCGTTATGACAGGGAGGGTTTCAAATTCAGGGAGAGAGCTTCGATTCACAATCAAAAATGTACATTTTCAGTCGATTCAATCAACACAATCAAAAAGGGGGCGAATCAATATGGCAGCCGCCATAACTAAATATCGAATAAAACAACTTAGACGTAGTTCAAGAAAACCATCAAGATTCAATGAAGATGTAATGAAAACAAAACCTACGATAAAATACAAGTAGAACCATCTCAAATGGAGTCAAACCAACATCATCATCATCACCGGTATATTCAGTAATGCAATTGTACTGTAAATGTCAGTGGCACTTATTAATTCTGACTATTAATTGAGCAATATGAAGATCTTATAAACAAGTAACAATTGGCTTTAATCACAATATAACAGACACAATGAAATACTCGATTACTAACGATCATTCAAGAAGAATCTATAGAAGTTTGTTGTAGTGGTTTATAACAATTCAACGAAATCTGAAGAGTGTGCGAACAGAATCATTGATTGAAGGAGACATGTGAAATATTCTCGAACAATCCTGATGTACACACTGAAAGTGTACATTGGTTAAGATTTTTAAGATACTTTCAGTAATATGTAACAGGATTACTAAAGTAGTTTTGTTTATTACAGCTGAAATATAAAGCCATCAATGGAGGGATAAATGTAGAGTTACACGAAGGACTTCGGGTGTTAACGTCTTTTGAGTAGTTTTAAATATGGGCAAACTATACTATCTCAAATTTTTAATAGTCCAAATACCTTGGTAGTGTTGTATCGAGTTTTAGTTAGTTACTTTTGTTAGCAAACTGTTTAGATTGAGTTTTTCAAGAACAAACAGCATTCTTGAAAATAACTAGTTAAGCTCACTTATCAACATATTATCCCACTATAACCACATATCGTTAAATTAGCATCTTGTATGATCATACAACATGTGTAATGAATAATGTTGCTTTCGTCATTGAATTTACTGAGTTAATGAATCAATGAATGAATGTTCTTCCATAAAGTAGAATTTAAACTATAACACACATAACAGTTTGATTAAGCATATGGTCAATTTATTGTTGAAGGAGTCTTTGATCTCGTGTAAGTAAACCCATAGTTTCACCTGGTTTTATGTATGTTTTATATATATATATTTTTATGATTAATTTATTCGTCACCCCACTTTTGAATTTTGTCCATAACCATTGAATGAATTTCCGTTTATAGGGTACTGTGAAGATTATTGAATTTCATCGTCTACAGCGCGGGTTAATCTTTTGACAACCTAATAATTCTATAAGGAATAATGAAGGAAGAAAACGACGAATGAACCATAAACATAAGTTCTCTGTTTGACTTCGCATATTTTACTTCGGCTGAGTGTGGAGGAGTTGAATGAAGTGATTTCTGACATTTATGTAATCAGACAGACAGTAAGATGTGAAGCGATGATGACGATCGAGCCTAATCGAAATATTACGGATTACAAGCGTTAATATAACTCATAAGAGATAAATCGTATTTAGTCAACTAAACAAGCATTGGTTAAACTAATAAGTGTACAAACATATAAACAAGCATAAATGAGCTGCATAAGTGTTGAATTACAAAAACATGGATATAATTGTTATATTTACTGTCGATCACAATTTCTTATAAAGAGAATAGATGTATTAGGAAAGTGAGAGTGATCGGATTGTTACACGCTATCTTAGTTATTAAAATCTGTCTAAATGCTATGATGGAACATGCAAGTGTATGTTAGTGCTTTATGTTATAACCTTAGTTGATCGACTACTGAGAACCAGGAACTAATTGGCAGCTTCTTTGTTTTAGTATGTGACTCCTACGTAGTGGTAGAGGAACGTCGTAGATGGATTGAAATTAGAAACTTAAACCATTAGGAACCCTTTCAATAGTCCATAAGTTAAGCGCTTTTGTTGGACGCGAATGTATTGAGTAGGCTCTTTGATGAAGCCCGCATTGATGGTGTGTTACATACTATGACGAAACGGCTGTCCAGTATATCCTGGTTTCCGATGAGTGCCTAACTAAGATCAGTTTGTGCTATGAAATGTGGGATTATCATTTTTCGTTGGACAGAAACGTTTAGTTGTACTTTTAATGTCTACAAGTGGTAAGTTGTTTAATCATACACAGAGTGATTAATTCTACGTTTTCTGTATCAGTTAAAATAGAAGAATGTCAGTCTTCATGGTTTCGATAATTCCACAAACTGAAACATCATTTTTCTCTTATAACTGGTACATTGAAATTCACAACACAATACATGTGTTACATTCGATTTAAATGACAGATAGTAAATGATGTCTACATAAAATTTGTTTTAAAGATGTTAAGAGTATTTGGAGTTTGACAACACCTTAACCAGTAACACATTTTACAATCAAAACATGTCAACCAGGTGAAATCAGAAGTCAGAAGCGAAGAGGTTCGAAGATACTTTATGAAATGCTATCGTTATATCGAGAAGTGACTAATCTGAGGCGTCTAGCGGTTGTAGAAGATGTATCGCACGGTGTACCCAATCGTGATCTGGTGCAGGAGCGTGATTGAGCACCCTCAACTAGATGAGTCCAGTAAAGCTAATGTGGTCAGCATCAAATGTCGAAGACTTGCAGTTCTATTGATTTCGGGGATTTACTTATCCCATCACTTTCAAATAAAGACTACATTTTTAAATCTAATTATGAACTACAGTATAGTGGTTTTGAAATTTCAGCTTCATGGATATACCATCGTCATTGATGAACGATTAATAGAGAATACTTCATAAGTGTTGTAAAGATAATGAAGACTTTTATATATACCTCACAAAACACTGAACAAGCGATTGAAATAGTCTTTTGTAAAATACTGTTAAATGAAGCATTAAAAACTATCATCAACACAGTTCACATTTTATTGTCCATTCATTAATAGTGATGTATTATATTTTGGAATTTTATGTCAGATATTATGAATGATTTTTGTTAGAGAGTTTATTGTAGAACTATGGTGAGTGTGATTTTATGATATTGTCTTAAAAGAAATTGTTTATTGCTGAATAATAAATATCTGTCAGTGATTGTTTATTGAATTTATGATTGTATCTATGTAATATTTGCTCAATTGTAGAGTCATGATATATGCTGTATAACGATTTCAGAGTTTCATGACCATGTGTTATAACTGCGTATGTGATTGCTGGTATAAAGTGTATGCTATCACATATGACGGCTGTCTCGTCCTACTATGGGGCCCTTCAGCTGTACTCGTATACAAACAGGGATGTGAGTGGGAATCGAACACATGACTTTCTGTCGTGTGCGCAAACTCTTGAGCTCTAGCTCACTGAGTTGGCTTTCAATAGTGTGCAAGTATAACATGAATCAATCCACAACATTGCGTTATCATCTTCATTGTTTTTAGTGGGTTACTGCCTCACAGTCAACACAGTTAAGCTCCACTAATCATGGTTTCTCATTAGAATACTGGTCTAGATTTCACGGAAATTTGACTTTCACACTCATAAGTTATTCTTTGAAGTAAGTTTAACTTCAGTACTTTATCTCTGAAGTTATTGATGAATTCAAATATTCATATACATTTCTTGAAGGGACATTTCAAATATCATTCTGAGTTTGTCCTGTCTTTATCATGAAAACAAGTTTTTCGAATGCATACATTTACGTTAATGTACTCTTAAGTGACTTTGTTAAACTGGAGTGTGGTTTTATTCATTTAATATTTTGACTGAATTAGTTTCGGTTCGAGTTAATTTAATGCGTATAGTTCAATAGTCATTTCGGATTGGCAACTAAAACACGTTGTCACAAACTATATGTGATTGGTCATTGATTCATATATTGATATGCTCATATTATCCATCCTCTTGAAGCCCAAACAAGCTTTGCAACGCTTTAAATGGCACACTTCGCTACACTTCAGCAATTACTACTGCATGATAAAATACTTGGAAGTGTATCACATGTTTTAACTTATATGTATGATTAATTATCCTACTCGAATAAATTTTGCGTTATGTAGCAGGCAATTAATGGTGACTAGTCAATGTTATTTATTGAACTTTCAGAACATCGCTTTATGACAGTGACGTATGGTGATAAGGAGTGGAATCCAGGGTGATGGTTTCGTCCCAGTTAGGAATTGTCAGCTGGATGAGACTTGTCTATTGCAGCCCTCAACATTAATAGAAACACTAAACAACCAATAATATATATAAACAATATATATATATATGAATTATATCATTGTTAATTTAAATCATTTGTTAATAGATGACGCTTATCAGCGTTTTCATTAATCTTTTACAGGAAGAATTTCTGCGGACGACTAAGTGGAACTTTCAAATGCCTTTTAGATGGAATGGATCCAACTATTGGCGGCAAGGGTCACTCATGTATAGGTTAGGATAAAAACAAAATGCACGATGAATTTAAATTTCTGGTATTATATAATTTTAAGATAATATAGTCATTGAAATGATTAACTCAGTGAAATGATGAGCAACAGTGGTCAACATAATGTGATTACTCAGATTATTTGAATTCAGTAAGAATAAACCATGGAAATATGTTACCGAGTACAAAATGTACAGTGAGTACACTCACTATACCAGTCAACAAAGCTTAAAGTATCAGGGTTCTTGATCTGAAATTTCAACGGCAGTTAACATGAATTTTCTTTAGTGCACATGTAAAACTTGCAATATTTAAGCGAATTTCTTAGAAGTCCAGTAGTTTTGAGTGAACGCTAGAATAAGAGATCATCTGAAAACCATGGTAGACAAAGGAGAACAACTTCATTGTAAGCGATCACTGTTCTCATTCAGTATGTACCTATTTATTAAAAACCTACTCCGTTAATTTTCAGTCTATAAAGGGCATGTGAATTACACGTACTACTGTGATATGAGCTGTCATGATGCATTTAATTATTCATTTGTAATTCAATGCTGTAGGGTAACAACGAGATGCTTTCTGATGAAAATATGATGAAAATTTAGAAAGGTCAGAAATGTGAATGAATAGTTGACTGTAAGACATAACTAAACTAACACATGTTTATACCTAATGAAGTGCACTATGTAGCTTGGTATATGTTCTAATTATTATTGTCGTATTATACTTAGCTAACACATGTCCAAACAAAGTTTATTCAAGACATTGGAACCAATCAGCCATCATCATATGTCAGCTCTGTTTCATTTTAAAACCTTGTCCAGATATAACTTTAATATGAAGACATCGATAAAGAATTCGTTTTCAGCGTAGTAAGATTGTGAGTTCAGTAGAGAAGTTGTAACAGGTCTATGTTGAATTCACTTGAAACAGTTAACTAGAATTGATTTGTCGGATAAGATCTTTGACTATCCAGACTAATTGATCCTATGGTGGCATTTGGAAGTGAATGAAACTAGATCCATTCGATGACATAATGCTTTTATAGTCCATAAGAGCTAAGGAACAACGCACCTTCTCAGACTAAACTGTATAAAACTCGCATTCTAGCATAGATTATCATGGAAATATAACCGATTCTATTTGTATCATAGATAATCTTTTGGATTTACGAATAAGTTTCTTGGTTATTTCTTCCTGTCTTTTTAATATTTCTACTACATGAAGGGAAAGGTAAGCATTGATTTGTTTGTCTTATAAATGTGCTGACCAGAAAATGTAGTGTCTAACATATTTGGCATGAATGAAGAAGCAGCTGTTAATCTAAATGGATTCAAATACAAGATGATATATTTTGTTGAATGTATGCTCTAGTTCAGTGAGTACCAGAATGTGGTGAAATTCATACTGTAAATGACATTGTAATGCTGTAGTTTCGGCAATTCATTAATGACGTGTTAATTATTTGATACCTTTATTGTTCTGACTTTAGAAGGGGTCTTATTTCAAGCAAGCAATAAGTAGAGTAAATGATATTAATCAAGAATATTTCGAATGTGGGTTCATATTTCAGGGTAAATATGATTATTTAAATCTTAAGTATACGAATATCATCCCGATAAAACATTGACCTGAAGAAAGCGAACGTGAAAATATTGGGATTCGACAATACATGAATGCAATATTGAATTATATTCCTCTCTCCACTAAAATATATACCTGACATGTATGAAATAATTTGTGAAGCTGGTAGAAACAAAATAGTAACAAGATTATCACCACTAAAAACAAGGTGTGTCAACGCTTGATAGGTAATTGACACTGTCCCTAATACATCATAAGAGATACTGATCTTATGAATATCGATCAAAAGGATAGAATGATTGTTTCGGTGCTTCATCATTGACAAATCTGTGCATTTTATATGAGGTATCTTTTGTGATTTATCTAAGATGAAGTGGTTGGTTCTTTCTATCATTTGAGATGTAACTTGTATAACAAATTTCTATTCTTAATATTGTTATCTGTTTTTCTATATTAGGAGGTGGTAAGTTCATTGAAATGTACTGAAATAAAACTCACTTATTCATTCAGGCTATAGACTAATGAGATATACAATCAATATAATAAATATCACAAGTGGTCATCATATTGATTACGAGTTTCTTTATATTTAGAATCCCAGAAGAGGGAATATTTCCTAGGCTATGTGTTTTCAGAAGTGTGAAATAATCTCTAAGAGAACTGATGTGACACATCCTCTTTTTCTCATTTATCAATCAGAAAATGGTGTTAAGTGGTGAAGTTTCGAAATATTGTTTCTGGTTAGCGTTTTTTAGCGAGTTAGCTTTCTACGGGATGGGGTCGCTAACACCATGCCTCATCCTCCTTCTTTACCAAGGGTTGAGACCAGCAGTAACTCTAGAAGAGCTACAGGCGGAGTTTGAAATTTCGAAATTGAAAATAATTGATAAATAGTTAGGTGAATTACTCCTGTCAAATTAAGGATTCTAACAAGCGTTTAATAACTGTGTAATACAATGCAGAGTTACATATTGATGTTGGTGTCATTGATGACTCACATTATACATTTTGATAGAAGAGATCATGTGCTCATTGATGATTTCATTAGTGATTTTCAATGTTCTCCATGGTGAGTAAGTCGATCTCAACTAAGAATTACTATAATATCCCTAAACCCTTCTTCTTATAAAGCTTTGACTGGATTGGGAGATTACAACGAAACTGTTACCGGAGTTCTTATTTTTCTTACGGAATGTTTCTGGCTACGTATGCGTTGATATATATAATAATAGCAACAGAAATATTCTGAATCTATCTGAGTAAATGTTTTCATTACATGTGTACATTTTTATGTTTGTGGTGATATCAATTATTGTCGGAATGTAACTTAGTGCTTCATTTGTTGTAAGCAATGCCTGTTAAGTTTAGTCATATACGTTAATGAACTTCTACCAACATCGTTGTCGGTTTACAATTAATGGTTTTGTGAAGGACAGATTTAATGAGAATAACCACTGAAAGCTAAGAAGGAGAAAAGAGCTGTTTTGTCCCTACAAGCAACTTTTCACGAGACGGCAAACACACCAGAAATCGGAATCATAACCTCTAAAATTCTTGTCAAGTGGGTCATGTTTAGACTACTGAGAGAGCATTCAGTAATTGACATATAACTCCAGTCAACTCAGGATAATAGTGTCTCGTATTTTCCACAGGGCTGTTTATGAGATGTCATCCCATGACATAGGGTACACATTAAACAATTGACATAAATATGGAGTGTCAATTTAAGTTTGTGAAGTCATTATTTGTAGGTTATTTCAGATAGTGTTTTCAACAAATGTTCATACACTTCCATGTTATTTGACTTTAGTCTCATGCACGGTAATCATCATTATGCAATTACTAATTGAAATATACAGAATTAGTGAATGCCATGAACTTATTCTTATTTAAAGAGAATTGATTTTGGGCATCTGGTGAGCTGGACCACAATATTCATATAACTTAAAATTGCTTATTTCTGACATACCATATCACAAACCATATTTGGAACTATGGTCAAACTTGTCCTGTTCAATAAGTTGTAATTAACAAGAGATTCTAGGATGTACGTTTCGTTTGGTTGTTTGCCAAGTTAGACAAATCAGTGTGTATCCATGTATTGACTTAAAATGTGACGTCAATCACACTACACAGAATTTGTTACTTTCTGTAGCTCACCTTCATGTATCGTGTTTATAAGAGATAAGTTTTAGCTGATCTGTACATTGATTCGTAGACACCCACAGTTGTTTATTGTTTCAGAATTCCAAGACTATCACTGTGTGCATTTGTTTTATTCAAATATCAACTGTACATTGATTATAAAGTCAATCAGTTCATACTTATCTAGGGATTGATTGATCGACTTAGAATACGCAGACGACGTTGCTCAGTTTTGTGGAGACGTTGACAAGTTACAGAGTGTTATGATTGCCTTCAGTAATTGTTCACTTATGTTTGGTGTGTACTTCGTTTCTTGTTAATACAGAAGATTGTTTTGGGACTGAATCGCTCCAACAACTGATCGAATAATTGAGAGCGAAGTATGAAGCATGGTCTATGGATGAAGTAGACAGAGGTTGACTGCGAGACATAAATCATAGGTGAATTCTAACCATTCTCGTATCGCAGAATGATGAAGTGTGGGCAACTTGAAGTTAGGTTTAGCACTGACGAAATAATTAATCTTCATCGACTAAGGTCTTTGGAGCATGCGTTACGTAGTCATAACCATCGTCCATATCGATGTTAGCTGCTGTATGATCAAGTTGGAATAAATCTAGGTATTCGCTAAGAAAGACTTAGTATCAGATCAGAGGTTGGATGACTGTTGGTCTGCACAGTATTAGATAGTGTAATTACCTAGTTGATGTTTGAGAGTTGGCCCTGTTAGTAGTTGAAGTTGATTATTACATGGCTCAGAATCTGTGACAATGTTAACGAGTGTCAATTAGGTGAATGCGATCAGTTATTCATCTTGTCTTTACTTACTCTTTTATTGTATCTCTCTTTAGGACCAATTTATACGAACGCTTAGCTGGTACTTGGAGATGCTTATTAAAAACACTCTCTGATAACGTAGGAGGTAAAAATATATCGTATGAAAATGTGACTTTGCACTGCAAGTAAATGTAAGCTAAATGAATAATTGTTTTCCGATTTATTAACTTCAATGTGTGTTTTAAAAGATTTTATAATGAGATATGTGACTTTGCTTCATTTCAGACAGATATTAGCAGTGAGGAAATACACGACTAGTGGATAGCAAGGCAATCCAAAACGAGTTATGTCGGGCTCATCAGCCGGATCTGTCTTCATCCTAATATTGATTCTCATGTCAGTACTCCATGCTGGTACCTTTCACTTAAAAGGCTAAACGGGTTATCCATATATCTTCATTGTTGATGTTAATTATCCTAGGAAATAGTCGGACAACCTTTATAAACGAATTGAACATCACCTTACTGCACAAACTAATGTTTATCTGAACTCTATAGCTCAGTGGATAGTGCGTTGAGTGTTTGGAGCGAAAAGTGCCGGGTTCGAGTCCTGGTGTGGGCATTAACTCCAGGGTGTAGCTACTCCCAGCCAACGAGTTTCAAATGGAATGAAACACACATCCTGGATTTTACTGCAACCCACTATCCAACTATGTTTAAAATCATGAAATATATCGTTAGAAATGTATCCGAGGTATTAGGTTTTGGAAAGTTATATATTTGAATCAGTGTGTTAATCCAAGTTGTTTAATGTCGATTGAGTGCAGCGGCATTTGTGAAGTAATTTGTTACTTCTAAGGAAAAGGTAATACGATCTCACGAGAATCCCATTCAGGGATGCATAGCAAACGAGATAATTTCTCTTTGTTTATTAACCGACTGGAAAATGTAAAGATACGTTTTTGAATACGTTCAATGAGATAAGCGGTGATAAGACAGTCATAGTGATTATGACCACAATGTTCACCTCTTTATTGAAACAAATCTGTAATGAGTTTACGCAATCAAACATGCATTAAATTTCATAACCAGAAACAGTATTTCATAGTTCGAAGTAATATTGACGTAAGACGTACGATTGGTGGAGAACTGAATGTACATGTACTTGTAAACCGCTTTTCACATGGTTATGTAAATCTAACAAGCTTCAGTTGATTAATTCTATTGTGGATGGATGTTTTCGGAGGGAGATCGTAACAGAGTTGAAGTTGAAAACTGGCATTCCTTTTAGTTTGCCTCAATATTGTCATTACGTCACAAGAATGTTAGCGTGTAGGATAGTGGCTGGCAGGGTGATCAAAAAGGCGTGTTTATTATTCCGGGCTCGTCAGCTGGATTCACCTGCATCCTAATATTGATTCTCATACCACGACACGAACCTCGTACCATTCACTTGAAATACTGAACACGTAGTCCACATAACTACATTGTTCGAACAATCACTAGTTTGTTCAACAGGGTAAATGTCACTTATATTAGAAAATAGTCGGACAACTTTTACAAACGAACTGAACTTCGCCCCGTTGCACAAGCTAGTGGCCATTTGAACTCTGTAGTTCAGTGAACAACGTGTTGAGTGTTTGGAGTGAAAAGTGACAGGTTCGGATGTCAGTATGAGCATCAATACCAGGGTATAGCCACTTCTAGCCAACAAGTTTCAAATGGAATGAAACACACATCCTGAATTCAACTGCTAGCCACTATCCAACCACACTAAAAATATTGAAATAAGTCGTTATAAATGTATTCAACATCTTGGATTTTGAAAAGACAAATGTTTGAATCAAAGTGTTAATCCAGATTCTTTTAATCAGTATTTCGTAGTTTAAAGTTATATTGAGGTAAGATGTACGACTGATGGAGAACTGAATGTACATTTAATTGTAAATCTCGAAATTGTGAATCGCTTTTCACATGGTTATGTAAATCTAACAAGCTTCAGTTGATTAATTCTATTGTGAAAATTCCCATTTTGCCATTTGGTAAATAAAGAAGGAACGAATCGAGCGAAGAAATTTCTTTTCAATTAGTTTTTCATCATGGCTCTACACTAATATATATATGTTTTACAATAATAATATAATACTCATCGAGTGGATACGTTACGTAATAATTACATAATGACATTTAAGTTAACATTGAGTAATTGGAAGAAAGAGGATTATTAATATTCAAAGTGATCAAGAAGTTGCTATGTTGCGTAATATAAGAAACAATGAAGGAATGGAATTTTACCGGATGGATGTTTTTGGGGGGAGATCGTAACAGAGTTGAGGTTGAAAACTGGCATAATAGTTCCTTAAATGTGTTAACATGAACTTACTTTAATAACCACTGTTAGACATAAACACTTGTAGTATAATATAATATTGAAGTGAACGACAAGTGGCGGAAGATCAATTGTTCTGTCTAGTGCAAAATCACACAGTGATTCATTAGAATGCTAAAGTCATACTTCAAATGCATCATTTGCATATCTGTCAGTTGTCCTTCACATACTTCATAATTCTTCCAATTCTGTTTTTATTCTGCTTCTTCACTATTTTCATTTCTATTCTCTTCAGTTTAATATTCTCAATGTTGATGTGATAAGCATTCCACTTCTGATTGGTGTTACATACTGATTACATATGTCAACACAAGTAGCACACACCACACTAGCAAATATGTTAGTGATATTATCGTATATACGGAGTGACTGAAATGAACGAACCGTTAAAGCTGGTTGTTCCACGTATGTAACACCTTACTGAATGGTGAGAACAGCTATATTGTGTTAAATACTACTTATGTTGACAGATATAAGTAATACGTGGCAGTAATCGGAAGTGAAAAGGATGTATTAGAAGATTGAATTGAAGACAACAGGTAGTGAAACAGATAGCAATTAGAATAAAGACTGAATTAGAGGAAACATTTTCAAGTCAGTTTGCAGATGAATACGTGATACATTTGGATGATCAAAACACAGTGACTGAACGTTCATGAAGTTTCCATTAAAAACTATGAGGAAATAACTTTAGACAGATTAATGATTCCATGAATCCAGTTGAAACGTCCACTACCTTGATTCAAACCATAGACTCATCATCAGTCTTAAAAATCTGTGTATTAGTCGGGGTATGTGTGTGAATGCAATAAAAATGGTCTGAACATCAGTTAATTGTCGACTGCTTTACTATCTTTTCGACACAACTTTAATGAAGTTTATTCTGGACTAGGTGTTAACACTAACATTTAGTCAGAATGACCTTTTCGAGATGGATAGATTTGTGTGATCCCTTCAGTATAGTATAAATATATAATGCTGTAATGTTTGTATTTCATTCAAATATATCTGAAACAAGACTATCTATGTATACTAGGAAAGAATGTAAATTGATCGCATCATAATATTTACTGAATCGATCATAATTCTTTGTTGAATTATAATGGAGACAAATTGTAATGTTTGCAATGTAATGATCGCTATGTACGCTAGATCGACCAAATAATTTACCTAATATATTAGCTAATATTCTTTTTCATTCCACTTGAACATTTCAAGCTTATCATCTGAATACGTTTATACTTCCTTAGTTCCGCGCTTCACAAGTGACATCTATATTTGAGAGAGGTGGACTGGAAAAATAAACTAATAATAATCATAATAATCTTGAAAATAAATCCATAATCCATGCGGACATATAGGTTTGATCTGGTTAACACAGAAACCATTGTCAAACGCAAAAAGTATATATAAATGTCAGAATATGCTTAATTTGTTGGAAATAATAAGGTTGACAGATTGATTTTCGCGGATATCTGTCACCATCATCCATGATGTAGCGGTTGGAAGACATTAATTCGTAGTAGGAGAGCTAGGACGTCCAGAATTATGTATCAATAGGGTTATTTCAGGTGACATTACACTGAAATTGTAGTCATCAATTTCATTGATCATATTGCGTGATCGTAAAGTAATGACAATGATTTATGACAGTATCCATAAACCATTATGAGTAACTAGTTATATCATCGATACCTTGCGTCCGGTTTCAGGGATCGTGTGGTTGAGAATCAACAACTCTACATAGAATCGAAGATGCGAAGCCCAAAATCATGTCATTAACACATGTGTTGATGATGTTGTCGCATTTACGGACTGACTGAAGGGAATGGACTGGTGAGATATGTTATTCCAAACAAGTAACACCTCAGTGGAAGGTGAGTATAGTCAATGTTGTGGTGTATGCTACTTATATTGACTGACACAAGAAGTATGTAGCAGTAATTGGAGGTAGAATGGCTGCAGCACAAAACTGAGATGATGGGAGCAGGAGGTGAAATAAAGAGCAGTTAGAATAACGAGTGAATTGGAGGAATCATGAATTATGTAAAAGAAAAATGAAGGAAGATAGTGTATTTGATGTATGATGTCCATAGTTTATGAAAGCGCTGTGTAGTTATGGATAGATCGACAAACTGATTTTTCCCCGCCACGTTTTCATTCACTACAATATAACGTTATGAGGTGTGGTGAGTAACCGATACACCTACTACACCGTTTAATATTTTTTTGTTGTGTTCAAACTTATCATTAATGATACAGTTCAATCTCGTACTGTATAATTCGAATTCGAGTCCTTGACTGTGTTTTGTTGAAGTTCTAGACTAGTTGAGAATAATTCTACTTTGTGACATTGTTCTAAATATACTTAAGGTCAAGTGAGACGTGAGAAATGCAGGTGTAGATCTGTTGCTTCGAGTAAGCGAATCAAAAAGTCACCTATTTTCACTGGCCACATTTATTGGTAAATGTATAAATTTCAATGGTTAGGATCATGAGTCAGTTGAAGCTAGACAACCATGGAAAACCTGGAAGCACTGGGCGGCCGTGACTGGCCGCACGAGGTATATCCTGGAGTTCTAGTGAGAAGTAGTGACCAGTGGAGTTCAACCAGGTCTATTGTGAGACAGTAACTCACTGAAGACAGTGTCGCTCAATTTCGTGGATTGGTTGAATTTTGACACTGACGCCGTTGGATGGTCCAGTGATTAAGTGCTCGTGCGCGAAACCAGTAGGTCCTGGGTTTGAATCTCACAGGGGCGGGATCGTGGATGTGCACTGCTGAGGAGTCCCACAATAGGACGAAACGGCCGTTCAGTGCTTCCAGGCTTCCCATGGTGGTCTAGCTTCGACTGGCTCATAATCTTAAACATTGAAATGACTATAATATCCACAAAACCCATCAAATGTATAAATGTTTATCAATGTGGGTAAGATGTGTATCATGTGATCCAGGTTTCACGTTACCTTTGAATTCTTGACATCTTAATCAGGCGAAGTGGTTAGGAAAGCTCCATGAGACGTGCTTTGCAAATGAATCTGACAGAAGGTCATAGCACGGATTCACCACGTAATTGTTCATCTTTCCGTCATACAATTACACTGACAACCGAAAAATTAATAGATGTCGTTATTCAACACTGACAACAGTTCACGATGAGCTAGTTTTGGTGATCGTATATTTGACTCCAATTAGATGGTATTGTGATTGTTGTCGAAATATACATTCCGACTACCCTCTTTTATAATCATCAACTTAAATGGCGTAAGTGAATCATGGAATTAAATAAGTGAAATACGTGAGTGGATTTCGGATATGTTTATTTTGTATAGTCGTTGATCAGAACAGACAATAAGAGAAACAGAGCGAAGGAAGTGAAATGAAATAACGCGCAATGGAGAAGGCGAGTGAGCCAACTCAATTTTATGAAGCGTGGTTTAATATTCATATTCAAACAAAAATAGGTTACAGATATGTGGCGAGTAGGGTAATGGATTGACACGCTGTCATATAAAACAGTCAATGTTAACGAGTGAATGAATAACAACGTCAAACAATGACTTAAGAAGAGTGATTAAATAGGCTCGTCTTGAAACTAGTATAACCTATGTGAGATTAACATAGTACCGGCCACTATAAAGTCACGAGATGTCGTTGCATGAACTTATAACTGATTTTCACACAATGATAGACTTAATGTTTCAGCTTTCATTCTCTCTGTCAATCAGAATTAGTGATTCTTCAAATTATAGTAGTGGACATGGTTTTACTGTACTCTTTATTTTTAAATTAGTGTAAATACGTTTCTCTCACTTCTTTTTAGCCAGGTGTAAAATAAACATTTCCTTATGTTTTTAAAAGTATTCTATTATGTTCTAGACATTGATATCAGTGCAGCATTTGATTATCAGTTTAAATGACCACACATTGAAAGTGATCAATGTTACTTTCATGGAATTTCACTAGAGACACTTCCACTTGAGTTGTGTTCCTATCATCTCAAGATATAGGTAACACAACAAACGAAACAACTTTAAACATCATGACATAAGTCATTTCGAATGGTAGACCTTTGGCTTTTTGGAGCACGGCAAAAACCTCAGACACTTTCAAAGCCGCCTCAACGACTTTGAATGGCCTCACAAGAGGCAGTTATTCCGTATTTCGAATGCTAGGGGTTTGTTGGGTGTCCGTTGGGTTGCACGAATATCAAGTATTCTCATATTTAAGTGGTCTTTTGCTGCAGCAAAACCACAAAATCATTGCGAAGAACATTGATTTAGCTCTCTCTATCCTGTAGTACACACGTTGGATCGATTGTTGCTCCGTAACTCCCCAATCCCTCCCCAATTTTGGGGAAACTTTTGTCCGGTTCGGGTAGATAATTTTGGTCGAGGGCGTCCTGTTATGTTTTCCTGGAAGCAAAAATTATTGCGAACAGATGTAACCTGAATCGTAGATGAGTTAGGACATGCCGGTGTCCTTGACATCATATGTTTCTGGCATACATAAGCAAACGAATTCTTACAGGCAAGCTCGATCAACTACGAAATATAAACTGTATAGTTCATCGTATTCTTAGACATTGCAGTCGATGGAATATAGATAACACTCACATCTATGATAACCTTGGTGAAAGTCATTTGACTCCGGGGATTTCCCCAAACTTGGGAGATTGGGATGTGACTTTCACGTAAGATCTTACAGAATAGACAGTTATATCATGACAAACCTACAATTTTAGGATTAAGTCTATTATTAGAGAAGTACTAATAACGAAGTGGACTATAATTCTACATGGTAACCGTTTTTGAAAATTAAAAACAACTAAGTGTTTGCTCTATAAGTGTCCGTTTCGTTAAGAGAGCTTGTAGTACTGCATCATTTTAGACGCTTTACTGGGATGTTGTGTCGTATATTCAAGTTCCTTCACTATGACAGTGTATTCGGATGGATACTTTTAATGGCATTGTTTCCTAACCACATGGTCTTCGAAGCCAAGAATAGTGACTGAAAAGATGTATATTCGACATGTAGGACTTAAGGAAGGTCGGCAATGGTGGACGGGAGACATTCATTCAATCAGATATCATGGCCCAGCCTTGTTGACGTACTCATTATGTGTAACCCACCACTATTCACATTAAATATATCATTCTATACCCAGCACAAATATATTCTTCAGAAGTACTGGGTATCACTGTTAATTGTCACGATACGATGAGTCACTGTAGATAGTGATGCGACTTCCACGTAAGAGTTTACAGATTAAACAATCACATGACAAATTTACCGTTTTCGGATTAGGTCTATTAGTACCGAACGAGACTTTAATTATGCATACTAACAGAATTTATAATGCAAAAGACTGGGTATAGTTGTTATACATATATTTAAATAATTCATTAGATGAATGAACGTGGCAGTAGTCAATATAAAACAGTTATCGTCAACTTGTAAATTCGTTCTCCACATAATCTTCCATATTCATAAATTCGCTTAGTTGTTCACTGGCAGAAATTCAGTTTCAGGTTGGAAGAGACAGGAGGCTTGATGGCCTGTGTTAGTCCTGGCAATGGTGGTCTCTCAGTTGGTCCAACTCTCTTTTGAAAGAGTCGACTGAGTTGATGAGTTCCACCCGTTGATGATTCGATGGGAAAGTCGATAGTCAGCTGACAAATTTGTCCAGGGCTTGCGAACTTTTTTGCAGTGTCCTCGTAAATTCTCTGTTTTAGAAGACAAGAAAAACGAAGGCGTATCAGGTGAAAATTTACCACTTAGCAATTTGAAAATTGTAATCAAGCCGCCTCTAGTTCTTCAATATGACAACGGGAATAGGTTTAGCTTGGCCAATCGAGAGTCATACGGGAGCTTCGCTATTCCGGGAATCAGCTTAGTTGCTGTCCTCTGAACTTTATCCAAAAGCTCAATGTCTTTTTTAAGCAGTGGCTAGCCGCTTGTATGCAGTACTCAAGTTTAGGACGCACGAACACTGTACACAAAGTCAAAAACGTTTTAGCGTCGACACGACTAAAAGCCTTACGTATTGACCATAAAGTTCTAAAATCTTTGGCGGATATTGCACTGCAGGGTGCAGTAGTTTTAAAGTCTTGACCGACGATGACTCTTAAGTCATTGTGTATCTGGACAACAGGTGACTCAGTTGTCTTCAACGTGTACGCATCTGTACATTTATGGCTGATATGCATCACAATACACTCTATGTCATTTTGGAGTTCTGAGCTATTATCTTTACTTCGTATCGCTCTCCATATCTTGACATTGTCAGCATATAGCAAGACCGATGATGATAGAAGACAAGAGAGGTCATTTACATACAAGAAAAAGTTTGAGCCTTTCGATTCGTTGACAGAAGCCATAAGTTTCATATCAGAAAACGTATGAGGACTTCCTCAGCTTAATGCAATTCTGTTAAACAACAAATAAATCGTGAAACAAACGAACAAACTTCGTTTTCAGTATCAAATTCAACAAGTGGATGAAATAGCAGCTAACAAAATGTATCTATAGGTGTCTTGCTTGTCGTATACAGTGCTCTCCATTTTCTAATTCTTCTAAAATGTACCCAGTCATTTGGTATCAACAAAGAAACTGGCAAGCACCATTTAGATATTACTAATCAACATGCACTAAAACTTTGTTTATAATTTGGTCAGTAATTGCGGATTTAGTTTACAGAAATTTATTCGTAAACCCTATAAGCGGCACATCATAAATTAGTATTAACTGCGACACGGTCTAGTTACCATGCTCAAAACAAAAGCACATCGCTTTACTTATGAAGAACGTGTGACTAATTAATGTGGCACTTACAGTAACATTGTACACAGCTCCTGTATATGTTCATAAAGTGAGGAGAAACGGCTATCAACGTCAACTCTTACTCATATAATTTTTCTCAGATACGTTACATAACAATATGTCAGTTCAGTTGAAAACGATTATACTTATAATGGGTAGAACGGTGAGGTTATAATTTATGGACGAATCAATCACGTATAAGTTTACAGGTCCAAACTCAATGAATTATCTGCATAACCCTGAGTATGCACTGGGTTGGGATGACGTAGTAATGTAGTGGAATTTTTTATATCCTTATGAATCACTTTACAAAATCTTCTTTTACTGCGTTCGAAATTTGTATACTGAACGTAGTCTAGCAGTAGTTCCTTGAGAGCTGTATAAGGAAGCAAAGTGGGCTTTTCCGGTAAAGCCAGAGTTTCTAATAATCTATATGCTTCTTCATTAGGAAAAACCATATCTAGTACAATAACATGAGAAATCTGATAAGTCGATTGACTAGAAAATGTTGTCTCGCAAGAATTCTGGGTTTCATTTAACTCTGAACTGCTATATGACTCTACACTGTCTTTTAAAATCGTTGATAAGGATAAATAGTCAATAGGAACACTGGACTTAATAGAATCAGAATTACAAGACTTAATATTCGTTGCAGCGAAATGAACAGTAGTATTACAAACTGACTGAATATGTCCAATATCACCACATTTAAAGCACTTAGAATTACGAAATTTACATGGATTAAAAGAGTAGAACCTACCACAGGACAAGCATTGACCAGTCTTGTGTCCATCTTCGTGAACTGCATCGCAACTCCTCAATGAATTATCTGCATAACCTTGAGTATGCACTGGGTTGCGATGACGCAATGTAGTGGAATTTTTTATATCCTCACGAATCATTTTATTAAATCTTTCTCCTTTACCTCATTCGGAAGTTGTACACTTAATATAGTCTAGCAGTAGATCCTTGAGAATTGTATGAAAGCGAAATGGGCTTTTTCGGTAAAGCCAGAGTTTTTAATAAGCTATATGCTTCTTTTCCAACGAATGTGAGAAAATGCGCTACAATATTAACATCCTCATCATCTTCCTTGGTCATAGCCTAAATTTCGAACCTTTCAAAGTAGTCCTGAAAAGCTTCAGAAGTTGAATGAATATCTAACTTTTCCATCACAGGCTCCATTGCGACGCCAATATGATATTCGTAAGTATTTGAATTATAGTATGAACTAAGAATCCCAGCAATAACGTAATCGGATCAAGAAGTACTAGATAACCACAAACGAATGTACAAGTACAAAGGAATCATCAGTTCATTCAAACACCACAAGATCTCGGATTGTGGCGCGAAATCCACTCAACCATTTGGCTAAATAGAGTCTTCGCATTATAGCTGATGTCAGTTCGTGATGGAAACCCTAAATCTAATTCCTATCATTAACCATATTAATAATAATAATCATGAATCGAATTCCTCACACTGATTTATAACCCTCATTTGGTCCTGGTGATCAGATGGACACACACAGGGTCAGTTTGGCGTCGCTCAAAGGTTGTCCATGAATTATGGTCTTAGAGTTCACTTTGGCATAAAACTCTGATTGCGGTCTACTTTTGATCTGTTAAATGGTGAATTTCATTTGTTTGAGTTGGTAATGTTACAAACAACCGCATTAGGATGACTAAACATTCACCCAGGTTGTGAGCAACAAATACGTCAAACTACTAACAAACTGAAATAAAAGCTATGTAACAAGCACAAACATTGCGAAAAATTGACGTATGACGGAAAAATTCTGTTCATAGCTGACAAATAATGACATCCCAAAACTCCCGACAATATTTAATATGTTCGCAAAAACCCATGGACCAGCGTCCTGACTGTTCTTTTACAAACTGACTGGATCAGTGAATTTCCAGGAAGTATGAACATGACGTGCTAGCACGTATATATATATATATATATATATATATATAATACAAGTGACAAACACTGCAATACCTGGCAAGCACAGTACGATCAACGGAAACCTGGTGTTGGGACATGAAGAGATGCAATCAGATGCGCCTTCTGATATACGGCAAGTTCCTTTTGATACATCTTCATGTCATGGCTCTAATACTAGGTTAGTAAGTAGGCACAGCAAAATTAGCTCAAGCATCACCTTAGCAGAGTCAAAAGAAAAGCAGTTGAGGGAAAGACAATTATTAGGGATTAGAGACTTGAAAGATAGGTAGAGGAAGCAACTGTTGTCCCTTTAGAGAGAGTTAGGGTCGTTAAGGCTAAAAGAGAACATGTGTAGTAAAGTATCTTCTGCCTCCAATTGTGATAACAGAGGGCAAGAGTATGTTCACAGTTCCGTAAGCCGTTCTTATGACCTTAGAATCAAGTCCCCAGAAAAGTCAAATCTGTTAGACTATCCACGAACGAAGAAGAGGGAAGTGACCTTGGCATCTGTAAGTGTGGGTCTTGAGCTCACAAAAGTAGAACTGAGTAGTTTTGGTGGGCAACCATCAAAATACTGGAAATTTATCAGACAGCTCGAGTTATATGTGGTATCCAAGGTCGAAGATGATGGTCAACGGCTCTTGTTCTTGTTACATTATTGTAAAGGAAAGGCTCGAGAGGCCAGAGAAGAATGCATAATGCTTCCACCATGATCGGGATATCGTAGAGCATGTGATATACTGAGACGTTTGTTCGGTAGAACACATGAAGTAAACCGAGGTTTGCTAAACGATTTGACTGAAGGTTCCAATACAAAGCACAATAACGGAAAAAGTCTGTCTAGGTTAGCAATAAATATGGAAAGTTAATCTACAGCCTTAGAACAAATAGATTATTCAGCGGATCTCAACTCTGTAGGAACTATAGAAAGCATAGGGAAGAGGTTGCCCACGGCGTTACAGATGCAATAGGCATATTATATCAAAAATATATTTGCACCTCTTCGCTTCTGACTTCTGATTTCACTGGGATGGCACGGTTCGATTATAAAAGGTGTTACTGGTCAAGATGTTGTCAAACTCCGGATACCTGTGGCATCTTTCAGTCAAGTAGCTGCGGAAATGAAGAGGTAAAAACTGGAGTTGCTACGAAAAGGTAAAACCCATTCAACTCAAGCTGGACATAAAAGATTAGATTCATGAGCCGTTATGCACTCTCGTCATAAAGAAGTAAATGCATCGTACAGTTGCGCTCATATTATCCAAAGAAGAATGCTAATCACTTATAGGATGTTAGTCTTGTGGCTTCAGGGTCGTCAGTACATCATTTCAAACAAATAACGAAGTAATTACCACGAATGTCATCAAGTGCAATGCACCCACCAATGATAACAACGAAGACGATCAAAATCAGTTTTGAGTCTAAATTTTATCGTGGAAAACTACCCCGGGTTAAAACGGGATCATCCTGATGGAAAACCTGGATGCCGAATTCGAAATGGACAACATCGAGTATGAAGATATCATTTGACGACATAGACTGGGCGAAAGAGACGAAAACGGTGAGAGATTTGCAAGTTAATGAATCTTCAACAAAATGGTTGTAGGCAGCACGATATTGCTCCACGAACGCATGCAAAAAGCTACATGGCTTTCACTTTCAGTGGCTACGAAGTGCCAGTGGGTTCTGGGTCGTAAGAAACATCATCATAAGGAATGGATCACCATCGGAACCTTTAGCAGGATTCAAGAAGGAATAAGCAAGGAGACACCTGTTAATAACAGTGATGCATTTCTTATCCACGGTCTACTTTGGTTAGTTCAGAATAAGCATCAACTTATTTTATGGTGAGCGATTGATTTTGGTGCTAGCAATATGCTAAAGAGTAGTGAATGAGTCAACGTTTGCTCATCAGATCAGAAATTTAATAGCACTGCATAAAAGCTAATTCAAAACTTTAGGAATATGTCCATGAAATAAGTAGTCTAGATATCCTAATCACTTAGTCTGCAGTACCATCATCAATGAGCCTTTATACAAGCACTGACAACCGGTCATATATACGCGATATTTCCCCTCTAGCTCAGCAAATGAATAAACGAGCAGTATCGGTCGTTGTTAGACCTACATCATCCAGTATATCGCATTTTCTGTTATTGCTACCTCATTTTTTCTCATCCAGTGATACTTCCTTTGAACCTCCTACGGAACTCACTTGATATCCTCTACAACTTCGGCCAGACTAACAACTTCCAACATCAAAGAAGAAGTGATAATTTCTGTTTTCAGACCAACTTAACAGGAAAACCAAATGTTTGGTAGTGTTACTTAGAATCACGATGAACCTCCAAGTAAATTTATTCCTTTCTACTGGTGAGTCATACGAACACTGAACGAACTGCCACTTAACATGGAAGATCATTAAGTGAGGCTTCTTCTATCCCGTTTTTAACTTTGGATATTCAATAAGGTTTGAGTTACGCTCTTAGCGCGCTGCTTTAGAAGCTGCGCAACGAGATGTCTTAGGCAGCGCTCCAGGGGTATCGCGACACTTTTTGCGCTACTTTTTTATCTCTGCTTTGTGCACAACCAAATTTTGAAATTAATTACGAATAAATTTGAAAGTCTGTTTTCTCTTTTCATAATTAAGTGAAAAGGGGTTTTTCCATTTTGCGTTACATGGTATCGCGAAGTCCTTGAAAATTCATTAATCAGGTGCTGCTATAATAGTTTTTTCATGTTTGCATTACAGACTAGCAATTATTTCTACTTAGATATACACTGGTGGTAAACAAATCTTTTATTTTTATATGAAATAGCATGATTCAGGAATATATCGTCATAAAAATTGTATTGTCGTCAAGGCTACCAAAACTGCGTTACAACTAACGATACCATGGTAAGATTTATCGTTTTTCCCGTCTTTATCACAATTTCGGCTGATTTTCACTGTTTTTTCGACTTTCATGGCATAAATAGGTTGATAGTGAAAACATTAGGTGTATCGAGTGTTGTAAGTATTATATTAATGCTATAGATGATAATAACACATACCAAGATGTTAATATCACCTTCTACAGTTAGATATATTAGCCACTAGATGATTATATTGCAGGAAATAAATCACAATCATGCGGAAGAGGTATAATGTGGAGGTTTTATCAGAGACCAGTTTGAGATAGCATTACTACCTTTTGTATAGATCTACACAAGTATTTGGCTGTACCAAAGCATGTCATTGAGATATGGTTGTGATTTTTTTCTTTTTTTAATTCATAATTCACGGGACGACTACCTCAATTCTCAATAGCCGTGCAATTGTTTTGATGTCCTACCTACACTTCAATAAACATTATTACTTTTTTACTTACATGGGAACCTGTAGAAGTGTTGAGAATGTGTGTTTGAGTGTCAGTGAACTTTTGATTAAATGCACATTCCTTATAAATAATACATCACCTGTTCCTTCTTTTGCAGATAATTTCAAATAACAATGAAGTAGCAATTGCATTGGATATGCAAAACAATCGATGCTTAAGCTTCTGCTCTAGTGTTGTACAATAATACGCTTTACCTTTTAAATAAAAATTTTCAAAAATATGCCGGTTTTCCACTGCATTGCAGATTTATTTTGGTCTGTTGTTGAAAATAAAGGCGAACATAGGAGACCTTCGGGGTTATGTCAATGGATGGAAAATAGGGAGTTCTGTGTGTATTTAGGCGAAAAGTAGACAATTCAGCGGACATTTAGGCGAAAAGTGAGTAATTTATCGACAAAACGGTGAAAAAGGGGGAAATCCACATTATTTCCCCCGGACAGGTGAAAAAGGCGACATTCTGATGCGTTTTCCCCTTTCGCTACCAAAGCATTTACCCCTTTTTGGGTTGTCTGGGGAGCTACAATGTTTTGGCTGCCGGTATTATTGCAAAAATACCTAATAACAGAAATAAGTACTGACATAAAGCTGTCACGAGAAAGCACTGAGAAGTATGATTCGATAGTCAAGATATCTTGATCTAAGGTGACCAGATTGTGTGAGATCTGTGGTTGAATACTGGTTTCCGTTTTTATATTAGTTTCTGGTAAACATTTATACTGAAATAACTTTCCTGTCTATCTTATTTCCAGATAGCTTCGCAAGCGTTCACAAACCTAACGGGAACAATTCCTGAGAAATAGAAGTTATTTATTAATGGATCATCTGTGCTAGATTCAAACTTTAATAAACGTTTTCATTTATAACGCACCAGTCTTTTAATTACGGCAATTCTTATCTATCGTGACAGGTCGAAATCCGAACTACTAGTATGGTACACCATGTTCAAGGTAGCAGTATTTGGTAGACGGTATGCATGACTAATCGCGTGTGCGCCAAACTGGTAATTATTACACAAGAACGCGAAACAACATCCCTGTCTCACAGCCACATAAGACTGCACAGTATACTCCCTGCCGTTACGCTATAAGAATAAGTCAATGGCCATATAAATGAATTTATGTAAAACTAAAAAGATTACAGTATTAGAACTTCTTGTTATCAAGAAGCATAGCTATGGTCTGTATTAACAATGGATTCTGACGTTGTAGCTTCATCATTAGCACCGATTGAACTCATCACTTGTGCGCATATGTCTTCCGATGCTTCGAGGCATGAACGGATGAGTTTACTTGCCAAAGGTTCACTAAGAGCATGGATTGAGTGGTAGTTGCTAGTGAACTTCTCTAGCAGATCATCTCTCTGTAGAGATTGAGATGTTGTCCAGCGCACGAAGAACCAGGTCCATTATGTATTTTCTTGTCCACCGGTTGCTATGTCGAAATAAGCCTACAAAACTTAGAGATAAAGGAACAAAAATACCCCCACGAATCAGATCTTTAGAATGTGCATACAAAATATGACCACAGGGCAGCATGTAGTCATTGAAACGCAATATTTTAACCCGAAGAATAAATTCATTTGAAGTAAGGCATACGTAGATGACCGATGTCGTCTCCTTTGCCTAGGTTGTGTTGGCGAGTTAGACGTTGTACGCTCTTCAGAAGAATGATTATTACTATCATCATCTACATCCTGAACGCAAGCATCTGACTCTGACGAACTGCGTTTACGTCCATATGTAGTGACATATCTCACGAAAAAGTACTTTAGAGTTGGATCATCACTGTTCTCTTCGCAAACTGACATAACGTAGTTAGTATGCGTATACTAAAAAAATAATTACTAACCACAGAAGTCGTATTACCTTATGTACTTCTTTCAAACAGGTCTCAAAATTGTCCCAACTTGTAAATCTTCGAGATAACATAATATTCAAATGGTTCAAATGGTTGTGGACGGAATAGAAGAAGCTTTCGCTTAACAGGCTTCCGTGTCTAGTAGCAGGGGATCACCAAATCCTCCAGGCAGGAACCTAGGTATGTTAACAATAAAAAAGGAAAAGAAATTGGTAAATCATAATGTGATGCTGTCCTTGGTCCTTAAGAATAGGTCAAGTTGCCTCTTGAAGGACTCCTGAGAAGTCGCTTGGACTAGCTCGGCCGGCAGCGAATTCCAGCTTTTGACAACTCTTAAGGAGTAGAAGTTGCGTCTACATTCCGTCTTGCTATGTTGTGTTTACAGTTTCTGGGTGTTACCCCTTAGATTATTATTCGAACTAAGCTTAAGTAGGTGTTTAAGAGGATGTCCAGAAGTGTTAAGAATACTATAAGCCATTAGTAAATCACCTCTAAGACGCCTATATTCTAGTGGGTAAAGGTCTAGTGAACGGAGGCGTTCTTCGTAAGGCTTAGATTTGAGTCCTCGAACTGATTTCGTGGCTCGCCGTTGGATACGCTCCAAAGTGACCTTGTCTTTATGGAGTGAGGGGGGGAGTACTATGTTTCCGTACTCTAAATGGGGACGGATGAAACTATTGAAGATTGTATGGAAAGTTCGTCCGTCAAACTGTCCAAAAATGCGCTTCAACGTTACCAGTGCAAGGTTTGCTCGGAAGGCATTTTTGTCACAGTTAGCGTAAGACTTTAAGTCATGGGGCACCAGGACTCCTAAATCTTTTTCGACTTGGGATACTACTAGAGAGGAGTTTCCTAAGTTGTAACTGTAGTTTGCGACATGTCGCAGATGGACTACTTTACACTTTGAAGTGTTAAAGGTAAGTCCGTTGTCGTCTGCCCAACTTTGAAGTCGAGTCAGATCCTCCTGAAGTGCCTGTGTATCGTCTTGGTTGCGTATCTCTCTCCAAAGTTTCACGTCGTCGGCAAAAAGTAGTAAGTCTGACGTTACCTGTTGAGGAAGATCATTTATGTAGATCAAGAAGAGAAGAGGCCCTAGTACTGAGCCCTGGGGGACCCCACTAGGACATTCCATAGCCTGAGATAAAGTGAAATTAACCCTAACCTTAAAGTGTCGATTTTTAGGTATGAAGTAAGCCAATCGATTAGAGGTGGTTTGATACCTAGTCGTTTGAGCTTGTTGATAAGACACAAGTGGTTAACCTTATCAAAAGCTTTTGAGAAATCAAGGTAAATGACATCAACCTTTCCCTTGCAATCGAGGATGCTTGTCCAGCTGTCCACCGCAGTCAGCAGGTTGGTTATACAAGAGTAACCCTTCCTGAAACCATGCTGTTGGGGTGAGAAGAAATTTAAGGACAGTAGATAGTCATTTAAACCGTCGCATATCAGGGACTCCATGAGTTTTGAAGGTAATGACAGAAGAGCCACCGGCCGATAACTTGAAGGTTCATTGCGTCGACCACCTTTGAAAATTGGTGTGATGTGAGCCAACTTCCAGTTTTCCGGTAATTTGCCTCGGCTAAGCGAGTGTGAAAACATCACGCTAAGCGGCGTTGCCAGGATTGAGGCTGCCTCCCTCAGTATGGCAGGATGAACCATATCCGGGCCAGGAGAAGTGTCAAGTCTTAAGTGCTGCAATTTCCGGAACACCAAGTTAGCGCTTAGGTCCACTTCAGAAAGTCCTGTGGAGTTGGAGATGAGACTGTCGTCAATAAAGTTGATGTCAGCCGGTTGAAATGTTTGAGAGTAATGGGCCGCCAGAAGGTTAGCGGCGTCGCCATCGTTGTTGGTCGGGCCGTTAAGACCTAGCAGTTGAGAAACTCCTGTTTTGGCTTGACGAAGAGAGGCTGCATAACGGAATAGGCTTCTAGGGTTAGAGGCGAATTTGTCCATAAGCTTTGTTTGGTACTGAAGCCTGTCTTCTCTTATAGCCTTCGTGCATGTGTTCCTGATATGTTTGTATTGCCTATACGCTTCATCGTTATTAGTTCGTTTGTATTCCGCCCAACAGTGCCGTTTGCGGCTTAGGAGGCGAAGGGTACGGTTCTTGATTACTGTAGGTGGCTTGAAGCTTTTGGGAACCGTTTGAGGAACTGAATGGTCTGTAGCACATAAGAGCGTGTACAGTAAGAAGTCCCAATGACCATCCACATCGATTTGAGGGTGAACATCCCAAACCACCTGTTGTAGATAGTCATGTAGAGCTGGCACATTCAGCCGTTTAAAATTCCAACGCAAATTATTGTTGGGATACCTTAGCTTAGTTTTGATGACAAAACTGAAGGCTATGACGGCATGATCGCTTTTTCCCAGAGGAGCCAGGATTGAGAGGTTGTCGACTAGGAATTCTTCGTTAGTGAATATACAGTCTAAGCGCGATGGTGTCTGACTGTTTCTCCAACGAGTTGCCGACCTCACATTTTCATATAAGCCCAAGTCATCGATGAGGTTGAAGAACCGAGCTTCAATTGAGTTGTCGCCTCCAGTGTACGTGTGTTCCGCGAAGTTGACTCTAGGGAGATTAAAGTCCCCTAGAATCAGGATGTGTGTGAAACCGAGACGGATAGAGCGGGATAGTCCTTCCAGCATACGACTATCGTACTCGGTGTCGGCAGTTGGCTTCCTGTAAATGACTCCGACTAGACACCTGGAAGTACTAGACAATCTTACAGAGCACCATATGGATTCCTCAAGATTGTTAAACTCGAGGTTGTGAACCTGGTGCACCTCCAAGCAAGAGCTTATGTATATGGCTACTCCGCCCCCAATTCCTGTTTTTCTGTCGTTGCGAAACAAAGTCATCCCAGGCAATGCTAACTCTTGGTCCGAGAACTGAGAAGATATCCATGTTTCAGATATTCCTATCAGATGGGCCTTATTAGCGTTGCTTAGTTCACGTAGTTCATCCAGTTTGTTTGGTAGACTCGCGGCGTTCATATATAAGCAGTTTATGCTTTCAATTTGGAACGCGTGAGCTTCGTCCTGTTTTTCTGTATGAACCTTATGTGAATGGACAGGTAGCCCACCTATGTGAGGTTTGCCGAGGTGGTAGGCCCTGTCCTTTACACGTTTTTTTATCGTTTAGACAGTCCACAAGTGGAATGGTCAGCTCCAACTTGTCTTTGTTCTTGGTCCTAACTTCGTATGGCCTATCCGGGTGCATGTGGATTCCAGGTGGCAATCGACGTCTATTAGCACGAAATGCTTCCAGAACTGCAGCTGCCATGTGGGAAGATGGGAAGGTTATCTTCATTAGACGGGGTCTAAGATCACCGTCCTTCTTGGCTAGTCTCGTCACATGCTGAGTCAGTATGTGTTTGAGCCTCAAGGACTGTTTGATGAATTTCCATTCCCTGATGTCAGAATTTGATTGAGTAGGGTCTGCATTTTCCGGTATACCTTGGACAATTATGTTTCTTCCGCGGAAAAACTTCTCACGAGATTCTTTAGGGACGTTTCGTATGATACTGCGCTCAGAGTACGGTATGTCGGGCAGTATTCTTACGTTACCATCTGATTTCAGCAAGTGGCTTGCTAGCAAGACGTCCTCTACGTCGGTAGCAGCCTTAAGTGTTACTCGGAGAAGCCTCGGGTGATTTAGATGCTTAGAATCCTTTCCTCGAGTGAGCCGGGTGACCGTCAAAGGCTCTATTCTAGGAAGTTCGAGCTTCTTGTTCCATTCACCCCAGAGCATCCTGTCGTTTTTGTCCTGCAGACTGAGAGGAAGATCAGGCTTGTCAACGAGGTTCATGATAATGAGAGAATCGTCACGAACTGTTGTTAATTTACCAGGTTTCACGATGGGTTCAGGTTTAGTAACTTGTTGTTTGGAGGTCAGTGTGCGTTTATGAATCATGGGCTCTTTATTGACCGGACGAACAGTCTTGGGGGTAGACTGTGCGACTAAATTACCAGTTATTTTCCGTGCAGCAACTCTTGGGTTGCTCGGCTTAGGCGGTGATGCCTGGTTCTTTTGGGCTCTCTTAACGTGAGTCGAATCACATGCAGGGTTTTTGGAAACCACTGTTGTGTTCGGGGACCCTGAGCTGGGAGACCCGAGTTTGCCTAGAGAGTTCAGTACCGTCGACGTAATGATGGTACTGAGCCTCGACACGTCGTCGTTAGTGTGGATGGATGCTCCATCGATGGAATACCTATCGATATCCCTGTTTTTGAGTCCGTTGCACTCTCTTGTTTGTATATCAGTTTTTTTACTATCGTATTCCAAGTTAACTGACAACTTGTTCCGAAGACTTGTCAGTAGGACAATGATGTTACTCAGCAAGACTACGGAGTCTGTGTTGCACGTGACACACACCCACTTTTGCTCTGACTTGCTGAGTCTGTTGTAAGCAGTTGCTGTCAGATCTGTGCATGCTTCGTGGAACCAACCTTTGCAGTTGTCGCACTGCATGCCAGTTGTGACAGCAAAACGGCATCCCGGACGTTTGCATGAGTTTTTCATGACGGTGTTGAAGCAAATTATGTTATAGATGCTTGCAAGAGCCTAGGACCTTTTAAAAAAAAACACTAAAAAGCACACTGAAAACGGACAAAAATGGACAAAACGAGTGATATAAACTGAAACTAGTCTATACGTGAAAAACAAAAAAAAACCGAATAGTAAGCTGAGGCAAAACCACAGGTAACTATTAAATATAGTGAAACTCAAAAAAAAAGTAATCTACCGAACGTATAGCTCAGGATAGATTCTTTAGAACTGAAATGGTACTTTTGTTGCGTAAGAACACAGCAAAAGTTTGATAAATGCAAATCACGTTAGGACTAAACTTCCCGTTTGAAGATTCGTCCTATATCATGCATCATCACGATGGCATCGTCTTCGTTACTTGAAGAATGGACGTTACCAGACATGCTGTGGCTGAACTCAATTCAAATCTAAAAATGTCTTGATTTGACCGCTTCTGAAAATTTTCACGGATTGTCGATGTGACGCACCAATCATTATGTGACGGTTTGACCTTCAAGTGCTCTCAACCCCCATCAGTGGACGATACCCTAGGAGCGTTGCTGATGTCTTACTCTGAAGCGGATGCAGTTAAGAAGTTGCAAGGTCTAGATAATTCTCAAGTTTCGGTAGAAAGTACATCCCAGTGGTTTCTAAGTAATAAACAAATGGCTAAAGACTTGGTCAAGCTCTGGTTTAAAGAGTTTCGCAAAGGTAATTCATTGGGTAAAATTATTCTTTTACTAAGCTGCTCCTAAGAAGAAAATCGCTTTTCTGCATCTGGCTAACGATGTTATACAAAGGGGTATAACTACAGCTCCTCAGTTCAAGAAACTGTTTGAACCAGTTTTGCCTACGGCGTTTAAAGAAACATCAAAGTGAGTTTGCTAATTCTAGTCTCTGTCCCGACAAGTTCTAATTTGCTATCCTGGTTTTGTTATATTCAAAAGTTTTTTTCATAGTATTTTCTGACCTTGCACATCTTATATCTATGTAACGGTCACAAAAAAACGCAGCTAGCTGGTAATGAGGCATCTGCCTCTGTATGGTGCGTACCATATTATTCTATAAGGCGCCCTATAGAATAATTGTGGAAATTCAACTCACAAGCCAAGTACTCGCTCTCTTTCTACGCTTTTGAAAATGTCCACTGTGCAAGACCCTATAGCTTTTAAAACTGATATGGACATTGCAGTATAATTATTGTCTCCAACTGAAATAATTATGCACAAACAAAACGAAATATAAATTCAGTTAATGGTTAAATATAGTGCCCAGGTAAAAGATTGTGTACTTTCGGCTGGTTACCTTTGCATCATATTGTGAGAATTTCCAGTGTATCACGTCCAACCTAGTTATCTAGAACTTAATTACCTCGTAACTAGCCGATCGGAATAACGTTAAATCCCGAACAGTATTGTTTTCAATTTCCATAGTTATAACGAGTAATTTTAAACTAGTCTACCATGAAAACGAGTAGGGTTTTTATGACAAAATGTTCAAATTCTCCGGTAGAGTCGAAAGTATCCAGATTTCTGCTATTATTTCTGGTGTATGTCATCCAACACCAACTACCAGATTCTAACACACTAACAGCAGATAAGAACGATAGCGATATATTCACGTTTAACAACTCTATTGCTCCATCTTTACTACTCCCGATATCATACTACTAAAGTGCCCTTATTATCCTAACCGTATTTGGCTTAATCATGGTTTACATACGTTACTTAAAATCGTCACTCAGTAATTCTACCACACAACGAATACTTATACGACAGGTTTACTCCATCATTTTTACATATGATAAGTTAAATTAGTATTTAAGTATTAGTTTATTTTGTACATTTGTGTTATTGTTGCCCATTAGCTGTAACTTGGTCTATTGTATACTTTCTTTTGTATGATTGATCAGGCGAGTAGATTTTCTGTTTATCTGATTAATAATTAATTTTAGAGTACAGCGTCATTCAGTGCGTTCATCTGTCGCTCATCTTTTAATCGTATGGGCTACTCGTCGAGTGTATTCTAAGAGTTTTCTTAGACAGTTACGTTTTATATGCCAACGAGCGGTCGCTGAAGCAGATACGCCAGATGCTAGTGAAGAGATTGTAAGTTAATCCTACTAAGTGAAATATATACCTATAAAATCGTTCACTTCTACCCGTGTACATTTTAAAATTTAAATCTGAGGTTAAAATTGTCTTTATTTAGTATAAATCTCACTAGATTGAAACTTGTCGTAACCTAGATCTTCTATTTGACGTGTGCATATTTTATTGCTCTCGTTTTTATTAAGATAATGAGTAGTTTTATCTGGATTTGTGCTGGAGTTTAACTGACCACTTAGCATTGTAACGAATTATCCACTTTTTGTGTCTGATGGTACACTAGTTTAAACGTAGTTTTTCAACAATGAATACATGTATAATATGTAGTTGGATATATCGATTCTTCTCAGAATCGGAGCTATTTTAATAGTAATGGAATGGAAATGGTATTACACCATATTAAGTCTTTTCCGCCTACTTGACAAAATGTAATAATTTTTCTTAAAATCACTGAAATTTAATTTCAGTGCTATCAGTCAGCCTAATCCACAAAAATTGGAAACAAACAACACGTTTTCACTCCCGAAAATGTTCTATTGCTTCTGCTATTATCAGAATCCACTGGCCACTATTCGGCATTCTGCTACCAGTTCAAAAATAAAGTTGTAAACAGAGTTAGGATGTCCATCAAGGTGCATTCTTTTAAATCGCCGTACTTTACAGCATGATCAATGTATTATGTGGTCCTTCATGAAACCACCTAGTTCTTAGAATTGTACCAGGAAATGTAAGCCCGTTTTTGTAGAGCCCAGGTTTACTTCAGATTTGTTCTTGATACGTAATAACCCGACTTTATTTTATGTAGCCACTTCTTGACATAGTAGGAAAAATGATTACGCATACATCCTTAATAATGGCTTCCGCTGTTTCACTATTCCATAGCTTCTTATGGGTCTGTGAATGTACGCTCATAGATTTTCACTAGTGAAATATAAAACTCACTTTTTACATAGTGTGAATTCACCTCCTATAATAATCATTCATCTTTTTAATTTTTGGCACAGAAACGTAACATCATTGCTGCATCACCATTCGCTTTCTCATTCACAGCAGTTTTGACAAATTCATCAGGATTATCAGGGAATAAAGAATCATCTGTTGCTGGTAATAATCTTCATACACCCAAGTTAATTGACAATAACAAAGTGAATCGTAAACGACACCGTTCTTCAACTACAAAAGACATCTCAACGGCTCCAATATGCTTTGACCCTAAAAATTATGGAGATAGTAATATGTCCCGTAATTCAATTTCTGCATTCCGTGAAGAGTTAGACCTTGAACTACAAACTGAGGCTACCGAACCTCCAAAGGTATGTTGTTGTTTTGATAATCATCAACTAGCGTGCTTAGTTTTAAACTGAAATCATCTTACGACTGACGATGTGATCTGCTTCTGTTTGGGCATATGTATGCATATGCGTATATGTATTCGGCGCCCCTTTGTACCAATATTCATGTGTTCGAATAATAATAATATTAATGTTAATGATGATGATAGGACTGACGATATCAACTGACTGCCTACATCTGATTATGTAATGTAAGGCTCGGGCGCGCAAACTGAGTCTCTGAATCAACAAGTTAAGTCCCTGTCACCAGTCATATCCAGCGTAGAACATGGCACATATGTGTATCAGTCCAAGTTCCCGCTACACATTACAGTCCCTGACATTTTAATAAATAAATAACACTCTTGAACATATTTCATTAAGTTCCCTCCTGAAGGATAAACTCTACAAAGTAATAATTAATGGTTACATGTAAACAATTTGTTCATATGTGGATTTATTTATTTGTTTAACAGAGCTAATGTGAGCTGACTTTCTGCAGTTGTGAGTGTCGGATTTAAAGTCTTTACGTCTTACAAATGTGTCAATCCAGAAATCACACGTATCATATAGACTTCATGGCGTAGGATGATTCTTTTACCGGCTAAAAATATCTATACACTACTAAGCAAAACTCCATGGACATTCATATCACTTGTTATAAAATATTCGCGTATTCAGTAACAGTCATAGTTATTGTACAACAATATGATTTTATTGTGACGTTTGGTGCCCGAAATCTGATACTGATACACGGTAAGCAAAGATGGATAGTGGCTAGCACTGGAGTCCAGGACGTGCGTTTCATCCTATTTGGGACTCGTCAGCTGGATGTCCCTGCATCTCAGAGTTGATTTTCACTCTGGGGCTCGAACCCAGTACCGTTCGCTTCAAACGCCATCGTGTTATCCACTCAGCTACTGAGTCCTGATAGCCACTTGCTTGTCCTTGATTCCACTGCTAGCCACTATCCATCTTCGCTTATAAAAGCTTGTAAATTAAGGTAATATCGAGGCATACGCACAGTATGCACATGTGCCAATAACGAACTGATCAATTTCAGTCCTAAACATCAATGGGAAGATACAAGCTAAACAATACCAAGTGATACACGGTATGCTAGCGAGTGAAGTGTATTGAACTACCGAATGAAATGCACAAATACTCATATATATCGGGATTTCATGCATTTTACTGGTGCTAACCTGTCGATTAATTGTCTCGTTTTTTTAATCTACATGTAACTCAAACATAATCGGATGATGATGATGTAAATGAAATATCTGGTGTGTCGGTGAAAATAAACAGATTTTCATGTTTAGTTTATCTGAGGCCTGTGAGGTCGAACCGATAGACAAGAGAGCAGTTATATTGATCTAGTCCGAGCACTGATTAGCTCTCCTAGACTGTCTATCTGGCATTACTAACCTTTGGCTATCCAATAACACGATAAATGTGAGCTAACAGCCGAGAGTAGCACTAGATGAATATTGGTCCAGAATACAGTTTCACACATTCGCTCGCCTGTTAGTCAAAATAAAGAACAACTCACCAAGGCTGATATTTTCTGATTATACAGTTCGACTTTCTGAACCATTTATACAGTAATATAAAGCACAATGCTGACAACACATCAACAGAATTAGGAAATCATAATATGGGCACAACTACACGACAGGTGGAAGAGGACTGAGTGATAGGTCCATAATAAAATAACAACTTTGGAAAGGTAAAACAAGTGTTTATGCGACAAACAAAAGCTCACTAGTAGGAGAATATAAAAATACAATAGTTTAATTATTTAATGAACAAACAAAAAAATCCAAACTATAGCTTCAGATCGGATTGTCCAATAAGTTCCGCTTTACCTAATATTCATCTTGACATAACGATATCCTATTTACTTCTGTCGACAAGCCATGTTTATACGGGCCGTATCTAGGATACATATATTTCAGATATGGTAACATTAAATATTAGAGATGCACATCAAAAATCCAACAAGTATATAAAGCATTTGAGTTCGGTAATACACAGACTCCGCGAATAATAAGGTGACTCGGTTTTTCTCATTTAAGAGAACTACTTGGAGTGGATAGACCCCTACATGCCATCATTTATTTATTTAAACAAACATTGATACAAAAGGACATCAATATATATATACTCCACACAAAGTACTTATCTCTCAATTAGTTTGCGGGCTAGCATGCCATCCGAGTTCCCAAACCGAAACAGGTGGTTCCCTTAGGGGGCAACTTCCCGAGCCTTTGACCTAGGAATCCAATCCACAAAACAGTGGAGTAACCTTAGGTGTGACCAAGAATAGGTTCATACGCCATTTGTTCCTCAACGATCCTAAAGCCCTTTTGAACCATTGGTTTGAAATCTGGGTTTTCTTACTCCCGATTGTGTAAACAACACCTCACCATAATAAGTCAGTGTGTAGGACTTCCCTCATGCATCTGTATGTAAAAAAACACTGATCAAAGTTGCACCTGAGTAATTGGTAAGGGTAAATATATATGAGTGGTGGAATAACTTGAAAGAATATTGTAATTAATCTACCTGAAAGCTAGAATCAATCACGTAGGCGCTATAAAAATGGAACTAGTAAAGCCTCCCTTCAGATTACATATTCCGATACACCTAGTATGATGGCCTATTGTTTTCTCGTACGTAAAAATACCTTATGATGTGATGTTCATTATTAGAAAACGATTTTTTAAATTCTTTTTATCTTTAGGTCAGTGAACTTATTCAACTTTTAGAAACTCTTCAATCAGCTGCTTCTGCTGATGCTGCTACACGCCGTGAAATAGCACAATTCCCGCCGGAAGTTTCTGATCCTAATAAAGCAATGGAAATTATGAAGTCATGTAAGATTTTTTTAAAAATCTTATGAAGATTATATATATATATATATATATATATATATATATATATACTACTGCTTATTTCAAAAGCCTATTGATTGTTTGATTGCTTATGATATTTCACTTCACCTTCATAACAGTAACATAGACTATTGAGAAAGATATGTGTAGTTATAAGTCTCGAATTTTTAGACTTATCCCATTGATTTGATAGAAAATGTCAACTATATCATGAATTCTAGATGACTAAGAAATTGAGTTACTATGAAGTAAATTCAAGTGTTTAAATTATTAACAATGGCGTATGAATAGTATGATTCATTTGGGAAAACCATTTGCAACTGTTTAGCCTTTTAGCGTTTTCCTATTTTCATTGCTAAAATATCCACTTAATCAGTTCATTAGAATTTGTTTTTCCGGTAGTTTCTTTTAAGTAAGCTTACTGGGAACTAAACATGTACTCAAAAGGCTGTGTTCACTTTTTGTAATACATGTATGTGGCTCATTATTCAATAATTAGTACAGACCAATATTCAGTCATAGACACCTTCGAAGCATTACTTGTGTATATTGGCATCACCGAGTAAACAATGCTGAGGTTAGACGCAGAATACTAAGTAGTGATGGCAGGTCAGTTGATGAGATAATAAATCTTCATCGATTTTGGTGGTTGAGACATATTCACGTTATGCCCAAGCACCACCTACCTTGACTTGGGACGCTCGCTGGTGTTGGACTAGGTTTGAAGAAATCTAGAAGCATCCAGTCCAAGATATAGTATCAATGAGTGAATACATTGTCTGTTGAACTGGTCCGTGCTGCTAGATTCTTACTACCTGTCCCAGGTCCTCGTGATTATCGTAACTAATGGCTGAAGACTTTTAAGGTGGTGGTTAAAGGTAGTTGACCTTACTGCCCAACATAGTGTACTCGATGTCAGGTCACTTCGACTAGTGACCACATTGTGAATTGCTCGACAGAATCCGGTTAGCACTGAAAACAAATTGGCATTCATGGCATTGGTCACTTCCAAGTGATTAATCAACTTTAGATGACATGGAACACAATCGGTCACAATGATTTTGATGCACTCATTTCCCCCTTTAGATGTCAAGTCTCAAAATTACTTTATACTTACTCCGTGAATTCATTTTTTCTCGAACCTTGTCTATACCTGGTCTACCACTGATAATACTATTATATTGATATTCATCTTGATCATTTCAAGTCTCTGTACTTATGTAGGTGTGACAACTAGGACCGATTCACATATTTTCCAGATTCTGTGTTGCTTATGACTGATTAACTGACTTCATCCAGTCTACTGTTACCGGCCTACAGTAATGTTGTGAAGATTAATAAGTAAACATATCTCATCCATCTTGTCTATAAACTAACATTTTGTTCGTTAATCTCAAGTTATATTTAAAACGATATCTGGTGGTGTCGTAAATGCACATTGTCTAGGAATCCCTCAAAATTAGGACAAAACAGCTATCCAGTCCTTCCTAGTTGCCAACAGTTGTCCAACTAAGATCAGCTCATGATGCAAAACTACAAAAATTCAATAATCTCCACATATCTTTCTGGTAAACTAAAATAGACAATTATCTTACGCAACATTACCCCTCTTATTCTCATATTACACTTTCTTTTTACCAGCATCTGAACAAGAACAACAAGCATTAATAGAACTTATCAGTAAATGTTCCTCTCGACTAGATGTCTACAATCAATTGTTAGAAGAAGAAACAACTAAACGTAACCAGTTAGCTCTTCAATTACGTGCTTTTCATAGTCATTTGAACGAACGAATTTTACAGGCTAAGATTGAAGTCGATGTAAGTGTTCTGTTGCTATTGTTATTCTTAGAAAAGATGATTTTAAACTGACTTTTTTTGTTGATTTACCAAATTCCATTAACTTGAAAAATAAGTAGCATAGCTTATGTACATTTGACCTAGAACAGCCACACATTTATTTAAATCAGAGTTACCTATATTGAAACAGTTGAAGTAGGATTCGAACCATAATGTAGCGCTTAGTTGTAGTTATCCAAGCAAAGTGATAATTCACTGGATAGTCGTACAATCTTTTTTCTTTTCTCGTAATTGATGTCTTGTCGATCGAATGCTACTTGTTATATCTGATCGTCTCTGATTGTTGTATCGGAAACGCCTATCACTTATAACCGAAACGAGAGACCTCGGCAATTCTCACGACGCGAAAGTAAAAGTACAAAGACTGGTATAAGTAAAGATTTATTAACCCCCAAAACACGACGACGACAACCCTAGTCAAAAATACACATTTATATATTGATTGTACTCACACTTGGATTAATAATTAGGATGAAATGACATATATAATAAATACTCAGTTATGACAAATCATATGTTGAGTATAGTTCATGTCAATGGAATACACGAATATCGTATGTTATACAGAATAAGATATCATACGAGAAAACAAAAAGTACTGCATTGAGTAATCATTACATTGAATCAAAACGGAAATAATGTTGAACAAAACTCATAATAAGTAAATCAGTCGAATTTTGACTTTTCTTCCCGTCATATCACCTTCCCTTCTTTTTTTTGAAGACTCAAATTTTAGATCCTGACTTTATCCTCCCCCACGAAATAATGTTGGGTCCTCATATTCCCAAGTTATAGTTAGTGTGACTCTATTTAAAACATATTTCCCGCATTGAATAGAGAGTTCACTAGAACTGACTAGATGATGAGGATCAACGACACTTGATATGAGGTCATTAAGGTTTGATTCTTCTGAAACATTTTCATCAAATTTCTTGAAAATCTCATTGGTAGATAGGGGATCACTAGGATAATCAGCATCTATCAAATTTTCATTAGGTTCTTGATCATCATCCCACATATTTTTCTCATTTTCGTAAGAAATTTGATCAAGATCATGTGAGTCATTAAGATAACTCATATCTGGTAAAACAACTAGAGAACCCCGATGAGTAGATTCATCATAAACTTTTGTCGTAGAATGATGAGCTCCATTTGATGCAGCTGTCTTCATTATGCTTCTTGATTCATTTTCTGTTTCTTCGTGGGCGATTACTGCATCGATTTCATGTGCATTTAACAAAACATCGTCCTTCTGTGAGTTGGACAGGTCAGTGTTTGTACATAGTGTTTCGGGGACAATGGGATTTGAACCCGCTACAGAGAATGTCTCTGAAATAGACGTTTCTGGACCACTGGGCGGATCATGAATGACTGCTACTGCTTCGCTTAAATTGCTGATTGTCAAGGATTCATAGAGGCTTCTGTCGACACATTCATACATTCTGCAATCATTTTCCAGCTCTGTACTCAATTTAGATATTAGTTCATTAACTCCTGTCACATCTCCATGATTCGGTAGCCGTGTTTGTAATTTGTCTAAAAATTTTCAACTGATTCTTTTTAAAACGCTGCTGTTGTCGCTGAAATAGCAACTGTAATTGATCAGAAGGGAGAGCCATTTTCTCTTTCTGGATGAATCAACACGGTAATAGAAAATATAGCATGACAAGTTAATAGCCTATGTCGTTCAAGGACACCGATGACAATTCTGTATGCTGATTGTCTTGGCTTTTTTTCACCCCATCGCCACTGATATGTTTCAGTTATATAATTGAATCTTATAGACAAATTATTTATTAACTCTTAGATAATCACCTAGCCTATTACCATTGTTTATTACGTCAAAATGACTTACAGTATATTTCGATAGATGATTTATCGCTTACTTTCCATCCTTTTGTCAAATTATACAGTTTCTCAGTACATCTTTACAACTATATATTCACGATAACCAGTATTTGTGTTCTTGTTGCAAATTAATTGCATTAGTTCAGTCAGCGAGACTATGATTTATGAACGAACCAATTAGATTTATAATGCCACGCCTTGGATTTTGGCGCGAAATTCATCCGCTTATTTGGCTAAATACCGTTTTGACATTATAGCTGATGTCAGTTCGTGATGAAAACATTAAATCTATTTTCTAACCCTAGCGTTCAATTGTAAATCCTAATTCTAATTCCTCGCACTAATATATAACCCTCATTTAACCTTAGTAAGTAGGTGAACATTCCAAGGTCATCTTAGCGCTGCTCAAAGGTCATCTATAAATTATAGTCTCACCGTTTGGTCTCTCATACCCGTGCTATGAACTTCGTAAAAATATGTTACAGACTGTCAGTTATTCAGTCGGTCGGTCATAATCAATGTAGAATCTAGCCATCATCTAGCCATTCGTCCTAGTTATTACATCACATCAGAACAACGAGATGACTATCAATGTAGATAGACGTCGTAATAATAATATCAGTAATACAAAGTAAATTAGGCGGAAAAATGGATTCACGAAATAAAATGTATGAAATAATTTCAAAACTTAGAACCTGAGGAAAAGCAAAGAGTGAAGTCATCTCCACAACTGCAATTGATTTTGAGCCACATTACCCAACATTATAGATGAGAAATTTTATGGATAAATAAATGGTTTAAAAACTGTTATAAGAAATGCTTAGAATACCAATTAATAGATAGAATGCAATAATATTATTTAACCGAGTGATAACCCCTCACGATAATGAAATTGTTCATGTAAACCTACGAATAAACTTAACTTGGAAAATTAAACCACTAACTATAAAAATAGGTCGTTTATCTAGTAAATAACACGTTTCTATGGGAAATATTAACGTTTTACTTTACGGCAGCGAAACATGGCCATTAAGAGTAGGAGACACTCGTAAGCTATTAGTATTTGACCACAGATGCCTTAGAAATATTGCTGACATCTGCTGGGATCACCGGGTAAGTAATAGTGAGGTTAGACTCAGGGTATTAGGAAATGATGGTAAATCAGTTGATGAGGTTATGAATCTTCATCGACTGAGATGGTTGGGCAACGTGTTACGTATGCCTGAACACCGATTACCACGACGTGCAATGCTATCCGGTATTGGAGATGGTTGGAAGAAAGTTAGGGGCGGCCAAACCAAAACGTGGCATCAGTGCTTGAAGACACTAACTTCTAGTCTGAGCCATGTTGGTAGATGCAGACTACTTGGTTGGGGTCCGCGTGACTATCGTAACCAATGGTTGAAGACTCTTGGTGACATGGCTCAGAATCGATCACAATCGCGTCGGTGTATACACTCTTTGTCTTCCCTTAAACTAAGAGATTAAAATCACTTCATATCTTTCTTTTTACGAACCAATTCTTTCTTCTTGTACTATATTTCTATATGCAATCCTTCTCATATATTACCACCTTTGACCTAATCACTGCTATGAATCCGGTGTTCATCTTGTTGTTCTGATGCGGTATGGCAACCTGGACCGATGCACATATGTGCCTGGTCCTACGTTGTAGCTGACTGACTGACTGACTTATGATTAGATTATTATAAGCAATTAGAGAATAAAAATTTTGTCGGTCACTCACTTTCAAATGAAATTAAAACGTGGTTGTCGGGCGTAATCCTTGTCTATTATCAACAGTATTCAAATAAAATTTCAATTGTATTACACTTTATGAATAGTAGGGCAAGAAATGTGTCGAAAAGGTACTGTTAACCAGTAGTAATCGCGTTCACTTCCATTCGCAATAGCGTCTACAAATTATCGATCACTATATGGTGCGATTTTAGGCGGTAGGAGGTAGTCGGCATAAAACGCTAAACTAAGTTTTCGTACTAACCGATACCCGTTAGTAAGAAGTGTCTAGAATGTAGAAATTGATTCGAATCTCACAAGAAGCATCAGTTCCCTCGAAACTGCACGTACGCCTCCATGATAAATGCCAACTAGTATAAAGCTTGAGTCCAAGGTTTCTTCCCCCACTACCTTGAGCAACATTACAGCGTGGTGGATGAAATTTCAGCACTACTGAAAAACGAATAGATAAGCGTGATATTACTCAATACTCAGTGATTAATCGTTTATAAAAAAGTTAATCAGTTTGTTCCCTGTTCTTATTATCTACATCAGTTTATATTTATTGTTGTTTGTGTTTATTATTCTTGCACAGGACTTGAAGTCGAAATTAGATCATGGTCACTCATTAAAAAGTGAACTGAATAAACATATTTTAAATCTTCCTGATCTGCATCTTCTACCTGATATGACAAATTTCGGTTTAGATCCGTTACCAACAGTTGGTGATCTATTCGGTTAAATTTCTAGTCTCAAGTTATGTAATCATCAGTTCATGTAGTATTGTCTATCTTCCTTCTTGACTTACTTTTCTATGTATATCAGTCCAATGTATAAAGCTTAACATTTTGTAAATATAAATTTTATTTCTAGTAATATGAATTGTGTTTTTCCCCCGAGTTTATATTATATGATATCTGTGTATATCTGTTCATATGTTCAGCTCCTCTTCAATTTCTTTCACGTGTATGTATGATTGAATGAATGAATATGTGTATGAAACAGTTCATTCAAGTTGCACACCATTATTTCATTGGTGATTTCCTTTCTTTCAATAGACAAATGTATTTAAGACTTTCTTTATTATTTCAAGAGCTCTACTTGACAACTCAGTTTAATAAAGTAGAAGTCTACTTTTGAATAACTTTGCCAATATTGTTTAACTTCAATTAGTACCTTATACGGAGTATAATTAAAACGAACTATCACTGGCTTTCAGTTTATTTTGAAAACACTAGTTAATATTTTTGGTTGAAATGGGAAAAAAATCTTTTTAAGAATAAGCACATTATACTAGTTTTCTATATAGCTCCCTAAACTATGAAATCCTAAATCCTACACAAATGACTAACTTCTAAGTAATGATTGTCTGATTAGGATTTCAGTTTACGGCTTACTACTGGTTTAAATTAAAATCTGTTGGTAACTAAATTCTGCGGTAAAAGTATACTATACTGACGACCTTGGACAAATTTTCACTCAATAAGGAAATTCTGACTAGTCATAAAACAATTAGCAATACAAACCAGTGAAATAACAGAGGAGTAATAGCTTTAATCTGAATAATTAAACATCTCCAAACCCTAATCTTTCCGATTGCTGCTTATACTTTTATTGTCTCTACCACTACGGGATTTGAATCAACAACTGCATCTCTGTGCTAATATGGTGGGGCAACTCGAACTGATGTACGTACGTACGAAGTTCTACGTTGTTACTGACTGACTGACTGGAATTAAACCTCATATGTCAAATTATCCCTTTTAGTGAAATAAATAGGTCAAGTATACACATATAAATACAAATTAAGAGTCGAGCTAGTATTATCACCCCTTAGAGTTTTCGTCACTAACTGACATCAGCGATAATGCAAAATGTTTAGTGTTAGGCATTATAGGTTTAGCTGGAGTTCTGAGAAGGGTTTACAAAATCGGGTTTTCTTCACGAACTGACTTCAGCTATGAGGTAACATTTTGTCAACCTTCTGTTTATGAACCTAGTAAACTTAGAGTTAATATTTAAAATAAGGGTTAGTGGGAGAGAGCACTATCTAGCTCCACAAAGCACTCGACTACGCATCGAATCGTGTAAATTACCTTAATACACAATCTGCCCAAAGGGCAAGTATATTTTTCGTAGTTTAGCTTGAGCATCATCTTAAGTTCACTTTTAGGTTACACAATAGATACTTTTGTTAATTTTAAGGACCAAATATTTCCAATACGTTTTACTTTATTAATAATAACACACAAGATATCTATCATCGCACTTTAAATTTTGCACAAAATACATGAGGCGTTATCTTAGTTCTGACTGGTTAGCCCAAGATCATCAGTATACTATACTTTCACCAATTCTGCTCATTGATGTGCAATGTTAACCAAATTAAAAATTCAAAAGTCAGAAAATACTAATCTCAAGACCAAATAATTAGCTACTAGTAAACTTGAAGGGATCCTGGTAATTGTGAAATTTTATTACTTGCACTACAAACCGGCTTCAGTTAAGACAACCAGTAGGATCTCTGAATCACTGGATAATTTTTCCGTTCCAGTAAACCACTCGAGCAGTGGACATCTACAATCCCGCAGTGAATCGAATCTAGAACCTCCAGGTCTCACAGCGATCTCTTAACCTTTAGATAACCGTGAGTCGATTAATGTTAGTAACTGTCTTGTTCTTAAACTCAGTACCGTTTACCTATAAACACTTTTTAAGTGACGTTCAAACCTAACATGTTATCTCTAAACCGATTAATAAAAATTCCGCCACCTGGTGTCGACACCAAAACGTTCTGTTTGTAGTAACATAATTCCTGAAACTTTGTAATATGTTAAGATTATTGACTTTTGGAAACTGACTAACCATAACATGTTAGCCTGCATTTCTTGAGTTCGTTCTTGTCAAGGTTCCAAAACTTGCAGTGTCCACTTAGTTGAATGATCAATAACCTTGTGACGTGAAGATAATCAGATCTTAAAATGAAATCAACCTGCTTTGTTATTAATTTCATTGGCTAAACTGACAATAATAAAATATACTTTTTCAATTGCCATGTATGTCCGAAACTTGTACTCCCTATATGTATGGTTATAATCTATCTATCTGTAGTTGTTATGACTTGTAATGCTAATCGCTATCACGTGTTAAATTCATCAATTAGAATTCCGACTATAATTTCCCCTATCTTGCTTCTACTATTTCATTCATAACCTGGTATCCTAGACTGTACCAATAACACTTCTGATCTAAACCATTAACCGTGAGCCAACAAGCTAAGCTCCTATGAGCCTAACATGCTAAAGCTCTTCTCTATGCCGCGCTTTGAGTTCAAAAAGTCAACAACCAGTTTATTCAATTATGACCCAAGACTCGTACAATAATATACTCGAAATGACTGATCACGTAGAACACCAAATGCGAGACCATACTTTAAACACAATCATACCACAAGTGGTGTTAAACACAGCAAATAGCAGGTGGAATCCATATTTATATTTATTGCGAGAAGTTAAAAAGTATTTACATAATGCCCATACAAAGCTCCAATTGTCCATTTTCATCTTTCGATGTATACTTCCATCTGAACTGTCTTCGCGTCTTGTCTCCAAGTGTTCTGCCAACGCCGTGCTTTCGATGCACTGAAACTCTTCACTCCGTTTGACAATCGTAGCAACTTTGACGTCACTTCTCGCAACACACTACTTACAAGCAATCTTGTGAGTAGCGTCCACTACAGTGGTAGACGGAGGAGTAAACAGTGCATACTTAGTTAACAGTAACTAAGAGATAATAAAATGTATAGCGACAGTTAATAGGTCTGCTCAAAGCTTACGATAAGGGAATATAGAAATGCAAAAATACAGTTGTCTAGTGCTTCTGCACTAAAAATATGGGTAATAATAGTCCGATAAGTAGTACCGAAAGTCCCAATATTCGTCCCATTATAACAGTTAATATCATATAAATGTTGTCAGCTTTAAAACCGTCTCACATCAGTATCCACCAACCTTCTCCTCTCTGGTCCTGTCATTCCCGAATACTCGAATTAACATATCGAAAGATTTTATTTTGATTTGTATTCAGTCAAATGGTGACATATTACTCATGTAAAATTAAATAAACGTAGGACAGCAGCTAAGACGTTCGACCTTCAGTCACTAAGTCTCCTGTTCGAACTACGTTCCACTTCGGTTTACGCAGCTGGCTAGTCTCACTAGCCTTCATGTTTAAAGTTTGACTCGAAACCAAATGTTAGAATCTGCACCCGGCAGTGAGTTAATGCTAAAATAAATTCTGTTCATCCGTTATTCATCGTTGATATACTTTTGTATTGTTGTTAAAGAATTTTTCTTACAATTTAAATTTTCTAACCATATTACTTAAATAATAGACAAAACAATTTTGGTACATGATTCCCACCGGTCTAAAATGAATAGACACAAAGAACTGTATGCAAAACAATTTCAGCATAAAGAAAACAAATGGAGAGATCTACTACACAAAGTAAGTTATGTTCTCTATAACAAAGTTTTTATGATTATGTCTTGGCAATGTTTGAATATGCTGTCAATCTACGTGGTTACTTCTGTTGTTATTTGTGTCATAATTACTATTATCTTGTATGGCTAACACTAATGATAACGAAATTTATCACTATAGTATAGTAACTACCAATGTCCAACTCTATCGGGTAAGTAATAGTGAGGTTAGACGCAGGGTATTTGGTAAATCAGTTGGTGAAATTGTGAATCCTCATCGACTGAGATGGTTGGGTCACGTGTTACGTATGCCTGAACACCGATTACCACGACGTGCAATGCTATCCGGTATTGGAGATGGTTGGAAGAAAGTTAGGGGCGGCCAAACCAAAACGTGGCATCAGTGCTTGAAGACACTAACTTCTAATCTGAGCCATGTTGGTAGATGCAGACTACTTGGTTGGGGTCCGCGTGACTATCGTAACCAATGGTTGAAGACTCTTGGTGACATGGCTCAGAATCGACCACAACGGCGTCGGTGTATACACTCTTTGTCTTCCCTTAAACCGTGAGATTAAAATTACTTTATACCTTTCTTTCTACAAGATAATTCTTTCTACCTGTATTATATCCTTATATGCAATCTCTCTTTTATATATTACTACCTTTGAAGTAAATACTTCTCTGAATTTGGTGTTCATCTTGTGCTAATGAGGTGTGGCAACTTGGGCCGATACCATGTATGTGCCTGGTCCTACGTTGTAGTTGACTGACTAACTGACCAGCTCTACAGTACTTATTATCAGGTTAGGCTAATTCAATACCGTATGTATTAGTTGTCTATGAACAATCAGTATCATTCTTCAAGGAATTTTGTTCGATTTTCTACTCTCGGTTATAATTAGATAAAGATGTGTCTGATTCTTCAACAAGAAAATTATATGCATTACTTCCTTCAGTCGTTATAATACCCGGTAATAATCTAATTTTTGCTGAACTAGCTGTAAGCTTAAGAGCCCAATGGTATGTAGTATTTCAACACTTAGTATTGTCATCTTTTATCTGTTTTTCTGGTGTACCGTAAGTTTTTGCAATATATCAAATACACTTACTAAATTTTTGTCATTTAAGAAAAACTAAAAGCTTAAGCCTCTCCAGTTCGTACATTTTGTAGGAATAAAAGTCATTATCTGTAACAAACAGTTGTTAATCTGTAAACTATCAACACATTCAGGTCTGATGATCAACTTCTGCTCCAGTATCAACCATCATAGTTTCTTGATAAATATTAAATTATGAATAGAACTTAACTGAGAATATACTGATGACCCTATTGATATGTAACTTATTGTAATCACTAGTTAACTAACAACTATCCTAAGGACTGTTAGTATGAGAATATAATAGCTTCCACAGTTAATTCATCAGATGATCTGCAATTATATTTATTTTTTTAAAAATTTCTTTACAAATTATCAAACTTATTTTTTCGTAATATTACTCTCCATTAATTGCCTTTTATTGTGTCTTTTTATTGCTACCACTTTGCAATACAAGCGTTTTATGGAATCAATGAAATTGAAACGTACACATTTTATCGATCACCTTAGAAACATATACAATTCAGAACCAGATAGTTTAACCGATCAACTACTTCAAGAGAAAAGAGAACTTTTAAAAAGTTTGGTCTCAGGTAGTGAAGTATGTAGTGTATTTATCTATTTGTATTTATATTCCATTATATAGTTATCACGATCTATCAGTTAGCAAAGACGTGAAAAAAATCTTACAGCATTGTTAATTTTAAATTTCTCTTTTTTGTTATCTACCATCGAATATTATGCAACTTATATACCAAATATAGATGTAGAATTTCTATAGTTTACATCATCCATAAGCCGTAACTAGATAACCATTAAGAAGTATTTGACAGCTCACTAAGCATTATACCCAGGAAATTGTAGATCTCCTAATGAACATTTAAAATTTAAACGACTGAATAGGTACTCATTGGTTTGCATCCATAACTTCAACCAATTCCCGGTATTACACACTCATCTTTCTATGTCATTATTGAATAACTGCTTCACTACTCATATAACTGAACTCCGCCTATCACGGATTTTCTGACCAGAACTCCGAGGTTCGCTTCAATCTGTGACATAAACTTTGAGAACCGTTCAATTTGTACGTGACATCATGTACGGCTTGTCAATTGTTTGCAATCACTAATACACTGGTCTAAAGCTTAACTTTATTAGTTGTTAGAGAAGCATCTCGTTCATATCATCAACAGTTGATAAACAGTACATAGTCATGATATCTTGTTTGCATCTTATTTCTATGAAGGTGACAGTTTTATTGCACTATCACTGAATATATATATATATATATATATTCTCAAGTAATGTCCATCGACCGGGAATAATCTTAATATTAAGTTAGTCGTAGTAAAAATATTTTTGCTAACTAATGGAAAAAATAATTATTACTATCGGTATCAGATTCTATATTTAACAGTCATTTCTTTCTCTCTTTCCATCTACCGTTGAAAATCTCCCTTGCCTCCCCCCCCACTTACCAGGCGGAACAATTAGATCTGGATAGTTTAATCTTACTACAAGACAGAGTTCTAGATGAATTATCTGTTGGTTAGTGGAACTGTTGCTTTTCATTTAATACTTCTTGTATTTTTACCATTTTTTTCCGTATTTCCAAACTGCATTTGATTTGTATTATGTTTTCATGAATATTAATCCGATTATGAGATAGATGGTAGAGATTGGTAGCTCTGATGTGTTGTTTTAATGCAGTTTCGTTCTCTGAACTTGGTAATTTAATTGTGAAGTTTTTAATGTCCTTCTGAACAACATCGTCAGCACAAAATTCAGAAAGTTGTGTAAAAAGTGTGGTTGTTCTTTAATGGAACCCTAAATGACTAAAGTTTTTACTGATGGTGTTGTAAAATGAACAATGAAAGTTCCACGATTACACTATGCAACTTAGATAATGAAACTTCATCAAAATCTGATTATTACAGGATTGTCTTCTTGACTATCTGAGCTACTTACATAATATAAGCTTTAATATTTCAGGGATTTACCTTAATCCTAACAGTTTGATTATTTTACTCAATCATCTTATTTGCAAGGGTTTGTACCTTCCCACTGTCAATGTTAACGACTGTTATTTATTAATCTATTTTAGCATACGTACGTCCCTAGTGAATTGCCCCTATATCGCCATCTAGTTATGTTTTTTCTGAAGTTGAATAGTAGCTAACATCAGAATTCAGGACGCACTTTTTATTCAGTTGCACGAATTAGATGGTATCAGGGCTCAGTGTTATGTAGAGTTATGTATGTTTATCTAGTTCTTAATGCTGATCGAATTCTATCAGTTAAGATACAATGCGCTAGTAACTAGTCTACATGACTTGACATCGTGTGTACTATGCTGAAATAGTAAATGGTAGTCGGAAGTCGCTAGGATACCTTGAACCTAGGTTTTTTGTTAATCGACATGTCAGTAGTGCATACCTGCCGTCTTCAGAGAACTGATGTGTTCTCTGTGAGATTTGTATTCGTGTCTCCCTGCTTCATAGTTTGAGATGTTTCAAATAAGCTATTTAGGCCTCCAGATAGCCATTTAAAAATACTTTAGTTACATATATCTTAATTCTTAATGAGTAAATTACAACCTGCACTTTGGAGTTAAGTGCTAATTCGTTTGATTGTATGTTATCCGTGGAATACAATACTACATTTTATGACTGTCATTTTAGAAATTGAGGAATATTTCAACCCAGAATTTTGGAATAATACAAATAGTAATAGTAATGGTGCAAATCAATTTCATTTGCTAAATGAATCTAACAGTGAAAATGTTCTTTGTCCTTTATGTCGAATGTAAGTTGTAGTTTATGCGAATTGAATGTTATTCCAATACAGTTTTTCTTCTCTGTTTGATTAATTAACTTGACCTTGGATGGATGCATACAATAGTGACTGATGATATTTAACAACATTAATAGACAATTAATGTGATTTACCGGTTATATTCGTCATAGATATTAATCCCTTGCAGCTTAAGTATATTGGTCAAATCAACTGGTGTGACTTACTTCAAGAGATTTCTTAAACTTCTAGTGATAAGTGGTGACTTGTCGAGCCTAGACACATTGGGAGTGGTAAAGTTGTCACTGATGATACTAGGTGATCGTTGCGTTATATGCCGGATTGGTTGGAGTGGAAGTTGTGCCAATGAACCCCTACTTAATCTATCTAGCTAAAGGATTCTAAATAGGAAGAAACTTCCATACTAAATTCCACTGCTACTACTATCCACCTATTCTATAAAACGTTTGAAAGAAATAGCTACATCGAGGTTGACGGTTAATGAATGCAAGTATATACCAACAAAGATTGATCAAAATCCAGTCCTGAATATTAACAACGGAATAGTTCAAATGCCTAACTAACATTAATGTAAACTTCATTCCACCTTCAAACAAACACAGCTAATTAACTGGTAATGTAAAATCAGAGGATTTTTCGGTATACTGACCATAAATTAAAACCTTGAATATTTAACTGTTGAAAACTATTATACTCACCAGGATATTGGAAAGATTGACAACTTAGTCTTTGAATACACCAATTTAGTTTAAATCTTTTTGATGACTGTCTGGTTTCAGTAAAGTGCATTAAATTTAAGGGTTATCTCCATGTTGAATATTTTGGAAGATTTTGAGATATCAATACCTCATGAACGTGTAAATGACAAGAAATCGCGTTGTTGAAAACATATTATCTTATTATTATACTGGAAGCTAGTAGTAAGGATAGGGGGTCAAGTGACCCATGTTAATCATACTTGAAGCAAGGACTCGTCGCTTGAATTCCATATTCCATGTGTGACTTTACAAACGTGTATAATACCCTAAATATTTCTTAATTTAAATTAAGAAATGACTTACGAATAGTCCATAACGATCCTAGAGCCTTTGGCAGTGGTAGCCTTACAGTTATTCGTAGTTCTTGGGTCATTTTTAATTATGACTCCTCGATTCCTCGTATCCGTTTCTTTAGGCAATACCATTCCACTTATTGTGTAGCAGCGCAAATTCTGTAACTATTTGCAGATCCATTAGTTTGATTTTTAGCTAAACTAATTGTATAATTATCATATTTGTTCTTCGGGCGTAAGAATCAAGATCGGTGAAACCCCATCTTCGTACATAGGTGAATATTTAGAACAAAGACACAGAAACCCTTAAACAACGACTTCATCCATAACTAGTGTTACTGAATATGTAAAGAGATCCCATGGGGTTTTTATTTCGTCTACATGCAAGCTACTCAGTTGGAAAAAAATTACCAAAATGAGATAATCTGAAAGCCTTTAATTTCAGTCCGGCATTGTAACTCCCTAATTCTTTTCTAGACATACTAATTTAATTTGAACATCACTGCTAATTCATCATTCTTCCGTTCTGTTTCTAGTGGCTATTTATCTATGAATAGTACAATTCTCACTTGTTCTTCATGCAGTTTAAATCTAGATACTCAAGTGAGTACACCGTTATGTGCTTATGTGTCTTTTATTATTAACGAATATATTGTTGTTTTCATAAAAGGTCACATCATGATTCCTCACATTGTGTTAGAACTGGTTTTAACAACTTAGAAGAGTGATTATAAATCCTAAAAAACAACTGATTGAACCTTGTCACACAAGTCCTTTGCGCAAGTAGTTCTTGATGTGTTAGCTTCGTATATTAAAGTCTTTACCGATGACGACGGGAATTTGTGAGGCAAGATGAATGAGGTTGATTTTTTAAAGTGCCGACCCATTTCTCCCATTGTGAAAAGACACCATCACTCCAGATGCTAGTTGCCTAAGATGAACCCTTTACTGTTTTCACACTAAAGTACAGTTATCAGTACGATATTCCACTCACCCAACGTCTGCTACTTTTTAAAGATTTTTTTGAGGAATTATAGAGGGCTCTTAATGTATGGCACTCAAATTTGGTACTACATTCAAGTTCCAATCTTAACATCAACACTGGCCCAGTTATATCCGACTGATGACTCAAAAAGAGACTAAATGCGCTCACTACTGATTAGTATCCAAGGTTATATTGTCAGTGTTAAACCTGCTCGAGGATTCGTACCCAAACGATTGGGTAACACGTGAAATATCAAAATCAAAATACAGGGCCAGCGCTTGCGATGGTGTAAACAATGGATTTTGCAAAACTCAATTCCTAAGCTATATAAAGCATTTAAAAATGTCAAGGTATGATTAAAAATGTGTTTCATTCAGTAGTTACTCAGGAATTATCTACAGCAAACTATGCAACGACCAGTAGCTGCGTTAATTCACTGAGACATCCGACAGATTGACACGAGAGCTAAGCTCATGAATTATGGGGATTGTTACAAATAAATAAATAACAGTGAATACATGAAAAATGAGAGTAAATAATTTAAAATGTTAAAAGGATACAATTACAATAATTAATCGAATAAAGGTCATATGTTCTATGAACAGGTAATTTCAGTTATTATTGTGAAAAATAGTTAGAATGTTATAAGTCACTGAATTTTAGTCAGTAGTATACGTAATATACAAAATTTAACAGTCTCCGCCACCCTACACTGATAATAATGATGTGAACACTAGTGACTGGTTTCAAAATGGATTTCGTGGAGTTCTAATGAGAAGCTGTGACCAGTGGAGTTCAACCGTGTCCGATGTGAGGCAGTTACTCACTGAAGACAATTGAGAATGGTCGCTCAATATCGTGAATTGGTTGGGGTTAGATACTAACATTGTTGGATTCCGGCTCAGTGGTCTATATGTTAAGCGTTCGCACGCGAGACCGAAGGTCGTTAGTGTGAGTCCTGCGTGCGGATTGTGGATTTGCACTGCTGAGGAGTCCCACACCAGGACGAAACGGCCATCCAGTGCTTCCAGGTTTTCTATGGTGGCCTAACACTGATCCGTTCATGATACCAATCAAAACTCAACAATCTTCACAACCCTGTACTGAAGAAACCATCGTATGGTGGGAATATGTGGTATGAATAGCTAGCGAACACCTATATATGATTAGTATATGAGGAATTTGTAACGGTTTCAAAATTTCGATAGTTTATGTCACTAATTGTTCTTAGCCAGACTATCATTGAAAACCTAAAAAGCACTGGTCAGTTGTTCCATCCTGGCTAAAATCATTTCGTGATTTAAACTAACAAAAAGTCAATAATTGAATATATGAAACGTTTCTTTTCTCCTACAATTCCTATCGTTTTTTTACTATTCTAGACTGATAGTCTCAATCTTACCACCATAAAAAATAGTTTAATTGATGCAGAAACAAAGCATCAAGCTTCCAGTTGTTCCAATACATCACTACATGCTTGGCTTATTGATCAAAATACTATTAATTGTCAATCACTTACACAAAATGATGACTCAAATGTTAATGACATGCTTCACAAATCATCAGAAATTGTCCAACTGTTATGCGTTGGGTGCGACCAATGTTCATTCATGGAAGTTGTTGTTTGAAACAAGTAGATAATTAAAGAAATCGAACTTTTATTCCCATTATTTATTTATATGTTTGTTGAATGCAATTAACGACTGAAACTGAATTACTTCGGACTGATGATGTTCTGTTCTTTCTTCCACGTTTTTTATTATTGTGGATCATCTTTGTAATGACTGTTATGGACACATTTACAAGGTTGATTCATTTATGATGTGTGAAAAAATAAGCTTTATTCTTGATAATGATGTTGTCAAGACTGTCGATGATACCTGTATTCTACAAAATGTTTACTTTGAAGTAAATAAAAGGCGAATCTGAAGAAATCTTGCAGTGTTTTTTTTTGTTTAAATCAACAGACAGATATTTGTCATTGATATCGGAAGATGGTCGCGCAGTTTCGCAAATTTACTACTGTTAAGTGTCTAAAATATTCGATGCCTATAAGTGAAGTTTTTGCTCCAATATCGGTTCAGACCCTAGTGGGGTCGGGGATCCCCACATCTAGGGTGTTGCATGCTGAGATAAAATAGGTGTAAAATGTATCCTACTTTTGAATAAGTGTCTCAGACTAATCCATGATGCAAAGCTTACTATGTACTGTTACTTATGCGCGATACTTTAAGTAAGATCAATTAGCTTTCAATTAAATACGAGATGAAAATTTTTATTTTAAAATTAATCCTATTTGAATATTACAAGAGTAGGACACATTTCCTCTATGCTTGTCCCACTCTTTCAGGTCACCTCTTCAAAGGTGGATATACCTTCTAGTTAGTAATATCGAAAACCAGGATGCTCAGGATACCAAGCTACATTATAAAGTTGTAAATTTAATCTCTAATACTTAGTGAACACTGAAAACACAATGATAAAATAATATTGACAAACGTTTAAAGACTAATAAAAATTGACCAGTGAACTATCAGTAAACTGTGAAGCCTGCCTAGTTAAAAATAAGAATCTATCCAAATAAAAACACTCTGTATATATCCCTTTTAGGATTAATTCAGGTCCCAAGCCAGGGTAAAGAAGGACGGTTGGGGATGGGGTCAGCCAACCCATCTTCCAAAAGTCGACCTTGTTAAGATAACGCTTACCGTAAAAAATCATTTTTACCATTTAAACTCCGCCTGGAGAGTTAAAAGATCTTCATGTAGAATAATTAGGACACGTCAATGTGAAAATTGACATTCTTCTAAAGTCACGAGGACGACGCTCTTTCTAACAACCAGATCAAAAATGTCCGGACAATGTGGGAGACTGGGAGGACCAGTCAATTAGCCGCGAAAATGAGGTGATACAACTTGCAATTCTCTGAATAAATGAAGCCCAAGCTGGACAGAAAACAGTAGCTTCGGGAAAGTTGTTGTTGTAGTCTGGTCATGAAGGAAAAGATGCTTCGTACATGCGAAGTTGCACTGGTGTTTTCCAAAGAAGCACGGAAAGTATGGGAACATCTTGGATCCAGGATCATAAAAGCATTCTTCAAAACAAAGAAGGAACGCAAAGTGTGAGAGACTTGAGAATTTGTGTACCTGCAACAAACTGGTTATAGGCGGTGCTATATTCCCCCAGAAAGATATATGAGTCTCACGGATCACAGTATAGAGACCACATTTGCTTCAATAAATTTCAGAATATCCATGGGACAAGTGAGAATGAAGAAAGGGACTGTCATAGCTACAGGTCTGCACCTGGTGGTTGCCAGGATGAAAATAAAGCTAAATAAAAACTGGACAAACAGCACTACAAATGTTCAATACAGCCTTCCTTCGAGATACTAACAAATCCAACGAATACAAGTTAGCTCTCAACAACAGGTTCCAAGCGTTACAAGATCTACTCAGTCTATATTACTATAGAGAACAACTGAAAAAGGAACAACTAAACAGTAACTTCAACGTATCAGGGAGTCATTGGCCGCAAGAAGCAGCATCATGACGAATGGATCTCTATGGAAACCCTGCACAAGATTCAAGAAAGAAAGAAGAAGAAGACAACAATTAACAACAGTTCAATAAGGGTAGAGAAAGCCGTGGCACAACCCGAATACACAGAAACAAACAAGTGTGAAGAGGAGCATTAGAGCCGACAAGTAAAAATACGCGGAAAAAGCACCAAGAGAAGGAAATATAAGACAGCAACGAACAAACTAGTAGGGAAATATGGTAAATCAGAGAGACCGGTCAAGGACAAAGAAGGCAAGACAATCACCGAGGTTCAAGAACAGAGGAACAGATGGGTAGAATACTTTAAGGAAATCTTGAATAGACCAGCTACATTGAATCCACCGGATATCGAAACAGCACATACAGAATGCCCCCAAATGCCCTGGTATGGACGAGAGTGAGGTGGGCCCTCCCTCTCGAAATGCTCTCACACGGCCACGCGTATACAGCCTCTGCCAGGGAAGTCCTACTCACTGTCTTCTCGTGGCGAGGGTGTTGTTTACGAAAATGAGAAGACGAAAAGCGAATTTCCGGCGCTTTAACCGGATCCAAACCAATGGTGCACATGGGCTCCAGTATCCTGAAGGAACAAATGGTGTATGAACCAATTGTTGGTCACCGGCTACCATGGGACTACATCTCCTCACGATGCTCCACTGCCTTGTGGATCAGACCTTTAGGTCAAAGGCTCGGGGAGTGGCCCCCTAAGAAAACCACCTGCTTCGGTCTGGGCACCCGGGAAATATCACAGCCCACACACAAATATGAAATGTTGTGGTGCCCTCTCGTACCAATATGTATGTGTTCAAATAAAACAAAATAATAATACGCACAGAATATCCTGTAAATGTCACTCCACCAACGATCGAAGAAATCAGGATGGCCATCAGACAAACCAACAGTGGGAAAGCAGCAGGACCTGACAATATATCAGCTGGAGTCAAACATGGAAGCAACTGCAAATATGTTTCACACTCTATTCAGGAAGATTAGGGGGGATGAACAAGTGCTGACAGACTGGAAAGAACGATACCTCATCAAGATACAAAAAGTGAGATCTAAGCGAGTGTGAGAGTTGCATAGGCATCACACGTAACTAGGCTGCATCATTGATAAAAATGGAGGGTATGATGTATATCTAAAGGCACTGTTTGGAAAAGCAAGGACAATACTCCTGAAATTGAAGGTGTGTAACTCAGAACAATCGTTAGCCGACACGAAATTCAAAATCTTCAGTGTGAACGTGAAGACAGTTTTTATTTTAGGGAGCTGAAACTTGGAGAACGACCACAGTCATCATCATGTTGTGCCAATCATAAATCTAATGACAAGTGTATGTCATTGGCCAAGGAACGGTTTCATTTTCTAAGGAGTAGTTTTTTGTATATACATGTACGATTAAGTATTTGATTCAGTTTAGGCCAATTAAACTTCATTCTCCACCCTTTGTGTTCTCACTCAGTAGCCGATTGAGGACTTGTGTATCAGTAACAAACACGAAGACTTTGTGTCATAACGAATATCAAATGTCTTCGTAATTTATGTATTATTTATTTATTATTTATTTATTTGAACACATAAATATTGGTACAAGAGAGCGCCAATATATATGCGCCACACAAAACAATGAAAATTCGAAGAGAAATAGAAAAAAAAAAACTAAGGAACGCAAAAGAAAAGGAGAACAATGACGAAGAGATTGGAGTAAGGTAGTGTGGTAGTAACGACGGAACGAAAAGGTACAATCAGAAGAAATCTTTCAGGTAAAGGAGACACAACCACTTTTTAGAAAGAAAGTAAAAGAAGGTTACAGCAGGATCGCCACTGGCTTCTATTCTGAGCCATATCTGATAACGTCTCTAGCCACTGTGTAGCACCATCTCTCGGACCCCAACCAGGGAGTCGTGAAGGACCAACACAAGCCAGTCCTTTGCAGCTTTCTTTCATACCACGACACCATGTCATGCACTGACCACCTCTCCGCCTCTTCCAACCAGTCCCAGAGTCGGCAAATAATGCACGACGTGGAATTCTCTGGGACGACATTCGGAGAACATGTCCAAGCCACCGAAGTCGGTGTTTCAAGATGGTGACACCAATTGAGTTATCATCTCTGTGCCCGAACACACGATGCCGAACCTCTGCATTACTGACATGGTGTTGCCACTGAATGTCAGCAATCCTTCGGAGACAGCGATGATCGAACACAGAGAGTCGTCTAACGTCCTCAACTCGGAGAGGCCAGGTTTCACAAGCATAGAGCAAAACTGCTCTCACCGACGCGTTGTAGATCCGACCTTTTACAGCCAGACTAACATCACGAAGGCGCCAAAGGTGGCCCAGATTGGCATAAGCCGCTCTGGCTTTCACTATTCGTGCATTGATCTCATCACTCACACCCCCACCAGCACTTATGCAGCTACCCAGATACACGAACTTCTCAACTACGTCTATCTGCTCACCGTCCAGGGTGAGTACAGGATTAGAATCCTGCCAGTCTTGTAGAAGTACTTTGCACTTCGAAGGTGCAAAGCACATACCATACCTACGGACACTGATTGCCAACTGATTAAGTGCGGATTGCATGCCTTGGGCATTATCGCACAGTAAGACAATATCGTCCGCATACTCAAGGTCGAGAAGTCTTTCTCCAGGCAACAGATCCACACCACCATTACTTACATTCATCAGAGCTGTTTCCAGAATGTCATCGATGGCAAAGTTGAAGAGGAATGGTGAGATTGGGCAACCCTGCCTAACCCCACTGCTCGAATGGAACAATGGAGAGAGGTGGTTGTATGCCCTCACTCTGCCTGAGGTGTTTTTATATAGGGCTTTCAGGATGTTAATAAACTTCTCAGGCACACCCTTCTTCAATAGACAATCCCAGAGAACAGTCCTATCCAACGAATCGAAGGCAGCCCTGATGTCAAGAAACACTACGATTGTTGGCCTTTGAAAAGTATGGCGGTGTTCTAACATTTGGCGGAGGGTGAAGATATGATCGATACATCCTCGACCAGAACGAAACCCAGCCTGCTCCTCGCGAGTCAATCTTTCTCGGGTTTTGAACAACCTACGAAGAATGATGGAAGCCAATAGCTTAGACGCAATCGGAAGTAGACTTATCCCCGATAGTTGTTACAAGAACGACGTGAACCCTTTTAAAGATAGGGACAACTATCGACTCATTCCATGACGTTGGTACACACTCTAGTTCCCAAACCTTTGTAAACAACGTCGTCAATTCCTTAGTCAAAAGTCACCACCATCTATAAAAAGAGCCGGAGGTAAGTCATCTGGGCCAGGTGATTTGTAACGCTTAAGAGTTGGAGTTCCTTGCGGACTTCCTCCTCATTAGGTGGATCAGTCGTCACCGGCCATGTAGGGCAGGACAGTCTGACCGATGTTGCCGGAGCAGCAGGCCAGTTGAACTGCCCTTCAAAAATTCTGCCCATCGTCCAAGACGTCGATGGATGTTAGTGATTGGCATCCCATCATCCTCGCAGATTGTTTCACTCACACCAGACTTCTTGCTGCCAGTGGCTCGGATGAGCTGGAAGAGCTTCCGGTAGTTACCAGATGCAGCTGCTGCTTCCAGCTCATTAGCACGCATCGACCACCAGGCTTCTCGGTCCTTACGCAAGCTTTGCCCAATCTCCTTACGTAACATCCATCGTTTATGGTCAAACTCACGGTCACCCGGAGTAGACCGACGGGCTTCAATGAGTTGTAAGGAACCAGAAGAAACCCAGTGCTTAAAGGCGGGACGTTTCGCAAACCCACAACTGACTGTTCCCGCCATTTTCATGGCGTCATGCAATTGCAACCAATGCTCATCTATACTTTTCGGTGGAGTGGTAGCTAGCCTAGAGGCTAGCTCGGTTCGATACTTACTTGCAACAGAAGTTGCAACCAGCTTGCTAACATCAATCCGTTGATGGCGTTCACTTCGTTGTCCACTGAAAAGTAAGGTAAGATTGGCGCAGACCAAGGCATGGTCAGAGTCCAGATAGGTACTCCAAAAGGAGCGGCAGTCTTTTACACAACCACGCCAGCGGTAGCTGATCGCGATGTGATCAATCTGAGTCCAGGCTTGAGATGCAGAGGGAGGACGCCAGGTGGCACATCGGCGATGACTGTGCCGAAAGTTAGTGCTAGCCAGGAACAGGTTGTGGTCTGTGCAAAGTTGCAGTAGACGGTCCCCGTTATCTGACCTGCGACCAACGAGTCCCCATCGGCCACCTAAACGACTCTCTTCTGTGCCTAGACGCCCGACCTGAGCATTCAAGTCTCCGGCTAGTACTACAATATCTGTCGAACGCACTTTCTGGAGAAGAACTGATAACTGGTGGTAAAACTCATTCTAATCTAACAGCACATAACCGACTGTTAATGGGGATCCAATCGACTAGTGCTGCCTCAGCTCTAGCGCTTAGTGCGACACCAACGCCAGCAAGACCAGACGAAGATGCCACAGGGTCCCCGGATAAGCGCACGTAAAACAAGCTTTTCGAAGCGACAGATGGAGATCGAATTTGTAGTACTTCGCCAGAGTCTTGAATACGGGTCTCGGATAGACAACACACGTCGATATTAAGACTTTCCAAAGACATAGCCAGCCCTATCTGTTGTCCGACCTGCATAAATGTGCGAACGTTGAAGGCAGCCAGTTTGAATGGTGCACGTGGTTTCAGAAAATCTGCTTCAGTCCTCGTATTCGGTGGTAACATACAATTTTCAAACCGGACAGTGACTCGAGAACGTATAGATACAGTCGGATTTCCGCCAAAGACGAGCCGCTGTATAAGTATAAAAGAGGGTGAGTAATGTGGAAAATAATAATAATAATGATAATAATAACAATAATGACAATAATACTAGTAATAATAATAACAGTATTAATAATGACAATAAATGTAATGATAATAATCTGAATCAATTGTTTGTTTTTCAAAGCAAGAAAGGTAATTTCCGTAGGCATAAAGAGTGCCCCCCTGAATGCCCTGGTACGGCCGAGAGTGGGGAGAGTCCGCTCTCCCTCTCGAAATACTCTCACACGGCCACGCGTATACAGCCTCTGCCAGGGAAGTCCTACTCATTGCCTTCTCGTGGCGGGGGTGTTGTCTACGAAAATGAGAGGACGAAAAGCGAATGTCCGGCGCTTTAACCGGATTCCAAATCAATGGTGCACATGGGCTCCAGTATCCTGCGGGAACGAATGGCGTATGAACCAATCGTTGGTCACCGGCTACCATGGGACTGCATCTCCTTACGATGCTCCACTGCCTTGTGGGTTAGACCTTTAGGTCAAAGGCTCGGGGAGTGGCCCCCTAAGATAACCACCTGCTTCGGTTTGGGCACCCGGGCAGTATCACAGCCCACACACAAATTGATGAACTCTTTATATGTATTTCAGGAGTTTTCTTCCAACTTCTTCCTCCCAAACAACATTTATAAAGAAAGCTGTAATGCTATCAATTTTTAGATGACTTACTGCAACCTCTAGGATACTTATTTTCTATGTTTAAACATTACCTTATAGCGTTCAGTACTATGTCACGCTTATGTGGATTATTCTGGCCTACGGACAGAACGATTAATCTATTCTTCTTGGTCCATTATCCACACATATTTTGGCCTTGTCAGTAATTTGCTTATAACCTTTACCGTTTTTATCTGAGCGCCTATGTCTGTATCACTTACTCTATTCTTCGTATAGCTTTTGCTTATTTTTCTGTCTGACAATAACTATTGAGTCATGCTTTATAAAATAGAGTTCTCACGCTCTCCTCTTCTGTGCATACCTTAACCGTGGAGAAAAGCGTTCTTTCTGCCCTTCACACCATTTCTCTTGTGTTCAAGTTTCTATGTAGATTTAGCCTGAAGTTATTAGAAGTAGAAAGTAGATGGGACCGAGGGTTCATTTAACAGACTTAACAACCTATGGAGTTTCATGAGAGTTAACACTTATTGAAAACGCTTTCGAATGAAAATGAATGATATTACCATTCAGCTTCTAATGAGTAGTGTGGAAGTTAACAGTAAAAATAAAGTTCGCAATTGAATTCTAACACGATTGTGGGATAATAGGCATTATTTAGAGTTCGAGTATGTATTACTGGATCCATTAAAAGGACGAATACTGTAAAAGTTGTAATCAGCTTTTTGAATTTTTATTAATCATAATGACTAGAATACTATGTATACTATATTCCATTTATCATAAGCTTTTGGTTAACCCATTAACTACGATTATGCGATGTACTATTTCTAATTTGTTGCCAGTCCAGTACTTACGGTCTCACTTATTCACATCTACTCTTGTCTTGTTTATGCATAATTGTTTCACTTTATGCACACACGGTCCGGCATATCTGTATATAAACCACCGCTGCTTGAAACATAATATTGTAAAGATCAAAATAACTATACACAGATTTCCAATTCGTACTCTCGATAATTCAGCTCGTTTGACTGTGTAGATTACTCTGAAAAATGACTTTAGTAAAGTAGCATGACTTAAAATGCGTACATGTCCTCATATTGAACTACTGATTATTCTTTATTATCTTTTTAAAAAACTAAACTGAATAATATTCTGAGATGAATTCAATAATGCTTCATCTTATGCAACCAATATAATTTATCCCATAAGAACAAGTGTTGGCCGGACACTATCAGCAACAACCTACTATGAGAGAGAACAAATCAGATCCCAACGGAGGAAGAATTCAGGCAGAAGCTCTGGAAGTGGATAGGACACCCATTGAGGAAAGCACCCAACTGCATCACAAGCTAAGCCCTCACTTGGAATCCTCAAGGACAAAGGAGGAGAGTAAAACCAAAGAACACATTACGCCGAAAAATGGAGACAGACATGAGAAGAACGAACAACAATTGGATAGAACTAGAAAGGAATGCCCAGGACAGATTGGGTTGGAGAATGTTGGTCGGTAGCCTATGCTTCATTGGGAGTGACAGGTGTAAGTAAGTAATGAAAACAAGTAGGCTTATAAGCGCATATCGATTAGTTTAATGTATTTATGATATATAGTGATACCAATGAAATAAAAACTATTCAATTCCTGTTGGGGTGATTCAGAAAACTTCTAGCAAAAGACAAAAAAGGCTCAGGAAACACTAAGAAGCATTTTATCCTATCAGCGTTCACTTGAAGTTTACCCAGAAACATCAAGAAAGTGAAAAGTCACATGTAGAGTTCCTGATTGGCTGATTACTATACTGCTACTATGTTTAGTAGCATTCCAGAATTTTCGGGAAACCCAAAGACATCTAAAATACTTATATTTTCTGTACTAAAACGAACCTTTGGAATAAAATGCTTCTCGTTTATTTTGTGCCTTTTCTCTCGTGTTCAGGTCGCTGTGTAGTTCTAGCTTGGAGGAGGGGTGGGGTTACGGGAATAGCTCAGGAACCGAATATAGCGTTCAATTAGCAAGACTTATTAATTCCAAAAGATGAATAATAACAACAACAAAGAAACCTACAATAAACCTGTTGAGTAAATAAACAAAACTAATGTAACAATATAAACAAATATTTACTAGTATAGGGGTTGTGGAGATTATTAAGTTTTTGATTGAGATCACGAACCGATTGATGTTAGACCACCAGTGAAAACCTAGGAGTACTGGATGGCTGCTTCGTCCTGTTGTGGGACCCCTCAGCAGCACGCATCCGCCATCCCGCCCGCGGGATTCGAACCCAGGGCCTGCGGTGTCGCGCGCGAACGCTTAGCCTACTGAACCACTGAGCCGGCGTCCAATGGTGATAGTGTCTAACATCAACCAATCCACCAAATTGCGCGACCAACTTCCATTGTACTGAGGTAGATACCTGTCTCTACCCGACATGGATTAGCTCCACTGATCACGGCTTCTCACTAGAACCTCTAGAATTCCCTCATGAAGCTAGTCACTAGTGAGCACATGTTGATTACTAGTATAGGGTTTGTGGCGATTATTAAATTTTTGATTGAGATCACGAACCGACGAAACGGCCGTCCAGTGCTTCCAGGTTTCCAAAGGTGGTCTAACATCAATCGGTTCATGATCTCAATCATAAACAAATATTTGTTTGTCTGTTTGTTTTTAAAAAAAATCTAATGTAATTAAACCATGAAAAGTGTAAGAAATATATGATGATAAAATAAAACATCACACATTTAAGGTTGTACAAGGAGAAATAGTCAATTTTTTTTTCTTTTACAAAAGTACGCAAACTATTCATTATTTTTTTTTTCATAAAAAAAACTATCATTGAAAGGATCCATCCTACACGTATGTTGCCTACCGTCAGACAAAAAAACGCATTTTTTTTTCTATTTAGTATCTATTTATACACTGTTCATAATAGTTTATATTTTTGTCTGGAGTTATTATTATTATTATTATTATTATTATTATTATTATTAGTATTAGTATTAGTATTAGTATTAGTATTAGTTCACAACCTCTTTGTTCTTTGTAAACTATTAAAAATAAACAATAAAATTGTTTTCTTTTTTTTGTTTTCTCAACAAAATGAAAATAAAAATAGTCTTGTTATTAGTGCCTTTGTTTATTTAGGTCAATAAATGAATACATATTAATGCCTTTAAAAATTTTTTTCATGGTTTGTTTATTCATTATAAGACTAAATATCAGAATGAAGTAATATAATTGAAAATATGTTTTGATGTACTATTAGCATGTTTTTACTATTATATATATAATGGGAACCCTGGAAATAGATTTTATACTAATTGGCAATCGTTAGTATCAGAAAGGGTTGTGAGATAGTAACTTACTGAAGATAATGATGGATGTGTCGCTTAATTTCGTGGACTAATTGAAGTGACACATTAACACCGTTGGATACCGGCCGGCTCAGTGGTCTAGTGGTTAAGCGCTCGTGCGCACGAGGATGACAGGTCCTGGGTTCGGATCCCGCGGGGCAGGATCGTGGATGGGCATTGCTGAGGAGTCCCACAATAGGACGAAACGGCCGTCCAGTGCTTACATATTTCCCATGGTAGTCTACCTTCAGTTGACTCATGATGTCAACTACTGAAATCGTGAGTAAAGTGTATCTACAACTTTAAGTGACTTGTTAGTGATCGATCACTTCTAAACACCTCAGTCCTACAGATCATTCTCTGACTATACAGCTCATTAGTGACTACCATCGGTCATTGAATAATTAGTTGTTGGCGTTTAACAGTCTAACTTGTACTTAGTATTGATAGAATCCTATCAACCGAATTCCTATTTGAGTATACTAAGGCGTATACTAAGGTTTATTGAAGCCTTAGTCATACGAAAATCCAAACCACCTTTGTGTATTCAAAAACAGTTTGTTCTCACCTTAAACATACCCTGGTAATATTAGCTTATTATCCCGAGTGATGTAGTTTCACATTGTTTTTTTGATTATTCTTGTCTCCTCTTACCCTCCATTTCTAGTCTAGCTGACCTTTTATTTTTATGTATAAATGTTCTTAACAAGTATATGTGCGATCAGATTGTTCGAAATGTATTGCTCTAATATATCACATAGTTCTAATAATCTTCGTCTTATTACACTATCGATATTTCAGTTTAGTCGACTCAACATTAGTTGATGCCTAGTAATATTTCAATTTCCAACTTGAAATGTAAGATTTATGAATATTTTTCATTCTGAAGTCAGCCAATAATATAAACTATGTTTGAATTGAAAAATCTTCACAAATCACATACCTACTAGTGATTGACTTTGTGAAGGATTCCAAAAGTTCTAGTTAAGAACTATGATCAGTAGAGTTCGACCATTTAAAGATTAAAAAATTATCACACGTGACAGTGGATGACACAGTCAAACAATAAAATGGACAGATGGAATCATTCAAAAATTATCATGCTCCACAAAAATCTTAAAAGACTTTGGTTTGATTCTCTGCAAAGTGAGCACTTTTGAATATCTCGATACTAAAACAAAGAAGTTTTCCTTTCAATCAAATTGACCAATTGTCTACTGCCTTATTTTTGAAAATCATATGACACAAATGTTTTAGACAAGTTAACTAATATTCTTGAAAATAATCCACCGTAATTAACTTGAATTTCTGTATATAAAACGAAAATTCTGCATGACATAAATAATCGGAATAGATTATTGATTCGGGAACAGGAACGTCACATGACAGAAAGTAGATGTACCCATTACACAAAGAAATAAATTCATTCACATGCTCCACACAACGTAAATAGAAAGAGTTATACAAGACAAGCGAAATACAGACATGCTTAAGTGTTATGCAGAGATGTTATCTGTTTATCCTGTTATATTTTTTTAACGAAGGGGTGTCTGTATTATTTCATTCAAACGTTGAAAACCGAATATCACTTGTTAAATTTACCAGTTAAGCAACCGAAGATACATATTTAGAGTGGTCAACAAGTTTGATGTTACTTATTTACTTACTTACGCCTGTTACCCCTCTTGGAGAAGCATAGGCCGCCCACTAGCACCCTCCATCCAACCCTGTCCTGGGCAATCCTTTTCATATCCGCTTATGAAGAGATATGAAATTTCATACTTTCAAAATGATTGCAATCAGATTTATCCGATTGAAAATGAATAACTTTAAACGCAATCCATTGTCAAATATAATCCATTCCCTTTTTAAATTAACTATTGGAATGACTATAATATCCACAAAAATCCCCTTCTGATATTAATCATCAAATGCTCACTAGTGACTGGCTTCAAGAGGTATTTCCTGAAGTTCTAGTGTGAAGCAGTGACCAGTAGAGTTCAACTGGCTTAATTATGAGATAGTAACTCGCTGATGACAATGGTGGATGTGTCGCTCAATTTCGTAGATTAGTTGAAGTTAGACATTAACATCGTCAGATGCCGGCCGGCTCAGTGGTCTATAAGTTATGCGTTCACGCGTGAAACCAACAGATCCCGTATTCGAATCTCGCGAGGAGAGATCCTGGATGCGCACTACTGAAGAGTCCCGCAATAGGACGAAACGGCCGTCCAGTGCTTCCATAACTTCCATGGTAATCTAGTTTCAATTGACTCATGATCTCAACTATTAAAATTATTATAATATCCACAAAAGTCCCCTTCTGATATTTACCATTTAGATTTAACTTCTAAGTAATTTTAAAATGAAATTCACTATGAACAACAATGGATAGTGGCTAGCAGTGCAATCCAGGACGCGCGTTTCGTCCTATTTGGTATTGTTTTACTTGAATCTTTCCATTGATATTTAGCACTGAAATTGATCAGTCTCTTATTGGCATATGTGCATACTCTGCGTATCACCTCGATATTGTCTTAATTTACAAGCATTATAAGCGAAGGTGGATAGTGGCTAGCAGTGGAATCCAGGATGCACATTTCTTCCAATTTGAGACTCGTCAGCCGGATGCACCTGTATCTCAGAGTTGATGTTCACTCTGGGACAATTTCAGTCCCAAACATCAAATGGGAAGATTCAAGTAAAACAATACCAAGTGAATGAAATTCATTATGTTTCATTCAAATAGGCGTTGGCTGAAATCATTATAAAATCTTTCTAACTCTTTGAATTAATCAGCATTAATGTTAAAAAAATAATAATAATACTAATTTTATTGATTTTCAGTTATATACAACCTTGATTATTATTGGTTAATTAGAATGATACATTATTTACTCACTCATTCGTGATTGGTTAATTTATACATTGAAAATATTAATGCTGACGTATTCTTACATATTATCAAAATGATGAGTCAGTTAATAAACAAACCGGATTATAAATGAATGAATTCTATGGTCTGTTTTAAGGGTAATATTAAATCATAGATAGTGAAAGTTGAAGCTAAGACATATTTCCTGTGTAACTAGAATAAGTTTGGTACTTTTGTAACTATTTGAATTACTTTTTTTTACTTCTGATTTTCCAATCTTTATCCAAACTGAAGATTGTCTAATAGAATAGTCGTTAAATAAATTCTATAGGTTAGTTTGAGTGAACAGTTTCCAGAGTACTTATATATTACCATATATGAATTCCGCTAGTTGTTGAGATAGGAGGAACAACTGTACAAGATAAAATATTTTTTTTAAGAACAGCAAGTGGTAACCAACTCCAATTAAATATTGTACGATTAGATCTACAAATCGTATCAATAATAAACTCCACCTTTATGTCTTTTAAATAAATGAACAAAGAAAAACGACAGTATTTCTGTAGTTGGCACGGTATAATGTATTGATGACCTTGAGATAACCAATCGGAATTAAGATACCTCAAAATTTTTGCGCAATTTGATGTTCATTGATAAATAACATGTTTGCTATTATTAACCAAGTAAAAGTTGAGAATATTTAATTTCTAAAATGTCTCACATCAATAGAAATATTTATCGTACAACGATAAAGTGAATTTTAGAAGGTGCTTAAACAAACCTATGTGACATAACTCCTCCTAAGACAGAGTGTATGTTAAAGTATTTGATATGATTCAATACGTAGTCAAGAGTGTTTGGTTAAGCTAGATCATATTCTCCCATTCTCACTCCTACTCGAAATCTCGACCCGATGATTGTCACATTTACAAAAGGAAGGTGGCAAAGTATTACATTCTAGCTGATATCATTTCCTGTTGAAAACACTGATTCCAATTAGTAAACCTATCTAAAACCTCAAATCTTCTTACATTATAACTGATGTCAGTTGGAAATGAAAAGTTTATGGAGTGATAACCATGAATCACAACACTAACCCAAATCGTAATATGTGACGTTTTCACTGTATTACAAGTGATAATTTGATATGTGAATGTTGGTTACTCAGATCCAAGCTATTATTTTATTGATATTTGATTGCTTTGTCTTGTTAATTGTTTTATGACTAGTGAGCATCTCCTTACTGAGTGAAAATTTGCCCAAAGTCGTAAGTCTGTTATTCTTTTACACTGTTGCAGCCTTTCTCAACCACGTTAAAGTCATCAAAATCTAATTAAAGGAGCCAAACAATGTCAATTAGGCAATCACATTGACAGTAGTCATTGATTTATTATAACTCACTGCATCCATTTTTTCAACGTTAATCTCAGATACATAACACATACGACTAACTGAAAAAACACTCTATAACCATCTTTTTTCACCATAGATGGACATTTTCATGAATTATTTGATTTTTGGTTGAGCTTGAAAGGTTTTACACAAACAACTTCGTCTACGTTTTACCATATATCACTAGGACTCATTCATCAAATCATAACAGTCAAATACGTAATTAATTGAAATAATGATTTTAATCAATGTTTCAGATATATTCTCTATACAATTAATTCCATCTAACAATAAAGTATACATTCGACATTTTATTTACACAATAGCAATGAGAGACCTAAATAAAATGAGTAATCTTGACGAAAATCAAAACACATAAGGGCAAATCATAAAAACAAGCTTTATATATAACCTATCATACACCTGAATAACCAAAATGAATAACATTCACTAATAAATTTACATATAGTTATCTTAGTGTTATTTTATTTTTTTGTTTTGTTTTGTTTTGTAAACCCCAGTACCAGCTGAATACCTCCACTGAGATGTTTAAATTCTTTAAAATCTTTTAAAATGTTCATTACCATGTTGCTTTATCATCTTGGCTATACTTACTTATTCACTTACTTACGCCTGTTACTCCTCGTGAAAGAGCATAGGCCGCTCACCAGCATTCTCCATCCAACCCTGTCCTGGGCAATCCTTTCCAGCTCCGTCCAGTTGTCATTCATCCTTTTCATATCTGCTCCTATTTCCCGACGTAATGTGTTCTTTGGCCTTCCTCTTTTCCGCCTTCCTTCAGGATTCCAAATTAGGGCTTGCCTCGTGATGCAGTTTGACGATTTGCGTAATGTATCTCCTATCCATTTCCATCGTCTTTTCCTAATTTCTTTTTCAGCTGGAAGCTGATTTGTTCTCTCCCACAAAAGGCTGTTGTTGATGGTATCCGGCCAATGGATGTTGAGTATCTTGCGTAGACAGCTATTTATAAATACTTGTACTTTCTTGATAGTGGTTGTAGTAGTAGTTCTCCAAGTTTCAGCTGCGTACAGTAGAACTGCCTTGACGTTCGTATTGAAGATTCTGACTTTGATATTGGTTGAAAGTTGTTTTGAGTTCCATATGTTCCTCGATTGTAGGAATGCTGTCCTTGCTTTGCCAATCCTCGCCTTTACGTCTGCATGTGATCCTCCTTGTTCGTCGATGATGCTTCCCAGGTATGTGAAGGATTCTACATCTTCCAGAGCTTCACCATCAAGAGTGATTGGATTGCTGTTCTTCGTGTTGTATTTGAGGTCCTTTGTTTTCCCCTTGTGTATGTTGAGGCCTACTGATGCAGAGATTGCTGCTACACTGGCTGTCTTTATCTGCATTTGTTCGTGTGTATGGGACAGAAGAACCAGATCATCTGCAAAGTCCAAATCTTTTAACTGATTCTGAGCTGTCCATTGTATTCCGTGTTTTTCCCTAGATGTCGAGGTCTTCATAATCTTGGCTATAAACATTTTAATTTATCTTACACTTTTTTCTGTGTTTCATTGATTTTTAATCTGTTGGTCTTTATCTATCTACCTTTATTAATACATAAAGATCATTACAATTAATTTATTAAACAACATATTCTATTGTATCATATAACATCAAATCATTACAATTGTTATTAATATCTTTGAAGGTTACCTGTCACAAATTATGTAATATATGATATTATTTATCAAATGTTTGTGTATGAATTAATACTCAACGTATCAGACCAGATTACTACATTATTAAAAATTGATTAGTCAGTCAAAATAGGTAAGTGTGATGAGAATGAGGCGACCTAGTATGTGTGTGTGATTATTCACTTAATGAGAATGTTAATACTCATTTTAAGTATTGTGTTACATATTTGATTACTTATTTACTCATTACGTGTGAGTAGAAGTATAATGAAGTCGACTTACATACTATTTGTTATAGGCTGACCAAGAGGACAGATGATCTTCGGTTCGAGCTTTGGTCAGGTCGGGCGAATGCATACTCCTGACAAATCTTATCTTGGGATGGAAAAGTTGTCTGGTTCTCACTGGTTTCCAGAGTTTGTGTAGATGGGATGAAGGATGTTTGATCTATGACCTCAAGTGACGTTTAAATAACCTCGTCGTATTTATATCCATTTCATTCTCGTAAGTAAGCAGACTATGAAAATCGAGAATTTGTCTCCAAAACGTAATGAAGTTTAAGTGTATATTTTGCTTGACAAGATTTATTGACTTCTGGAGTTCGTTTTCTACACTTTCAGGTTGACTAAAATATTCAACGGAAGATTGGTTCTCGTGCTCATTATTTATTAAGCTACAAATGCTTTAATTGTGCATTTTCTTACACTTGTCACATAATTTATGAGTAAATTACTGCAACAATCTATAAAATTAAATCGTGAACGTCATCTAATGCTATACGCTGACCAACGACTACAGTGAAGACGTTAAAGATCAATTGTCAGTAGGCTGCAGTCAATCATTGAGAAATGACCAAAAAAGGACTTGATCATTCTGATGGGAAACCTAGATGCCAAGGTCGGAATGGACAACACTGGATATGAAGACACCATGGGACTACATGAACTAGGAGAAAGAAAAGAAATTGGCGAGAGATTTGCAAACCTATGTGCATTCAATAAACTGGTCATAGGCGGCACTATATTCCCACACAAACGCATACACAAAACCACATAGGTCTCACCATATCCCGCTACACAGAACCAAATCGACCATATCTGCATCAATAAAAAGTTCAGAAGGACTATGAAGGACATGAGAACTAAGAGAAGGGTTGATATAAACTCACTTGCTGGTCGCCAAGACGAAACTGAAACTCAAGAAGCAGTGAACAACGGGGCGGACAACATCACAAAAGTTCAATACGGCTTTTCTTCGGGATACTGACAAACTCAATAAATTCAAGATACTATGGGAGAGAACAAATCAGATCCTAGTGGAGGAAGAAATCAGGAAGAAACGCTGGAAGTGGATAGGACACACATCAAGGAAAGCACTTAACTGTGTCACAAGATAAGCCCTCACTTGGAATCTTCAAGGACAAAGGAGACGAGGAATACCAAAGAACACATTACGTCGAGAAATGAAGACAGACATGAGAAGAATGAACAACGATTTAATAGTAGTAGAAAGGAAGGCCCATGACAGATTGGGTTGGAGAATTCTGGTCGGCGGCCGGTGCTCCTCTAGGAGTTACGGGCGTCAGTAATTAATGACGTAAACTAAAGATCTGTAATTTTTCTATTAAACTGTAATTTTTAAAAGCAACCTACTTTACAACTTTCGTCCGTGTTTACTGTTTAATTCAAACAATTAATCGGGGTTTTTTCATTAATCACTATTTTCCCTACCCTGCTAGACTAATCATACAAAGTAGACGCAAAAAAGTGCAAAATTCTTGTCATTTTCTTTAATTGTAACTCTTCATCGTTGGTACTCTCGATTAGCATTAAATTGTAAACAACTATATTGTTTTAACGTTATTAATTTATTAATTTGACAAATTTGTCAATGATAATAAGTATTTTTTAAAGTAAAGAGAGTACAGCAAAGAAATTTTTCTGTTCGAAGAAATCATTTACTTAAGCTGTATATTCATATTTAACTTCGTATTTATTGTTGTATAGTAAATGTATTTTTATAGAAGGTCAGAAAAGATTCTATCATAAAGTGATTTGAGACTTCAAATATCAAATGAGGTTGCGTAATAATCAAGGGGTTCGAGAGGAACAGAAGGATAATTTCGTCAAAAAGATTTTCTTAGCACAATTAAATTTATTTTAATTTAATGACATAATAGGTTATTTTAATTAGTTTTAGATTTTATGATTGAACGTGATTTAATCATTTTCAAGCGGAGAAGAGTATAAGGACAACAATCAGAAAACAGCTTTGGTAAATCGATAGTTTATAGGAAAGATAACAATAATATTGCAAAATGTAAATAGAATTTACATAATTAAAGAGTCTATCAATATTTTTGGCAGGTTACTATGATTGTAAATTTAAAAAAAACAACGATACGAAAATTCGTCCTAATGGATAAAGATTATCCTTCTTCTCTAACCCTTTTCGGGAATGAAAAACGTTTGCAGACTCTCAACATACACACATAACATCGATAGATCAGTTGTAGATACATGTCAGTATTACAGGAGGTCAATCACCTTCCGGATGGCTCAGTGGAAATGTCTTTGATTGTAGAGCTAGGTAATACGAGATCAAATCTGTCAGGGACTATCATTTCCATCAAGATTACAGATACACCTTGTTAACAGGTTCCAGATAGCATGTAATCTACATCTACAGGAGCTTCCTGTCGACTACCTCCAAACACAACAGTACATCCCAACATTGTTCTAATTTACAGTTAGTTATGGAGGGTAAAGGCTAGGAGTTTTGAGGTTACGATTTTCATTACGAACTGATATCAGCTATAATGCAGAAAATGTTCACCCAAGAAATATAGTGCCACCATGATAAGGTCTATTTCATGATGAATGGTTTATCGTTCGGATTTGGGAGTATTATTGATTTGCTTGTCATATACAATCTAAAAAGGCAAAATCAAGTATTAGATTCGTTTAACTCTACCATCTTTACCCTATGACTGCAAAACTTAACCTTTGACAACAATCGTTATATAACAGTTGACAAAAGCTAAAATTTTCTTTTACCAGTTTGTGATTTATCATTTTGTACTACTGATAAGATAATGTGACTTGAGATATATTCATCAAGAATTCGAACAAGGTAATTAACACATAAAAGACTTCTCCAATCAATAATATAGAATTTATATTACCTACTTATCCGGTAGGCTCATAAATATACTGTCAAGGTCATATGTTCTAGATTGATAACCACATAGAAAGAATTTTGTCAGCAAACGTGTATCCAAAACTTTTCGAACATATAATCCAGACAGCAAAATACCGATAAAACCTAGCCTAATGAATGATTTCTTAGGTATATCAATAACTGTCAGTAACTAAATATAGTAAAATAAGAATTTTTCCTTATGCAATGTGAAAATGAAACGATTTCCAACTTTGTAGTTTAATCAACACAAGGAATGCTGTCATCATTAACATTAATACGCTGGACATAAATCAAACAGGAGGCATATGAGAAAAAAAACGGTACATAAAAAGACTAAATGAATTATTATTTCAACGGTTGAGATCATGAGTCAATTGAAGCTAGACCACCATGGAAAACCTGGAAGCTCTAGACGGCCGTCTCGTCCTATTGTGGGACTCCTCAGCAGGTAGGTCCTGGGTTCTAATCTCGCGAGGCGAGGTCGTGAATGCGCACTGGTGAGAAGCTCCACAATAGGAAGAAACGGCCGTCCAGTGTTTCCAGGTTTTTCATGGCGGTCTAGCTTCAATCGACTCATGACCTCAATTATTAGAATTACTATAATATCCACAAAACCCTTCTGATACAAATTATTATTATTGTCTATTTTTTCAAATATTATGATTGGCTTACTAATTCAAAATTTAAGGTTATATCTAATTTATAATGTCAATAAAATCGTTTGAGAGACAAACTGATGACCTGGGAAGAAAAACAAAATCTGGCCAACCTTGAAAAGATAAAGGTATTAATTTACATGTTTTTTTTTAACATTTAGTACAAAGATAAATTTTCAAAACTGAGCTATGTAATATCTGTATATCATGGTCTAGACATTTTGAACTTACCATGAAGTAAATATTGTGTTGTACTAAAATTAAAGAATAAATAATCCGAATGGGTTTTTGTGGATATTACAGTTATTTTAGTAGTTGAGATCATCAGTCAATTAGAAGCTAGACTACCATGGAAAACCTGGAAACACTGGACGGCCGTTTCGTCGTCTAGCAGTTAAGGAAATCAAATTCCAGTTGCTTAAACAAACTTCGGCTGATAAATGAATGATAATGAATTTTCATTTGTAAATATTATGCTCCATTTCACTTTTCAAACCATTTATATTCAATAAGATACATGCTAACTTATCTTTGGTTAAACTTCTCCATCCAGCATTACATTTATTGAATCGTATATGTTAAAAAAACCTTTCTCATAGACAATATTGAAGATGAGGATGAAGTGACTGGGTAAGACCAGATAAATTCAGGCAATTAAAGAATAACAAGATTCCGAATAACCATGTATGAATATATTCATACTTCTGTAACTGACAGCCGTCAAGATCATAAATAACACAAAACTATCTTTAATTAAAATCTCATGAAAAAAATAATGGGTATTATGTTAGACAACCGAAAACAGTTCAAGGAAATCTCCAATATCTGTTCTGTATGCTAGTTGACACTTAACAACAAGATATATCCACAATCTTTGGAGAATTGATGCCCCTCACACAATTCGAACCTGTCTCATCATCTAACCTCGAACATATTACATCGCTATTTCAAAAACACTGATTGCATCACTGCTCGATCTATAGAATTTCACCAACACTGAATACAACACTTGGTCACTGTTCATTAGTCGATTAGTTTGAAATTAAGGAAAATAAGTTGTAAATAGAAATCGAGAAAGTAGATAAACGTTCTAATAACTAAACCAGGAGAAAATTGTTTGTTTTAGTAGTTATTTGGCTAAACCATTGTACTGAATTCCCTGTCAAATTTAAGGTTATCATCTCGAGACAAATATTATTCAAAAGGGAACTTTCTGATCAGTGTTGTCTGAAGTTACGTTTTTATGTTTTTGGTGCTATTACTAAATAAATATTATATACCTGTAATCCCCTAATTTTAAGCTTTTATTTGACAAGAAAACCATTGTTTTGTGTTCTGCCGTTCCCAAGTTATTGTCAATTTATTATATATCTGTCATTCAGTTCTCTTCAACTTATCATATAGTTGTGCTCATATTGTAATTTTTTAATTCTCTTTATGTGTGATCAGTAGTTTTCTCTTTAACATTGTATGTATGATTCATAAATTCGAAATGTATGATCAGAAGTTATCGGTTTGATGAGTCGTGCTCTATTCCGGCTATCAACGCAGCGAGAATGTGAGACTGTATTCTGAACCAATAGTCATTTGATGTTACTCTCGGTTTTATTTCACATTTACCGCGTCATTTGTTAGCCAAAGGTTATTGGTACCACATAGATAGTCAGAGAAAGTCGATCAGTATTCGGAATAGATCACTAAATTTCTTCCTGTCTTACGGTTCGATCTCAAGTGCCTCAAATTAACTAAACATGAAAATCTGTTTATTCTCACCGACACATCGAAGGTTAACGCTGACAGTTTACTCTGCTTTTAGTTCACCAATTCGGCATCTAATATTTCAACTTTAGTCAGTCCAAAATATTGAGAGGTCATTGCTCATTGTCATAGTGGTTAACTATCCAACTTACATGATTGAACTCTACGGACCGTGGCTTTACACCAAGCCTCGAAGCAAATAACTAACGATCAACCGATGCTTATTTGGATGGGGGTTTTGTGGAGACATGTTGTTTTGATAACTGTTTCAGTGAGATCTCCACTATCAAATCTTCAAACAGCATTCATCTGGAAATAGCTCATGCAAAGAACAACTCAGAAATAATATTACATTCTAGTTTGATAACTCGTGGTATAATAATATCGATCCAATGTAACTCATGATATATCAATATCTTTGCATTAAATTAAATGTGATTTTCTCCTGAGTGGTCGTAAGAAAATTTTTAACCTCCGTATGTGTTTTCAGTATAGTTTGAAAGAGAATTAAACACTCACTGTCACAACTATACACTTTACCACTGTACCCTAAATTCTGTTCAACTTGTCCAACCTGAAAATTAAATCATACAAATTTCTGTAACACCTATAAAACAATATCTCTTTGAGAATATTTTAAACAATATCTTCGAGTTAAGACAGTCAATATAGATACCCAAAAATAGTAATATAGACAATAGTAGCTAAATTATCATCTCTCTCTTTATATTAATACAAAAGATTTTAACTATACATTTTACAATCAAGTGAAGATATAATAATTATCATGATCATTAAAGATGACTGACATAATTTCTTCCACTTCCATTATTTGTACCACAAATGTAGTTCATTTAATAAAGTCTCTTAGTTTACATTACATGCTATTATCCAATTTGTTCTATTCTTTTGAGATCTCGACAACAACTTTTTTTGTAATCATATTATTTATTGTAAATATTTTAAATAGACGCGCAAAAATATAATAAAAATCAATAATATATATTGATTAATTAAATGATTGACATAAATTGAAAATGAGTACATTGATTCAATGTTTTAAATGATGAATGAATGAATGAAAATCATGTTTTTATTGTTGTTTATTTACGTCCAATATTATGGCTGCCAATTTTTTTTTTAATGATTCAGTCTAGTATTTATCTTACTATCATTTAAAGCCTTGTAACTAATTGAGGGAATAAAAATATTTCGAATTTAATTCGATTGTTAGTTGATATGTAAGTGACTTTTGAATACTGAAACCCATTCAACTATTCTCTAGACTAGTGTACTGAATCATGACTGCCAACATCTTATTCAACAGATATACTATTTGAAAATTATGTTTGAAATATTCTCAGCGATTGAAATTTAACTAATTCCAACGTTTCGTCCAGCTAACTTGTCTGGACTTCTTCAGGGTAATAATCAAAATCAAAATTATCAAAGAAATATATAGCTTTTAACAATCAGGATTATACTGTGTTAAACCAATCATATTTAGATGTTGATTTTTTGTAAAATAGGATAAAATGAGTCAGTTAACTACAAAAAAAATCAACATCCAAATATGATTGGTTTAACACAGTATAATCCTGATTGTTAAAAGCTATATATTTCTTTGATAATTTTGATTTTGATTATTACCCTGAAGAAGTCCAGACAAGTTAGCTGGACGAAACGTTGGAATTAGTTAAATTTCAATCGCTGAGAATATTTCAAATATAATTTTCACATATAATGACTTCTCTATACTCGGCACTCAATTACTGTCAAACTATTCGTTCTAATCTTGACGAATATTCGTATAAAGATATACTATTTATTATTAGTCATAAGAGTTTTTATTTTTCCTCTATTGACTATCAGGACTGTATTTGATTAACCTTCGTTAATATACATGCTCCTTGATGCGATGCGATGCGATGCAATTAAGTTGATGTGTCCTGTCTGAACAGCATAAAATACACGTCCTGGATCCCACTATTTACACTATTGTTTTTAAAATATCAATAAAATTTTTAATTTAATATATGCTTCGCATAAAGTACATACATACTATTTGTTTGGATCTCTATCAGACAAATGTATTTATCTACTTGGGTGGTTTCTGAAAAAAAGATTCCTAATTTGCTAACTGGTGTAAGTGGAAGGAAAACTGACTAATATAGATTTGTAGTAGTAAAATGGTTAAACTACGTTGGAATAAATGTTTTGACATAGCAATATTTACTTCCTCATTACAAATGGAGTTTTGGCCATTACATGCTTCGATCTGTTTGGGGAGTCCTCACCTGGATGTATTTGAATATTAATGAGAAGACAGGTTTCCATAGAAGGATAAAAACACCTATCCTGGCTTCTACTGCTTATGAATACCTAGAATCTTATCAAATAACTAACAAATGAAAGTTGACGATTTTCATTCATTGAATTACAACTAAGTTGGCAACTGAAACTGCACTTATAACAAGTTCAGGGGAATCAACACCAACTTCACAAGGCTAGATATTTTTTCCAAATTTTAAAAAAGTGAAAAATCTATAAAGTTCTTTTTGGATTTTAGTTATGGATAGATAACTGTATAACGATAATATCTTGATATTGAGTGGACCATTGCACAACCTATCTGAAGATTCCTTCCTTTAAAATTATAGTTCATCGTAAAATAAGCTTGATAGTTATGAATGAAAACTGAAACAACGTATATTGAATTTGAATCAAGGAACTAAATATAGATTGCACCATACATTTTAATGAAACAATTAAAATCCCTGAAACTAATTTATATTTACTGGAATTCATTTGCCATAACATACTTTCGAACGGAAACCTGTGTGCATATCAATAATTTTTACAACCATAGAATGACTAATCACAATCCAATTCAATAACAACCCACATAACTTGATAGAATTATCAGATTATTCGATTGAAAATACTTAGGTATGATTCAAGCGTTCAACATCTTTTGTGCAGAGTTCGGGATAAACTAAACTGATTTTCATCTAATGTAACTTTATCTGTCACTGGATAAATGACCTATGCATTGTACATTTACGTAACGTACTTTTATGAATGAAAAGGTTTGGTAGCGAACGTAACTGCAATCACAGACACCAAATATACTAAAGATTGGTCTAATTTACTACAAACATTAGAATGAAGAGTTTAGCTAACAGACAAATATTAACCTAATCAAGATATCCACTACATGTTTCACTAAAAGTAGCATGCACTCCACCTGAACACTACAATCACATTCATTTTCGTGATTTTGTATCACGATTTTCAGGTATGAAAAATAAATGATCCGCCCACAAAATAATTAACCAATAACTGAAATGCATATTTTTAAGTTAGATCATATGACCTTGACCACTTCAAGGACAAATATTCACGTAATTGACACGCCCTAAATGCGTGACTGACAGCTGACTCAATTTTGATTGGCTAAATTAATTCATATTTAATATCCTTAGTTAGTCTATTCACTGGTCAGTTTAATTTCGTATGCAAGGGATGGGGCGTGCCAACTGATAAATAAACGTGGTTATGAGTTTGCATCAGTTAATCTAAAACACCACGCGAACTCTAGTCTTACTCATAATATGGGTATAGCCTACGAGTCTATATGCCTACCTGGTGCGACAGTGGATTCCGGATTCGATAAAGTTAGTTTTAAACTATTTCAAACAACATTGTATATTTGCTATAGTATTTATCTTTTTTTTACTAATTATGTGAGGTTTGTTTTACAGATTAATGAATTGCAAGCTGCTGAAGTTTTACTATCACTGGCCAAAGGTTCATGCTCGAACTGGTCAATATTTCCACAAAATAAATCATCAGTAACCCAAAATTTTTATTGTTCCGAATATCATCGAAATATGTTTAAAGAGTCAGTTATACAAAAAACAGGAGAAAATGAACCAAGGAGTAAATCTCAATCCTACTTAACATCATTAGATAGAAATTTACATCGGAATATAAAATTTAAACTTCATCGGATTAAATCTTTAACTAATAAGGAATCACAATCATCAATTAATTTCGATAAATTGCAAAAAGTTCCGGAAACTATTCCTCATCAAAATGTCAGTTCATTTAGCCCTATCATGAATACACCTAATTTACAAGTGAGTTATATTATTTATTAATATTTTTGTTATTATGAATAATATTTTAAGAATGAAACGTTAAAAGATGAAGTTGAACTTTTACGGGGTCTGAAACGTCGTTAGCATAGCCTAATACTTTCAGTTAATCTTTAGACTTGGATTTTATCATAGGTAGTATATATATACTGACTTCTCACCGCTTGAAAATGTTAGGTTAATGATGACATCATTGAAACGTTTGGAAGAATCTCTTTCTATTGTTGATATAAGCTGTTTAAACACAATTTTATTTAGCACTAAATCATAGAACAACAGTAAATCTATTCATGGAGGGAAATAATAATTCCCGATTCATTTTGGTTGGTTGTTAGGTGTAAGGTCGAAATTGAGAACAAGAGTGGAATTCATCCTCACCCGTTAATTGCTTCCATTAGAAGTAGACTATACCGCCGACCTTGGACGGCCCATCAACCAATCAGAAGACAGTATTTGGTTGTAAAGCAAAGTGATTAAAATACAATGGCTAAACTGTTTTGTCATGAATGATGTGATGTCGTTAGATGCTGAATTATTTATTAAATTAAATGAGAAAGAGTTATGTATACGAATAAGGCCTATTAGTTATGGTTAAGATTAATGATTACGGTAAGCGTACCCATTGATCAGTGTAAAACTACAAGTACTTTCTCGTCTAAATCCAAAGAATCACTGAATTTCGTCCCTCGAGTTCTCTATTTTTTTCATGTTGTTGTGTGTAAAGTATATGGATAACTTGAAACTATATTTTAGCCAGCGAGAATACAAATTCTAGTTATTAAATTACTTATAAAAAAGGTAATATGTTGTACATATTTTATATGAATACTGAACACTTATGTATGAATTGTTAGGGTTTTTATCACGAACTAAAATCAGCTATAGTGTAAAGATAAATTTCGGACCGAAATTTGATTAGTTCGTCCCGGTACTTTACTTCTGCCATCATGTTTACCAATATTAGGCGTATCAGTAGCTAAACATTGGTAAATTATACTCCTTCTGTACTTATCTTTTAGTTAGTTTCAAGCTATCCTTCATGGCTCTTAGAATTTCCCTCAAAATAACAAAGCCACTAAGTCAGATAGGTTTGGACGTATATTCTACCTGTTTATCTGACTACTACAGAATTTTTAATATTGACTTTAATAGGAATCCATAGTTCTTGTTCTTCAATTTTACTTATTATTCTTGAGCCGACTTCTGTATGTTTTCAAAAGATGTTAAATCACGAACCGATCCTAGTTAGGCCATCGTTGGAAACCTAGAAGCACCAGACAAACTTTTGTCTAGCTATACGATACTTCAGTAGTGTGCCTCCACATCCCTGGATCCGGAATCGAAACCACAACCTGTCTCGCGCGCGAATGCTTAACTTCTAGACTATTAAGCTGCCATCCAGCTCCGTTATTGTTTGACTCCGATCTCATCACGGTAGTACGCTACCATCTTCCATTGCTTGTGGTGAATAACTGTCCCACATTCGACACGACTGAACTCCACTGGTCATGGTTTCTCACTAGAACCTTAGGAAATCCATCTAGAAGCCAATCACTTGTGGGGATGTGATTATTATCAGTATAGGGTTTTGTGAAGACTAGAATCTTCATAGATTTTAAATCATCAACTGATCTCTATGTTTGGCTTTTTTAGTATTACTGTTAATATTATGATTTAAACCGTTTTATTTCTACTATTTTATCTCCAATTGTTACACTGACGAGAATTATTTCAGCTTATTCAAGCTTACGTTTATTAAAAAATTCTACGTGGTTTTTTACTGATTGACTAACTGGCTATTGGTCTGAAAATAAATTGTAATCCATTGAATTGTTAGGGTAGATTCTATGTAATAAAGAGATAGAACTCTGATTTAATTTGTAATAGTTTGGATTGTCCCGTTGTTGGTGTTTTGACTTGAATTTGATCAACTTTAGTTAGCATACGTACATCCTGTGCAGATTGCTTCATTGTAGCCATCATGGTATAGGTTTACGTAGAATGGATGAAATGTAGCCAGCAGTGGAATCTAGGACTTATATTTCGTCCTGTTTGCGACTCGTCAGATCGATGTACCTGCATTCTGGATCCCAGTCTGATACCCTTCGCTCGAAACCCCAACTCATTATCCACTTAGATTCTGAGTCTTAAACACTGTAGGTGATTGACTATCTGCAGCGAATGGTTCCGGGTTCAAATCTCAGAGTAGACATAAACTCTGGGACGCGAGTGCATCCAGATGACGAATCCCGAAATGGGACAACACATACGTCCCTAATTCCACTGTTGACCACACTCCATCTCTTCTATGTAGACAAAACTCTTGTTATACCTAGCTGTTGAATCTCTGTCATGAGTTACTGACCCTGTTGTAAACCCTCTTACGCTTGTTACCCCTCGTGGAGAAGCATAGGCCGCCCACTAGCACTTTCCATCCAACCCTGTTCTGAGCAATCCTTTTCTTATATGCTTCTAATTCTCTGCGTAGTGTGTCTCTTGACCATTCTCTTTTCTGTTTGCCATCAGGATTCTAAGTTGGCGCTTGCTTCGTGATCCGGTTTGCTGATTTCCTCAATGTGTATCCTATCCACTTCCAACGTCTTTTCTTAATTTTCTCCTCAGCTGGAAGCTGGTTTCTTCTCTCCCATAGTAGACTGTTGCTCATGGTATTCGGCCAAAAATCATTGAGTATCGTGCGTAGACAATTGTTTATAAATACTTGTGCCTTTTTTATGATGGTTGTAGTAGTTCTCCACGTTTCAGATGCGTACAGTAGAAATCACTGTATTGACGTTCGTATTGCAGATTGTGACTTATATTGATTGAGAGTGGTTTTGAGTTGTATATGTTCTTCAATTGTAGGAATGCGGCCCTTACTTTGCCAATCTTCGCTTTTATATCTGCATCAGATCCCCCACGTTCATCGATGATGCTACCTAGATACGTGAAACTTTCCACGTCTTCCAGAGTTTCGCCATCAAGTGTGATTGCGTTGGTGTTCTCTATGTTGTATTTGAAGATCTAGCTTTTTATTGAGGCCTACTGATGCAGAGGCTGTTGCTACACTAGTTATCTTCATCTGCATTTGTTGGTGTGTATGAGATAGAAGATCCAGGTCATCTGCGAAGTCCAAATCATCTAACTGATCAACAGCTGTCCATTGTCGTCCGTGTCTCCCCTGAGACGTGGAGGTCTTCATAATCCAGTCAACAACCAGAAGAAAGATGAGGGTGGAGAGTAGTCAACCTTGCCTGACTCCGGTCTTTACTTAGAATGCATCTGTCAGCCTGCCTTCATGTCCAGCCGCTCAGTATACTCCATCTTATGACGTTGGCGATCTTCTCGGGTGCACTCAACTGTCGAAAACTCCATAAAGTTCTCCTATCCACACTGTCAAACGCCTTCACACAGTCAGTGAAGTTGATGTCTAGTGACGACCTCCATTCAGTTGATTGCGTAACAATGATACATAGTATCGCCCATTGGTATATGCACGACCGATCCGTTCGAAATCTGAACTGTCAATCTGGAAGCTTGGCACCTACCATGTCTTTCCTGTGGTTAAACAACACTCTGTCGCAAACGTTTTCTGGTACTGATAGTAGTGTGATGCCTATGCAACTCTCACACTCGCTTAGATCTCACTTTTTGTATCTTGATGAGGTATCGTTCTTTCCAGTCTGTCAGCACTTGTTCATCCCCCCTAATCTTCCTGAATAGAGTGTGAAGCATATTTGCAGTTGCTTCCATGTCTGACTTCAGCTGATATATTGTCAGGTCCTGCTGCTTTCCCACTGTTGGTTTGTCTGATGGCCATCCTGATTTCTTCGACCGTTGGTGGAGTGATATTTATATGATATTCTGTGTGTGTTGTTTCGATATCCGGTGGATTCAATGTAGCTGGTCTATTCAAGATTTCCTTAAAGTATTCTTCCCATCTGTTCCTCTGTTCTTGAACCTCGGTGATTGTCTTGCCTTCTTTGTCCTTGACCGGTCTCTCTGGTTTACCATATTTCCCTACTAGTTTGTTCGTTGCTGTCTTATATTTCCTTCTCTTGGTGCTTTTTCGGCGTATTTTTACTTGTCGGCTCTAATGCTCCTCTTCACACTCTCGTTTGTTTCTGTGTATTCAGCTTGTACCTTGACTTCCCCTGTTCTTGTTCGGTTGTTTTTAATTTCTGTCTTCTTATTCTTTCTTTCTTGAATCTTGTGCAGGGTTTCCATAGAGATCCATTCGTCATGATGATGCTTCTTGAGACCCAGAACCTCTTGACACGTTGAAGTTAATGCTTCTTTGATACCTTTCCAGTTGTCCTCCATAGTAGTTTCTTCTTCCTTCAGTATATCCTGCAAGGCTTGGAACCTGTTGTTGAGAGCTATCTTGAATTTGTTGAATTTGCTAGTATCTCGAAGGAAGGCTGTATTGAACCTTTGTAGTGCTGTTTGTCCAGTTATCCAGTTCTTCTTTAGCTTCAGTTTTAAATTGGCCACAACAAGGTGGTGATCTGCTCCTCTCTTGGTTCTCACATCTTCCATTGTCCTTCGGGACTTTTTATTGATGCAAATATGATCCATCTTTTTGTCTGTGGTATGGTCCGGTGAGATCCGTGTGGCTTTGTGTATAAGTTTGTGTGGGAATATTGTGCCGCCTATGATCAATTTGTTGAATGCATATAGATTTGCAAACCTCTCACCATTCTCGTTTCTCTCTCCCATTCCATGTCGCCCCATGATATCTCCATATCCGGTGTTGTATATTCCGACTTTGGCGGTTAGGTCTCCCATCAGGATGGTCAGGTCCTTTCCTGGACACTTCTCTACGATCGACTGCAGCCTCTCATAAAACTGATCTTCATCGTCGTCATCGATATTATCGGTAGGCACATAACAGTGGAAAACATTCATTGTGATTCCCTCCTTCTTCGTTTTGGAGAATGTTTTAATGATTCTGGATCAATGAAATTCTCATCCTATAAGTGCATTTCGTGCTTTTTTGGACAGCATTAGAGCGACTACCTCGGTGTATGACCGGAGTACAACAGCATCTCTCCCATATCTAGCCTTTGCTGTCCAGCTTGAGTCCAATGGGTTTCGCTGATTCCCACTACTGCCAATTTGTATCTCCTCATTTCCGTTGTTATTCGACTGGTCCTCCCGGTCTCCGACATATTCCGGACGCTCCGTGTATCTATATTAATTGTCGCTCTGGTTGTTAGAAGGTATATCGACCTCGTGACTTCCTAAGAATCTTGGCTTTCACCAAAAGACATAATAATTCTTCCTTCAACTCGTAGAACAGAGTTTAAATGGTTTATCCTGGTTGGTGTTTTTTAACAAGATTCTTTTCTACGAGATGGGGTTGCCGACCCTCCTTTTTTACCTGGGCTTGCGACCGGCAGTAACTCTAAAAGAGCAACAGGTGGAGTGGCAAACCCTCTACGTTTAAAAATTATTAATGCTCTTCAGTTAGACGAAATCTTAAATATCTGTTTACTAATAGAACTTTTGAACATTGTGTTATAATATGCAATTAAATTTCAACAGTCAATTTTTTATTCATTCAACCTATTGGTAGTCATTATAATTTTAAACAATAATCGAATATAACTGTATATACTTCAATGTTTATGTATTTTCCCCTTGAACTTTTAAAAAATACTCGTAGATATCAAATCCTTCTTTAGAAACATCAAGCAATGAACAGGTATCTTTCTACAATAATCAATCTTTGAATAATTTAAACACAAATTGGTCAAATAATCTACCTATTAACACTGGTGAATCTCACCTCCTAACTAAGTCATTTCAACAAATCGATGAAAATTCTTCTGATTCTAAGCATATTCCATTGACTAATCAAACAAATCAATTCACTACTGGTCAACAATCTGATAACCGAGTTACTTTTACTCTTTGGAATGATTATGAACTTTCTTCTAAAGCTTCTCATTCTTTCAATTGTGAAAATGAAAGTCAAAAAAGTGTTGAACAACAATACATTTTGGATCGATTACTTCATACTAACTCTGATCTTACAACATTACTGCATTCATCATTATCGTCATCAACGACAACAAATGATACATTTCGATCATCTAATTCAGATTCACAGCTTTTACGGTATAATTTAAATGATTTTCCTCAGTGTACACTAACTCATTATTATGATCAAATGGTTGATAGACAACCTATCGATGAAACAATAACATCAGTAAGTTTTTTTACGTCTTTCTTTATTTTTTCCTATGGGAAATGATAATTCCTAAATGTTTTTAGAAAGCGTTGATAGGGTTAAAGGAAAATCAAGTTTTTGACTAGAATTTAAACTATCAATATCATACAAAACTTGATGGATATTGGGTTCAAATCTGCATAAATTAAGGAGTATGTAATTGTTAGCAGGATAGATTTCTATCTATCTCGGGTTAGCCTCAAATCAGAATACGTTAACTGGTTCATTTTCAAATCAATCATCCCTAGTAGACTAACCATGATGTAATACATTTCTATATAAACTGTAATTAATTAACTATTGTATCTTTGTCACCTGGGTTATTGGAATAAATTTTATCAGCTCTTAATTCTCATGTTAATTTGCGTAAAGTTCAGTTAATTTTTGTGTTCAAGAAATGCATGATAGTAGAAAAACATAATTGGTATAGTAAAAGGCTTTTAAATAAAGCCATAACAACAGTTCAATACTTATTTGATCTTCATTTGATAATCAACAATATCCTCGGACCGACTGCTTTTGTTTCCTAACAGCTAAGCAGTTATAAATTAAACTCTAAAGCAATTTTAGGCTTCAGTTATCCAATGTGTAAAGATTAGTCTTCAAATCATGACTATTTACTCACTTTCTCATACTAAAATTGATTTCATCCAATATATCCTATGTATAATAAACATAATACTTTGAGCTACTATCAATATTTTTATCAGTCTTCAGAACATCAATGAATTAATTCAGTTGATGTAGACAACACTACTTCAACTAGTCGATGAACTTTTTTCTTTACGTACATTTCGATATGACTCTTCTACATTTCTTCACTTGATATTCCAATTATTTAATCTGAGCGCTTGAAATTTGTAGTATTTCGAGTCGTGATCCACATGGTTGTAATTGTTTGTCATTTGTATCTCATCATCACTCCTATTTAGACCATTTACGTAATCAGTGTTTTTGTGACACTACTACTACTACTAGATAATAAGTAGTATACGCTCCCTATCATAAAAGTGTGTGGAATGGAGATATTATTTTATAACTTCAAATAAATGCACCCAGCGTTTAATTCAGTATCGAAACTGCCGTAATGTCAACTATGTTCAGGCTTGATTGATGTAAGGGTTTACGTTCAAAATAACTTGAAAACAATGAAAAATATATTAGTTAGATGTTATTAAGGATGATAATGATGGTAATGTAACTGTTCAGACAACAAATAAGTAGTATCTATCACCATTCACCGTCATGTGGTCAAGCCGGCCCACTAAACTATTGACTTACTTTTGTGGTTCATTCGTTCGTATACAGTAAATAGGTGTTTCTAAAGTTACAAATAATCTTGGGAATTTTTAAGCTTTTAAGAAATACGCTGAAATTGATAATCGAATTAATAAATTCTTTATTCTGAAAATAAATTACAGAATGTATATCGATTTACAACCACGATCAGGTTGATATAGACAACAATGTTACATGTCAAGGACAGATAAATGAATTTAGATTGTTTAAGATACAGTTGTACGTTCTTTACATAGAGGCATCAATTGGGAATCATTAATTCTTTCTAGAGGAACGTTCTGATGATATATGAATAGTGTATCTAATCTCATTCCCGGTGCTATTGTAGGGTAATTGTAATCATCTAAAACTTGGGTAAGGAAAGCGGAATCAGAGAGCATAGAACAATAACAAAGATAATTGCTATGATAGGTCTACTATTATACATGTGTACCAGGATGTTTTATGATCTACTGTTCAGGATAATTATTAATTAAATTAGTTAAGTTTGTTAAAAACAATTTAAGTGTAAAATATCTTCATGTAGAAAATTTAATGAGTGAGTACAATAATAATAATAACGATAGAACATTTAATGTTCCTATGATTTCACTAATAAAACGCAATATATTTAAAGATGTAAGCACGTTTATGGAAGTTTAAGAGGAGCAACAAACATTGACACAAACAAATGATTTAGAGTAATTTTATTTCATGATCAGATTGTGGTAGATTATTCCAGAGTCTCAAACGTTCAGCGGTAAAAGAATTCATATAGAAATATTCCTAATAAAACTGTTCCATACACGATAAAGATTTTCGGATGCACTAGTGGACGTAAAAGATAATAAATTAGATATCTTGAAGATAAATATAAGATTTCCACTTCTAAAAAGTGTTGAGTCCAAGTTTATTCCATCTGAATGTTTAGTTTAAGGTACAATCACTTCCAAGAATAGAAATCTTAGATTGCCTTTGAACTAAATCCAACTTTAATTTATCCTTTATACAAACACGTAGGGATAAAAGTTCAGTATTCTAGGATTAGTCGGACATATACTTTGTACATTAAATTACGTAATCAGTCATTATTTACGTTACGAATTATGGAACACAGAAGTCGTTGAGACTCGGACGTCTGTTTAGTTATCTGTTCTGAGAAAGACTAATTGTGAAAATACTTTAGTCTTAAATCCACCAATGTATGAAATTTGGGCAATGCCATATCATTTATGGTGAAGTCTAGGTTGATAAAATGATTACCAAAGCAAATCCATTTATAATTAGCAGTTTTAAGTTTCATCTTTCATTTTGAGCATTACTTACATTGAGAGCCTAACCAACCAGATTAAGAAAACGTTGAATGAATTGCTTTCTAAGTATTTTTCAAGGTTCTCGAAAATTTCTCAAACAATTTTAGATGTCTCTTAACATGTTCAGTATTACTGATAATTTTCAATTGTTAATGAAATCGTCAAAAAAAAATTTTTTGTATTTTAGAGAAACCGTGACAGTTATTTATCAGTTATTTCCAGCCCACCATGTACTGAACAATATTGTACTAATGTGAACCAAAATTTCACTCCAACTGTAATTAATGATAATACATCGAGTATCAAATTACAAGATACACCAACTGATTTAACATTTTCGAATGTGAACTGTTCAACTGTTTCATATTGTACTATGATGACATCACCCATTACTAATACTAATGATACAATCATTACCAATCTTACTGCCCCAGTGAGTAGTAATACTAGTAATCCTAATAATAATAATAATAATAATGGCTCAGAAAGAGTGAAATCTTATCGATGCAACTTTGATGGTTGCACAAAAGCTTATTTCAAAAGTTCTCATCTTAAAGCTCATATCCGTGTTCATACAGGTAAGAGACTTTCTAAAAATCTAATCGATTTTACATACTGTCGATATTTGGGTTTAAAACCTTCATTAATTTTTCACAAGTTTATTAATACAATTAAAAACTTATATGTACCTAGGGTCAGTCGTGCCTGAACAAATGATATTAATGTTTTGTTTCACTGACTTCATATCTTAATGTTTACTAGTGACTCATGAAGAATCCCTCTGTCTAATTCTCCAGCTTGTCAAATTAGAACAACAGGAAAACCAGCAAATTTACTCTGCGCATTGACTTAAAAATTCACCTGATCGTATACATAAATTAAATGATCAAGACGCACCATACATAAATACGAAAATACATGTAACCAACTGGAACATCTTAAGGTTCAAATTTTAAACAATAAGCTTTTAATTCATTTACAATAATTTGAGAACATAATAGAACATAACTATGGTTAGTGATGCAAAAATGGAAGCTCGTAAAACGATATCAGTTAGCCTCATCTTAACAAAAAACACAGAATATCTGTCTCATCCCATTTTTGCACTCGCTAACATTCAACACTTAAGCCTCCACTTTGGTTCAAATTCAATGACATTCTATTTTGATTGCAAGTTCAATACTATAAAGTCCGTGAGTAGAAAATCTGTATTTCACATTTTCCAAATTCAGTCGATTCACGATATAAATCCAGTTATTTCCTTACATTATCAGTGAATAACGTCGTCATTATCAACTTATTTGACGATTCAAGTAATCTCTCCTCATTAGAACTAAAAGAGAGTCTATGTATGTGATGAATATATATACCATTAAATCACTACATTCAGAGTATCATAGTAGATTATTAAGACTGAATTTAAAAGTAATGTTTGGTGAACGTAGTAGATAGAAAATCCTGGATCTAGTTTTCATGCTAGCTGTCAATCGTCAACAAGGTGTATTTTCAATCTTGATGGATCTGACACTCCATCTATAACTCAATCCCATATCACACAGCATCTTAATCTGAGGCTAGACAGCCTGAATAGTCCAGTTCACTCGAAGTAGTGTTCATATTTCAACTTAATCGATAGAATCGTATCTGAGAGACATGAAACGGGCACTATCAAGATCAATTAGCTATAAGGTCAGTTAATTTTTCGGTTCAATTATGAATGTGCATATTTCGAGTTAACATTTACTGTCCTCCACAAACCTATAATACTAAGTTTGAGTAATACGAGATAAACAAGTCATCTAGGATATTAAAATTAATTGATTGCGTGATGTCGCTAACTTTCAATTTGTTTCATGTAAATTTATTTCGAGCAACGATCTCTATCGTAAGGCCCAAAGATCAACAAAATTTATAATCCAAAGAATGCATGAATCCATTTATGATATGTTAATAAATTCACATTAATTGTAAGTCTTCCTTTAGTAAAAGTATAATATGTACTGACAACCTTAAGCCAACCAATCGGAACCAAAGTAAGAGCTCATGTAATTTGCACAAAATTTAAAATGAAGTGGTGAATAACGTGTGTTATTATTAACGAAGTAATGATTTGCAATATGTGGTTCACCAAACGCTTAAAATCAATAAAACATGTACTACGCATCCGAAAAATGATTTTATGGTGGTGCTTAAGACAAGTAACAGAGCAAACCTCCTCCTAAGACAGGTTATATGTTAAAGTACTTGATGTGATTCAATACGTAGTCAGCGATAAATAACATGTATGTTATTATTAACCAAGTAAAAGTTGAGAATATTTAATTTCTAAAATGTCTCACATCAATAGAAATATTTATCGTACAGCGATAAAATGAATTTTAGAAGGTGCTTAAACAAACCTATGTGACATAACTCCTCCTAAGACAGAGTGTATGTTAAAGTATTTGATATGATTCAATACGTAGTCAAGAGTGTTTGGTTAAGCTAGATCATATTCTCCCATTCTCACTCCTACTCGAAATCTCGATCCGATGATTGTCACATTTACAAAAGGAAGGTGGCAAAGTATTACATTCTAGCTGATGTCAGTTCGTGTTGAAAACACTGACTTTAATTAGTAAACCTAACTCAAAACTCCAATCTTCCTACATTATAACTGATGTCAGTTGGAAATGAAAAGTTTATGGAGTGATAACCATGAATCACAACACTAACCCAAATCGTAATATGTGACGTTTTCACTGTATTACAAGTGATAATTTGATATGTGAATGTTGGTTACTCAGATCCAAGCTATTATTTTATTGATATTTGATTGCTTTGTCTTGTTAATTATTTTATGACTAGTGAGCGTTTCCTTATTGAGTGAAAAAAATTGTCGAACGTCGCCAGTATAGTACACTTTCACCTTTCTTTTTATTTAATCTTTTCTAGGTGAAAAACCATATATTTGTGATTGGAACCATTGTAATCGAAAATTTGCACGTTCCGATGAATTATCCCGTCATCGTAGAGCACATACAGGTGAACGTAATTTTATTTGTCAACGTTGTCCACGACGATTTACACGTAGTGATCATCTTAGTAAACATTTACGGCGACATAATTCTCCAATGACATTAAAATAAATTTTTAAATAAGAAGAATATATATATATATATATATATATATATATATATATGATTATCTTATAGTTAAGTTTTTAGAAATCTCTATTGAACTCTTCCTATCCTATTTCTTATTTATTAATTAGGCATAAATTTGTATATCATATTGCATTATATTGTGTATTACAGATTATTCAGAGATAATATTATTTATCCTTTGTTTTAAGCAGAATACATCAATTCATTTAATATTGTATACAGTTTACCGATATGTACTTTTGTTTCTTGTTCTTGTTATATGTCCTTCTTGTTTTTAGGTATGGGGAAGGGTTGGTTTCAACAAAGAAAAACAACTCTATATATGTATTTAGAAATATGTTTTCTTGTGTATATCTTAAAATTCATGAAAACTTTTTCATTTTATAATCAAATTTATTACCAATTCTGAAATGAACTCATATAGATCATAGAAAAGACTTATGTTGTTTGGTTTTGTTTTGTTTTCTTTCATTTCCTTTTTTATATCTCAATGTACACCTTTGTACGATTTCATCATAATTTTACTTTATATTAATTTGTATATCGAAATTAAATGGTCACATACTATACTGCTTTCAAAATATATTTGTATTTTCCAATTATGAACCAAAGATTATGAAGCTGATTACTATTATTATTATTTTCCTATTTTTGTTACTACTACTATTACTACCAGTAATAGGCTACACACTTTTCACCAGGTATTTTTCTCTCTACGTTGTACCTTTTGCCGTGAGTTGCTACCATTATTCAGATTAACTTATTCAGTATATGTCAGAAAAAAGTTTTTATTTACTAATTAGGTTCATACTCATTGAACAGTGATACTTATGTATTTCTTATTTCCTCTCTTTAATTCTTAATTTTTGATTGTTTTGAAATACAAAAAGAATTACAACATAATATGAATGAGGAAAATTCATTATTAAAATATAAACCAGAGTGAAGTTAACTGTTTTAATTATCCATTAATTCAACACTTAATCTACTGACTAATCGTTTACTATTCCCCTAAAATCTCCGATACTGAAATCCTGAATGAAGGAATAAAAGGCGCAAAGTACGAGAATAAGCTTTACTTCAAAGGTTAGTTCTCATGTGAACAGTCAGATCATTTATCAGATTCTAGAAACGTCCAGAAAACACCCTAAGATCTGTCCAGTCATGACAACTCGTCGTATTCTAGAATTCTCTTGAAATTATCTAATGGATAGACTATTTGTCGATTTGTTCTTAACTTATTCGATGAAACCTTGAAGGCTCCAAACATTTATAACACTGATTGCCTATATGAGTGAACGCAAAATAATAATCATAGTGTAGTGTTATTGATTTATTGATTACAAGTTTGTGGGCTGTACTTTGAATCACATGTTAATTGTGTGTAATGGCTAGTGATATTGACGTGTAGCTCAAGATCGGTTAGGTGGGGATAGATTTCAAAATAAGGACTTACTAGTTGAAATCCAAGTTCCAGCTTTTAAATAATTTTAATGTAATGAACTTTGAATGACCACAAAAGAATGACCGTGTTAAACTTTTTCTCGTCGTTAGTCTGTCAGAATGTAGAATACACAAGCGAATAATTTATCATAGAAAAGTGAAAGCATTCCAAAAAAGTAGATTTGGTTTTCTTAATCTGTTAGGTCATAATGTACAATGAACATTAAGATGTCACAAAAACATAAACTAATAATTGGATCAAATCAAGGACGCTTAACGAGCAATCACCGTTTCAGTTACAATCTATGTCAGAGGCAGGAGTTTTTTGTAATTTAGCTTTCACATCCCGTCATATTTTATGTTTGTGTATTCCTATTTGTTAATGTAAAACGTCTACAAAACTAAATATGAGAAAGTTCTACGTAACTCTTAATGCAGTACAAGCTAACCGTCATCATATTTTAAGTTCCGATCAGAACTCAAATAGTTCCTATATTGATTCGAACTAACTGTTTCTAACTCTAATCAATAATTTAGAACCCTACCAGCAATAAACTTATTAACACTGTGACTACATAAGTCATGTAATCTATGGACTAAATCACAGGACCACGAATAATGAAGTCCAATAGTTAATTACCCCAATCAGCGTATACCCTGGGACAAATGTGCATGGTCATAAGTTCACATTACTACATCAGCACGATAAGATGAATCTAGTAAGAGGAGTAATAAAATAATTATAACAGCAACGGAAATTGACAAAGATTAAACAATATGCTTCGAGAAGACGGAGTGAAATAATGTGTGCAAACTAATACTGAAACGATCTAAAAAATGGGAAGTGAAAGTATTTGCGTTATTTCCACCGATTCTGAGACATTACGCAACATAGAAATAAAAATTTAGTACCTAACACAAGGTCTGGATCTCTTTGTGAATATTAACACGAATAAAACTATACCCAGCTAAATAATCCCAAATGAAATGAAAATACACCTCCTGGTGTGTGCTACTGACGTCAACAGATATAAGTATGTATCATCAATTGAAAGTGGAATGCCTGGCAGCAGAAAGTTGAGAATCTCGAATAAAAGAAGAGAACGCGAACAAAGTGTTTAGTATGTAAATGAAATAGCAAAAAGGTCTGAGACAATTGATGGATATTTTGCAAATTAAGTATTTACTGTATGGTTTTCAGACTTTACTAAGACGTTCCATAATTTTGTAATCAAATACATTCGATTGTCACTGCAATGACTAAATGATATTATTGAAAGAGTATGCTTAGGATGTACGTGTAACAATAGGAACTGATTAATTTCAATTCTGGATATAAGCAGAAGGAAACTTCAAACTTTTAAATAACGATTTGACAGATCGACACTAGAAACATGAACAAAATCTTTTACTCAGAAATAAATGTTTCACTTTCAGTATTTTTGTTATGGCGAGCTTCTGTTATACAATCATTTATCATAACATATTAACTCTTTCTTTAAACGATAATGGTAAAAGTATACCATACTGACAACCTTGAACAAATTTTCACTCAGTAAGGAAACGCTCACTAGTCATAAAACAATTAATATGACAAGAAAATGAAATATCAATAATAATGAATAATCAACACTCACATGTCAAATTATCACTTGTAGTTCAGAGAAAACGTCACGTCTACATACATAAATGTATATTAGGAGTTGGGTTAGTGTTGTGATTCGGGGTTATCACCTCACAGACTTTTCGTCACTAACCGACATCAGTTGTAATGCAGGAAGATTGAAGTTCAGAGTTAGGTTAACTAACATCGATCAGATTATTCTTATTCATATTTCCACAATCATATTCTCTATTACCTGATTATTAGTCATTACTCTAAGTTTACTAACTTCTCTGTTTCGAGATTTTCGCATATTACAAAATAAAGATTTATTCAATTTATGTTTGTGATTTCTGTTCGAAATATACAGTTATCTTTAGATCCCATCTTTTCTGTTTTATTTTATCTTGTTTATTAATAACGTTGAAGTTCTATCATGTGTCAAACATCTAATAATATTCGAGTTTATATTTGTTCTTATTCGTACTGAAAGATGCCCTATTATTTGTAAAACAGAACTTACCATATACCAGCTGGAAACATCAACACATAATCGCTTTTAATAAAGTTTTATCCACTAATCTTTGCTTGCCTCGCTCCAATTAAATCATCACATCAGTGTGATAAAACTGTTTGTCTAACCAATTAAATTATTTAGGAAAATTTTGAAAATAGACGTAAATCAGTAATACACTAACTTATTTTTATACAGAATAATACTGTGTCCCTGTTTGTTAACCTAATTATCCCTCAATATTTGTATGTTTATTTCAAATCATAAACAACTGAGATATTCTTCTAATACGACACTGAGTCTAAGTGAACTAGGATAGATTAGATATTGAATACATCACAATAACTCATTGTTGATAATCCATACGCAAATAACAGAGAAAAAAAGACAGGAATTCCAGAGGAGTTTTATCATTTGTAACAATGTCGAAATGATAACAGAACAACATTGTTTGTACGGAAACAAATACTACGATGGGTCATGATGAGAAAATATTAAACTGAAAGCTAGTACAATCAATCACGTAATACCATAAGTCAGTGAAAAAATGTGAATGGTAAAAATGTTATGGCGAGCCTACTCTGTACGTTAGAAATATCATTTACTAATGTAAATTAAATATTAGTACTACCTGGCATATACATATATAATGTATGTAAGCGAAACATGGAACTCAATAACAATCATTTGCGAAAAAACCAACTAACAGTCATCTTAACCTTAGCTTATTCATTATTGATTCAGACCTTAACTATTCACTGTTGAAAAGAGCCATGTAACCATCAGTATTATGATCTTGTCTTTTATCCAGTTTATCAACTAATACATAACTATTCTAATTATCTTAATACAGACTTACCCTCAATTTCCTATTTTCTTATATGATTTTACTTAAATAGATTATCTCTGTCAATTGAGTATCTAATTTCAGTATGAAATGGAGATAGTGTGATCGAAAATGAAGTAAATATCCTTTTTATTAATTCCATCATAGATCGATAATAAGTAATTTGATTTTTTGAGCCGAAAAATCATTTTAATTTTTTATATTAAAAAATAAACATAGATTAAGTTATATCTATCCATAAATCTATACCTGTTAAATAATTTAGTAACTGTAGGGACTTTGCAGATTGATGGGGGTTTACATTTTGATGTTTGAAGAGAAAGAAAGGTTAGATGGTGGTTGGAGGTAGTCGACAGGAGACCCTGGACCCGGGTTTCGTGCTACTTGGCACTCGTCAATAAGGTGTACCTGTGATCTTGAGGGAACTGGTGCTCCCTGGCGGATACGATCTCGTGACACGTATAGCATTGATCGCCACCCAGTGATCAATCAATTGTGAGAAAGAAAGGTATTGAACTCGAGTTCAGTGTATACAAAGGAACACAAGGATATGGTAACATACATTATAGATCTTACTTCTTGTCAAAAACTAAGTCTAGTTTGTGTTTAATTTTAAAGATATTATGACTGTTCAATGAGAAACAGCCAAATATTATAGTGATATTTAATATAATTTAATATCTGACCTAAATCAGTTTAATTATTTCATAGTTATTTTTGTTTTGGTAATTAGTTTTGTTTAAGGTTGAATGAATGTCCTGGATTTTTTTTAATTTTAAGGTGGAGTAAAATAACCGGAATAGTCCTTTATAATTATAATTATACAGCAATCATTGAAATATGAGTTGTATATGAATGATGTAATCTGAATTATAGTTAAGTACAGAATTTAAAAAAAACACTTGAATGATATTGTAGTCAGTCTAATAGACTGAAGTTTGTCCACGAACCTTGAAGTGTAAAGTGAATTTTCTATTTCAATCAGTTTTATATGTATTTTTCCATTCATTTAATGAGTAAATGCAAAATGTTGGAGTGTAATTTCCATCAGAAAATTCATTTCAAGCTCTTATTTTCATTACTTGTCATTTTAGGCTGCAATTTACTGACATGTTGTGGAAGACTAAAGACTCATGGAATGAAATTTTGTGTCAAAATTATTCACCAACAGAAAAATATTTGAAACTGCTGGGTACGACAGACTTAATGAACATTTCGATAATGCAATGAGAAAGTGAAGTTTATAAGAATTGTGATATATTTGTGCAATACATTTCGAACAATCCGATCACACGTATACTTGTTAAGAACATTTATATATGAAGATTAAAAGGTCAACTAGACAGGTTAAAAGTAAGCCGAAACAAAGGGGAAAAATATTAAAGTACACAAAAACAAATGTGATTACCACTCTGGATAATAAATCAGTATTACCAGGGTGAGTTAAGTGTAAGGACAAATTGTTTTTGAACACATAAAGGGGGTTTCAATTTTCGTATAGCCAAGGCTTCATTAATGAACATTGAAAAATTTGCAGATTACTTCAGTTATTTAACTATATGCACTACTTTGAAATACTCCATTTTAATAGACAGACTATACATATATTCAGTAAGCTTGCTTTGTCTTATTTCAGATTCGTCAGTCAAAATTTTTGCATTACTAATAGAAAAAAATATCTTGAGTTGATATTTTTCATAAAATGACCGCAATTTGGAAAATGTTGAAAGTGAGAAGCATTGGGAAACTGATATGACTTCTCAGCAGTGTTCCCTCACTAACGACCCTGATATACTACTTAAAACCTCTAAATCATGAGATGAACGCATAACGATTAGGATACTAGTTTAGTACCCATTGTGAATGTTACCGAAACCGACGTCAACCCTTAGCGAGTATCATTTACAAATTAGCTATTTCCCCAAAACTCCCTACAACAGAAAAAAGGATCGTTTGACTTGGGTTCAAGTATCTTTCCTAAATGGTCGACGAATTATTAATTCTTACCTATTACAAATAGAATGTTTAGAAAAAGCCAAGTTAATTAAACAATCAACAAATAATGTGGTGCTAATAATTACATGATTGATTGAGATTTAACCAATCAGAACCAAGAAAAAGTCATGACCTCATTTACAGTTTTATGTAAGATTGTTTTATATTTCATACATTAGGCCTATTCTAATGAAATATTTGTGCTACATTAATGAACTGATTGAGTGGTCAAATGAGAATGACAGTGTGCGAATATTTATAATTGAGTTTTAGTTAATGGTCATGATTTTAGCATCAACATGGCCGGTTATTTGAGTCTAGCAACTGTACTGAAGAAATCTTTCAATTGTTACATTTGTTACCTCCCTAAATATCCATAGATAAATGCGCGATGTTATTTTGAACTTTTTAATACCAAACACGATGCAAATCATTCAACCATATTAGTGAGTTCGTATATGAAGATCTTTGTACTATTATTCCAGTGTGCTTTATTTAATGATTTGTCAAAGTACTGACAAAATAGTGAGTTGCTCTCCATCTTCACTGTTTCTACATGCATCTTTAATATTGATTAAATTGATTTCCAACATCACTTCATCAGGAAAATATTGAAGATTTTTTAAAAACCTTCACGGTTATCACTATGGTTTTTGATTTTCTTTGATGAATTAATGTCTCTTTAGGTACATAGACACTCCAACAATCAATGTAGTTACCACACAATCATTGGCTCCGACCTTAGTTCATACAGTTGGATTCAAAAACCCGAACCTTTTTTCTGTACGAAAAGGTGATACAGTAGGTCAACCAGACATCGTCTCAATGTTTAGCGCATAAGATTGATTAAGATATGGCTTTCTTTTCTAAGGAAAGAGACATACCATTAATAGAAAAATATCGTTTAAATTTCTAAAAGAAGCGTTATATCTGTACTCGGTTAGTGAATGAAAACTTCTCATTTAAGTTGCTGGTTGGGATCGTGTACAGGGAGTTTTGAAACATTACCTTTCGCGTTATGAATCAGTAGTCATATTTTTCTTTACTGAAATTATTTATAGTCTTGATAAAACGGCTTTAAGCATCCTACTTATCATCAAATTATTAAAATTCAGTTAGAAATTATTTGACATAGTATCCAGAAAATTGTCTCGATACTGTTGTATAACTTAATAACATCCTGCAATTTTAATTAACACTGTCGAAAGTCAATATCCAGTTTGGATATACGCCTCTTGACCTTGAAATTGTTATCTCGATCTTGATTAATTAGTTTGCATAGCTAAATTCAAACTAATTTATATCATTAGTTGAAATCATTAGTCAATCGAAGCTAGACAATCATGGAAAACCTGGAAGCACTGGACGACCATTTCGTCCTAGTATAGGACTCCTCAGCAGTGCGCACTCATGATTCCGCCCCCCGCGAGATTCGAATCCAGGACCTATCAGTCTCGCACGAGATCGCTTAACCAATGGACCACTGAGCCGGCATCCAACGGTGTTAATCAACTCATGATTTCAACTATTGAAATTACTAAAATCTGCACAAAACCCCTTCTGATAATTTTATATCAGTTTATATGTTGGTTATGTGCTTATCAGGTTTTCTAAATTATATTTATCGCAGATCTTGTATTTTAAATATATAATTACTTGAGTTATGAATCCAGGTAAAGATGGTTCCTTCAATCACTCATTTCATTTTCAGTTATTTCAACTGAAGGTTTACGAACTGAAAAATTTGTTTCAATTCATGGATTAAATGGTGAATACATTAGTGGAGTTAATAGATTTGTTATTAATGACTTACTTATGCCTGTCACCCCACGTGGAGTAGCATAGGCCACACACCAGCATTCTCCATCCAACTCTGCCCTGGTCAATTATTTCCATTTGCTATTCATCCTTTTCATGTCTGCTTCCAATTCCCAAAGTAGTGTGTTCTTTGGCTGTCCTCCTTTTTTGTTTCCCTTCAAAATTCCAAGTTAACATTTGCCTCGTGATGTAATTTGAAAATTTCCTCAATGTATATCCTATCCACTACCAATATTGTTAATGACTTAGCACTTAACACTTTCAATACAATTTTTCCGGAGAATTCCAAAAATAGTTTTTCTGTTTTTAATCTTCTGAACTATAATTTCGAAATAATCAATTAGATTATTGTCCCAATAATCTGAAAACCAATTAATAATACCTATTGTTATCTAGAATTTATGCACGATAGGTACCTAACGATGCATAACATTTAAACATTACGTGATGATATGTTTACTTCTGGAAACAGAAGAAAATACTTTTAAGATTGTTATAACTCTCGATTTTACTTCGTCTAGTGGTATAACGTTTGGGTTTACACGTTTACACGTATGGGACGTTAATTTACCTCGGACGAATATCTATTACTAAATTCCCTCTCAGTGTCTATTCTACAGGACGTCAACACAACTCAGATCAAGAACACGTGATTAGCCTGACTAGAACGTAAATATATTTCCACTCCAAAAGCCCGACACAATCCAACAACAATCAACAATCGATAACAAATGAGTCCTAATGATAATAAGGATAGGGGAATATATAACTCATATGACTCACTTATCTATACATAAATTTCGTTAGGAATCAATTACGCTATGGAAACAAATAAATTTTAATCTTTCCATCAACAAAGTAAGTTAGAAGAAAAACAGTGAAGTTCAGTATTGAATGAAGAGATCAGTTAGTAATCGATTTTATTTGTTATGACCTTCAGGTTTTTTATATTCGTTTAACCGGATCGCTAGATTATAACGTTCACTAATGACTAATGAGCTTTACGTCAAACCGACCAATGACTTTCACTTAAACCAACAACACAAATGACAATCAACAGCAAGCATTTATATCCTAATGAGAATTGTTTCATACAACTCCTTTTACCTACCGTCAATGAGTAATCAATACACGAAGATGGCAAGTTATCTATGCCTCGAAACTCAAATGATTGCATACATCAATTACAAGATCGAAGCACATCATAAATAGGAAATCACAATTTATGCACATCTAGATCATGTGTATTACAAAAGTGAACAACAAGCAGATAAGTAATTAACAGCAATTTATGAGCAGTAAAACGATATAACAATAGTTCATGAGTCAAATAAAAGCTTATAACGTAGATACAATAACTTGAAACAAGACTGACTTGTCAAATAGTTGTGACTTGAGCTTGTTTACTATAACTATGAAAGAACTACCTGCTATTTACTACAACAGGACGAGGCCTTCTTGTCAACTCGAAGAAGGAAACAAGACTATAGAAACAAATTGATTTATATACCAGTCACTAATTAGACAACATTTAGAATATAAGTAAAGATGGATGGTGGCTAGCAGTGGAATCCAGGACTAGAGTTTCATCCAATTTGAGACTCGTCAGTTGATGTTCATTCTGGGACTCAAATCCAGTATCGTTTGCTTCAAATTCTATTATATTATCCACTTAGCTACAGAGTACAGATAGTCACTGACGGATTCCACTGTTAATCACCATCCATTTCTGCTGATAATGATTGTGACTTATGGTAATATCGAGAAAATCTGCACAGGATGCACGTATGCCTGAAGAGACTGATCAATCTCAATCTTAAACATCAATTGGAACATTCAAATAACCAATACCAATGATATTCAGAATACCATTAATAATAAATTACATATGATTTCTCATGTTTTGGTCAATCAATAAATGTAAATGAACTGAACTAGTGATTAATCAATGTATGTGTACAATTTGCAAAATCAATAACTTAATTAGGTGAGACTATAATTTATGGACGACCATTGAGTGACGCTAAAGTGACCTTGAAAACATCCACCTAATAACTAGGACTAAATGAGGGTTATTATCCAATGTGAGGAATAAGACTTATGATTTACAGTTGATGGTTAGAGCTAGAAATTAGATTTAGGGTGTTCATTGCGAACTAACATAAGCTATAATGCCAAAACTCTACTTAGCCAAATGTATGAATGAATTTTGCGCCAAAACCCCAGACTCGTTATCTTATATCTGATTGATTCATTCATAAATTCACCATTGAATTATAAGTTTGCTATTTTCTAAATAGTGGAAAAAATATAGTAAATAAATATGGTCAAACCTACGATAGATTAGTCCTCTTAGTTTCACTTTCTCAATTAATGACCTCTATCTAACATGATTGATTACTAGGATTGTATAAATTAAACCGATTTACTTTCGTGTTCGATGTTGTTATGAATTTAATATGCTAATTGATCATATTACCGAGTCGTTAACATATTGAGTGGAAATTCCAGTGTTTGGTATATAGTTTCCAACTAACTATTATATTAAAACTGTTAGGTTTTTTTGGCTTTTGTATATTTATTATGGTGATTAACTTAAAATAAACCTTTAATCTCCAGTTTGTTCCTATTCACATTAGCATCACGTCAAGTGATGTTGTTGGGCTAAAGAAGGATGAGAAAGAATCGTTTTTCCTTTAAGTGTATAATTCTTTTTGGTAAAATAAAATCAAAGATCAAACGAGAAGTTCTATAGGAAACTGAATTTTATCTAACAGGTAAACATATTAAATTGATAGGGAAACATGCAAGATAGCACGTAACCAACTGTCAATCGTTAGATCATCAAATAAATGTAGATTTTTAAAGGTTTTATTAAGTATCGAAAATGTGCATTAGATATAACCTATAAAGTATATTGTTGTAATTTAAAAAAAAAAACAGGAAAGAGTTCAATGGAAAAGACCCAAAATGCATAATAACCAACTCATAAACAAAACAGCTTATTGGTGAAATGTATAAACACAGACTTATATGAAACCAGTAGATTAGTGCTAACATCTTAATTTTCACTGACCAACGTACAAGGGTGAGTATGATCAAGAAATGATTAGAATTTGATTACTTCACTAACCAGTTTAATGTTTGATCAATAAATCTAAACATCTTTAGATGGGAAAGGTGTATCACAGGAAATTGATTAATGATCAAATCTTTTAGTATACTTGGATTATGGCTAGCAGTAGAATCCAGGACGTGTATTCTGTTTTAGATGGGACTGACCAGCTCGATGTATCTTGCTCTCAGTATTAATGTCCACTGTGAGACTCAAACTTGATGTCTATTACTTTAAACGCCAACTTACTCAATAAGTATTATATTTGTGTTTTTCCTAATGTCGATATTCAGGACCGAATTGCAACCAGCTTCAAATCGGAAGCAACTCCTATGTATTTCTAGTTAGCTTATATAGTTTTGGTGAAATTATTTTCTCTAAGTTGAATGGTTTATTCATGAAGATCTCATTATCTCACTAAACCACATTAATAGCATAAATTGAAATACAAATAATCCATTAGGATTTTTTCCACATATGACTAACAGCTTCTTTTATCAATATAAAATTTGATCAGCTGTTGAGAAAAGTAGTTATTGGACAGATATATATGAAGAAAATCCCGATGGGTTATTTCTATTCCATATTTGTTCTGTTGATATCGTTTCGTTAGTTAATGAGAATTTCATGAATAAACCATGTAGCTTTGATGACATATCTCCATCAAAATCATTCACCTGAGCTAAAAATTTTCATTATCTCTCTAATACAAATATTGAGAGGTTTCCCAATCACATAAAAGTCCTCGTAGATAGCATTTAACTGGATGTTTGCATACTTTGGGAGAAGGCATGTGCATTCAATCGACGAGTCTCAAATAGAACGAAACGCTAGTCTTAGATTCCACTGCTAACCACCATCTATCTCTGCTTACAGTACTTTTGACTTGACCCACCATCATGTCAATATTCACACTATTCATATTATCCTCGAAGAGATTGGTCAATTGGAATCCTCAAGACCAATGGGAAGATTCAAACAAACAATATGAAAGTGAATACGAGACAACTGTTATGAATTTAACAGCTATATAACCACTAAACATGTTGATTGAGTATGGTGAGGTAATTCAGTCCACTCAACTTTGTTTCGCTCTCAATCTGTGTTAACGAGGACATGAGAAATGCCAGACACTTTACTCTGCTTATCTTCTAACTAAAACACTTGACAATATAGACCAATGACAAGAACACAACAAAACATAAATAAGGAATCACAATTTTTGTATATAACTAGGTTATATAAAATACAAAATTGAATAAATAGTGGATAAAGCATATTTCAAAAGTTAATGAGAGAAATAAAAACTTACAATAAGCATTATATAAAAATACTATGAACATAATATTTAGCCAATAAATAATAAAAAGTCTATGATAATCTATCGTAGAATTGTCTTCACAATTGGATCCTTGTTCACATCCGTATCTAACAGCAATCAACTTTGTAAAGTCACAATGATGTTAACATTTATACTCATTAGTTAAATGATATCATAATTGCTATTCAATTAACACTAAAAATAAATATGCACTGCTAAATATTTCTAAATCAGAGAATTATATACTTTTCAACGTTCAAGAATGATTATTTATTTATGTTGACGAATTGAATACTACTGTCGTATTTTGTCGTTTGTACATTAAATATCACAAGGAGTTTTTGGTGGATATTATAGTACTTTAAATAGTTGAGATCATGGGTCAATTGAAGCTAGACCACCATGGAAAACCTGGAAGCACTGGATGGTTGTTCCGTCCTATTACAGAACTCTTCAGCAGTGCGTATACACGATCCCACATCACGAGATTCGAACCCAGGACCTGTCAGTCTCGCGCGAGAACGCCTCACTTCTAGACCACTGAGCTGAAATTCAGTGGGGAGGAGTCCCATAATAGAACGAAACGGCCGTCCGGTGCTCCAATATTTTCCATGGTGGTCTGGCTTCAATTAACTCATGATCTCAACTATTGACAATAAATATCAGATTACTAAAAACATAGAGTAATAGTTTTACGCATTTCCTGGATTAATCAATCAATTATTAGATTATTTTATATATATAGCGTTCTCTTTACAAGTATTGTAATAAACAAGACCACACAGGTGGGGAGCGACCAGTGTATTTTAATGCTAAATAACATAAAGTTTTGGTGAAATGTGAGAATCATACATGAAATACTTCATATGCAAATTTTCATCATTTGTCTTTCACATTCTGTATGATTCTTTCGATTTACAATTCTTTTCTAGTTTTGTTTCTGATTTCTGCAAGTCAACCTTTATAGCCTCCTGCTTTCAGGTTTTCCACTTCCTATTGGTGTTACATACTACTTATATCTGTCAACATAAGTAACATACACCGCTATATTCTAGACAGATGGTTTTCTAAGTGCATTTTTCATATATTCAAAAGAGTAGTTGTATTCACTGATAAACTTAAGTTCAGTTCATACTTCATTTAATGATCCAAGTTCAATTTAGATATTAACTTCTGAGTGCCATATGAAATTTGTTAGAATCTTTGCCCAGATGGTCATCATCATCATCATCACCATCACAGTCATCATCATCATCATCATCATCATTCAACCTACATGAAAATAATTACTCATTATTCGAAATTCCTTCAAGCAAGTTAATCAGTAATTTTCGTTAGCTTTATCATTTTAATTAATTGCCTACACACGTATTGTGTGGTAAATGGAAACAATCAGAAAACAGTTCTCTTTTCTTAATTGAATTGTTTCCTTTATAAAAGCAATAATAAAAACAGTTTACTATGATCATTTATTCCATAAGTAAATACAACCTCGTTTTATCTGAGAGAAGAAAAACTTTTTTTTATCTTTTCTCAAACAAAAATCACACTTTTATGTCCAAATTTCAGTTCACGTTCGATACATGCATATATATATATATATATATATATATATATATAATATATATATATATATATATGAATGTTCGTGGTCATTAATTATTGGTCAAAGCCTTGTAGGGATATCCATCAGATATGTACACTATCATTCAACGTTTTCTTCTAAATTTCATCATCATCATCATCCAAGACGTGGATGAATTGACACTGTTAATCAAAATCTAAATTAACTCAGCTACTACACGAGAGAGCCTGTATCCACAAAAATTACAAATATTAGCTTCTATAAATTTTGCTACTTAAATGAATATTTGATTGTTTATTATTTCATTTTCAGTAAGATGAGTGAAACCGTCTACAGTTTTTTTTCGCTTGTTGTCATGCTTAATAATATTTCTAAATTCATGTCAATGAGTTGAGATTTAAACATTCAGCATATCGAAAACTATACATGAAGCTTTTTATTCGCAAATGCAAGTTGACTTTCAAAAAGCTAGCACTCCATGTTTATAAAGTGTTCAACTTGTAATGACTTCACGGATTGCTGTCTATTCGCTCCTTATCTAAGATATCTATCCTGTGGTATGTGCTATTTATGTTGACAGATATAAGCAGTATGTATCATGCATCGAAAGTGGAATGCCTGGCAGTAGAAAGTTGAGAAGGTCGAAGAAAAAAAAGGGAACAGGAACAGAGAGTGATTGGTATAAAAATGAAATAACAACAAAGTCTAAGCCAATTAATAAATATTTTGCAAATGAAGTATTAAACGTATATTATTTACATTTTACCAAACAACTTTGTAATTTTGTACTTGAATACATCTTGGTTTTACAAACTTTTGTTCTTGTGCACTATAGTTCAATCAATGATTTATACTATATCTAACTGTAAGTCTATTGGTTTTCATTCAACCCAAATAATCAATCCTTTGTATACCTTGATCTAATTTCTTATGATTTTTTAATTGTAAGTTGAACTGTGACAGAACCTTTCAAACGATTGTCCGTCTTATACACCTCATTAGCTTGTTCTAAACAAAAAATTTGGTTACAGTTTTTGAACATGAATTGTTATCTAATCACTAATTTTAATGATTCAATATTCTAAAATATTTTACACGATAATAAATTTTTGAATGTAATCAATAAAATGATTTAGATGTTGTTATAATTTCTGGCCATGTGACCTATTAATGTAGTAACGTAATGATACCGCCAATTAGAGAACAGTGAATTATCGACTGAACCAATTATTGACGCATAAAACCTGTACGAGTAGTTTAGAGTCTCTATCGGTCATTCTTCCTTTCTAGCCCTACCTGTTAAGTTCAGAATATCAATCTCAGCCTCCGCAATATAAATCATGTATTCCAAACATACTCGGTTTATATACAAAGCAAACAGATCACATCATATCATAAAATAGAAAATAACACTTGTACACTATCTAGTCAAAAGTGGCTGTGAATGTGGGAAACTGTAATTAATAGATTGGGCATAACTCAAGAACGGTAAATCGTATAATAATAGTCTATAGGTTAAAATAAAGCTTGTAATAAGAGGAGTATAGATGTACACAAACTAGCTTCTGAATAGTTTTACGTGTATAATATTTGTCCATAAATGATTCTCAAAAGTTACCATTCATAATTCTTGCCGGGATATAACATGTATATCTTACAGCGATAAGATTTCATGACAAAGAACTATTTCCATCCTTGTTCAAAACCTGCTCTTTCTACAATCAAAACTTTTTATCAAACAATCGGAGTTCATTTATATTTTTTCAGTTTAGTTATTGGGTTTTCTGTAAACAAACAAATTAATGACTTTGTATTAATTCGGTTGCCGAACGATAGTTGAGTAATATATCTAACTAACCAGAGTTAGAAATGTAACTTATTGACTGCCGACTTATTGCGAGACCTAAAGCCCTCGTTGATCGATTCCTTGTACGATCATGAATGCATACTAGTCAGCAATTATCCCAAAACAGTACGAATCAACTGTTCATTGCTTCTTGGTTACCAATGATTGTTTAGCCCTAACAAGTTTGTAATGTTAACCATTCAGCCAGCCAGTTAAATGTAACGCAAATTCTGATATATATATATTCAAATTGTCATACCCTATTAGCACAGAGAGATGAAATTGTTAGAGCGAATTACAGAGTAGTAGAGGCAGTAGCAGTATCAATAATAGAAAAAGATTCATCATCGAAGATACAGTCCGAGAAGAAAATATAAGGCAGCAAAATAATAATAAAAAAATTTACAAGAAATTCGGGAACCTAAGGTTTTGGTGAAGGAAAAGAGCGAATACTTCTGCGTCATTGTGAACGGTTTTGAGATATATTAGCTAAAGTCTCCAAACGTTGGTTACAATAATCATATGCATCTCACCCACAATGTATCCAACCAGTTGTTATTAAATAAGGAAAGTGATTTGTCAGAGATTTTCTACAACTCAAAATCTTTTTATTTATGATATCATACAAATAATTATCTTCAATATATAAATCTGGGAAGATTACAGTATTTTCACAATTGAAATCACGAGTCGATCTAAGTTAACCAACCATTGGAAACCTGAAAGCACTGGACTGCTGTTTCATCTTAGTATGGGACTCCTCGGCAGTGCGCGTCCACGACCCCACAGGCGGAACTCGGACACAAGCTCTTCAGTCTCGCGCGCGAACGCTTAACCTCTAGACCTTTGAGCCGGTATTCAACAGGGTTAATATCTAACCATTGCGCAACCATCTTCCATTGTCTCTGCTTCACATCCGGCACGGATTAGCTGCACTGGCCACGGCTTCTCACTAAAACTCCGAGAATTACCTCACAGAGATAATCACTAGTAAGAAGATGTTATAGTATCCTTAGTTTTATCTTAGAATCTCTCATTTTTACCAATATTATTACCATTATTATTTAAATTTACTAATTGGCAAATAGTAACTAATGTTACTTTTAAGGACAGCTAAATTTATCAATTAAAGATTCTAAAATAATTATCAGATTAGATTACTTGAACTCTGGATAAATTCTATATTTACTTAAAGAAACTATACCAGTGATCAATTTTAGTCATTAATTATTTCTAACTGATATTCATTTCTAGAACTAAGAGTATAAATAAAATTGTCAGGAAAAAAGAAACAAATATGTAGCTTAGTAATTTAGTTATATTTTTATCAATTAGAACAGTTGATCTAATGTCAAGTGTTAAACTAATGATTAATTCATGTTCAGTAATCCCAGTTTGATGTTTTCAAACTTGACTATTAAGTAATTAGGTAAATTTTGTATATATAAATTTCCACAAAACCCTTTTCTGATAATAATAATAATCATCATAGGCTTACTAGTGACTAGCTTCAAGAGGTATTTCCTTGAGTTCTAGTGAGAAGCAGTAACCAGTGGATTTCAACCGGCTTAATCGTGAGATAGTAATTTATTGAAAACAATAGTGGACGGTGGCGAAATTTCATGGATTGGTTGGAGTGAGACATTAACAACGTTGGATGCTGGTCAGCTCAGTGATCCAGAGGTTAAGAGTTTGCGTGCGAGACCAGTAGTTCCTGGATTCGAATCTCGCGATGCGGGATCGTGGATGAGCACCGATGGGGAGTCTCATACTGAGACGAAACGGTCACTCAGTACTTCTATGTTTTCCACGATGGTCTAGCTTCTCATTGACTCACGAATTCAACTATTAAATTACTAAAGTCTCCATAAAACCCCTTTTGATATAATTATGTATAACGTGATATAATTTATAGAGGTTTGGAATTTGTGATGATATGATAGTTGAATCTGTTTTGGATTGATTTTAAAGTGTAGAATTAATCTTCACCAAGAGTATTGTCTTATTCTTCATATAGAACCACATTAGTTCTTTTCAGTTAATAAAGAATGGTGGAAGGAATGCAAATAACCAGTTGTGTCCATAGAATACAAAAACTTGTCAATATATTTTTTTTACCAAGTTACAAAACATATCAAATTGGCAACCATTACATCGGATCATTTAATGTATCAAAGAAGAAAAGACTCATGAAAATACAAAACTTGTGAAATCATAACGAATAAATGAGGTATATCAACTTGGACAGATGCCCATATGTACCTGATCCTACGTTGTAGCTGACTGACTGACTGACTGAACGAATAAATCCTAAACGGATTAATTGGTAAATTCCTACTCTAAACCTTTTTCCATGACATTGTTAGTCATTATATCATAAATATACTGTTACATAATATACATAAGCATATGTTTCACTCAGTAACCAATTTAATTTACGCCTCCATTAAGATGTTAGTTACAATCATATGTTCATTATAATGAACCAATCATTTAAAAGTATTTTGTAATTTTGAAAATAAAACTGATAAATGGATACGATAAAGTTTACGCCTACAATTATTGGTTATGTTCATAAATCAAATATGATTCATTCGTCCGCTAATTTTTTTGCTTTTATTTGGATATACATTTAAAAAGATCCGCCTACCTCTGAATCATACTGTTTAATAACAATAGTTACTACTAAATTTTTAGTATCAGTAATATAAGTAACAGTAATATGTAATTAATAGTGTATTTCTCTATTATAAAAAAATATTTATTTTAGGAGAAAATGGTTTGGTTGTGGAGCTTTCATCGTTCTTCTGAACGACATCATCAGTACAAACTCTAGGTAGAAGTGAAGTGTTCGAATTTCTCCACATATGGTTCACAGCTTGTCCTGTGCGCCTCGATGTTGATTGGCTCTTGTTGATCTTAAACCCGTCGTTGATAGGTTTCACTTCTACCTGGAGTTTATGCTGATAATGTCATTCAGAAGAACGATGAAAGCTCCACAACCAAACTATCTAGCTCAAAGAACAAAACTCTGTCGAAATCATCCACCTGAGCTACAAATGTTCCCCACCATCTCAAATTTAATGTCAACAAACATGAACTTAGAAGATGTATATTGAGTGTGTGTATATGTGTGGAAATGAAGTGTCAGAAGATAAATGAAATGGATTATTTGGTAAAGTTGGGCTAGGATAATATTCTATTGAAGTGTAAAATAAATATTTCATTTCAAGGATCACTAGTATGTGATCATGTCAGACAGAATGTAATGTCAGTAATTCTCATGGAGGTGTAAGTGTTTGGATGCGCTAGTGCGGACTGTTTGTTTACTTACATAACAACAAATATTATACAATAAAAGTTTGGTTAGAACGAACTGGGATAATTAAAATTTCAGCAAAGTTGAATCTATGGCATAGTGACTGATTCATTTACAACAAATCGCAAAAATATTTTGTATAAGTATTTACGCAATTCTATCAATTTTTTGAGACCATGTTGATACCTGACATTCTATCGAAGGATTCGATTTATACTTATGACAAATATAGATAGCGTTAGATTGTGAAATGAAAACCCCGATGAAAACTATGCTCGCATATCCAACATTCAAACTCTAAATGGATGGGGGAAAATGTCTGAAAACGCAAGATGTTGTACTTTTATTCAAGATTGAGAAAAGAATAGTTTTCCTTAATCATCAATTCTACAAAATAAATCTGGTCAGAGGAGTCGCACATCAAAAGGAAACAGCCGTTCACTGCTTCCAGGTTTCCAATGGTCATCGAGCTCATATCAGTTTGTAAAATGAATTGATTAAGGAATGGTTTACGTTTTTGGTTTCAGTCAGTTCATGATAGCACTCAACCATTATCCACTACTATCGATGATATCGCTCTCTTATATTAGATATAATTTGCTCATCTAAAATAAAGGGCAAATTATTATTACTTGGCCTAAACCAACACAGAATCTAAGGACCATTAAGTTGTACAGTCACAATCTTTTTAAACAGACTTATCTTCATATCCAAGAGCTCTTAGTATTAGAAGAATGCAGATAAGTGAGAATGACAAAACTTTTTTTAGGAGATCATTACTTATATATTTAAAGTATATTTACCAGATACTTATTTTACGATATTTTTTATCGTCTTCGAATTTCAAGCAACCATTTGACTTGTTGACTAGTGTCATAATATTTTATTGTCCTTCGAGTATTATAAAGTACTCTTAAACGTATCATTACAGTTTTTGACTATAAACGTCCCAGTTAATTTCTTATTTATGATGCATGATGGTCTTGTAATTCATGTATTGTAAGTGTTTCAATCAAAGATATAGAGATTAAATTTGTTGTTTTATTCTTATGCTCTTAATAGATGTTAGGGATAGACGAATTCTGCATGGGACAATAGACATTAACATATCAAGTCACTGAGTCGAAACACTAGTATTATTAGATCTAGCATATCAACTAAAGATCATGATATTTGATTCCTTCATTTGTCTATGAAATCACTTTTTTTTAAAATACTCTAACCATTTGAGTCCATAAATCTAGATTAAAATTTACATTTAGTAAAATGATAAACGTCAGAACGTTGATAGATTTAACCTAATAATTATTTCATAATAGGAAACAAAGAATCTCTTAGATTACCTCTTTTATGTCCATTGAATGTTCACCTCACCTGACTACTACTGATTACTACTGAAATCTAGAATCCGATGACACATAGTGAGCGCATAATTATTGATGAAAAAGATTTATTTAATCCCAAAAATAAATTTAAATGATACATAAATATACTACTTTTTATATGATTCATTTACAGTCAGATTAACATTTAGATTTGTATAATTTAAAATGAGTAGTATTTAATATCAATAACTTGCTATGTGAATACATATTTACAGGACCATACTGATCAACGGATTGGCCGAAATATGATGTTGATTTAACAAACGTTAACATCTATAAACACCCATGTTCTCTGTACAAAAACGAACCTTGGAGTAAAGTATTTCTCTCATACTTTGCGTCTTCTCTCTGGTGTTCAGGTCGCTGTGTAGTTCTAGCTTGTGGGTTACCAGATTAGCTTAGGAAACGAATATGGCGTTCAATAGACAAGACTTATCAATACTGACTAAAATTTTAACATCTTGGACTCAAATAAAGTCATTCGGAAGGATATATTATCGGATTCCATATTTCTTTCCGTCATAATATGAATACAAGACAATATCATTAATTTTTATTTCTTTTAATACAATTTGATCGATTTGTTTTTGTTTCCTTTTAATTAAATCAATAATAGTGTCAATTTAATGAGTCCTAATTACTGATATCGATAAACTTGTTATCATATACACAGAAACGCCTTTCTGATAATAACCATCATAGACTTACTAGTGACTAGCTTCAAGAGGTATTTCCTTGAGCTCTAGTGAGAAGAGCACGACTCATCAAACCGATAACTTCGGATCATATATTTTGAATTTATGAATCATACATACAATGTTAAAGAGAAAACTACTGACCACACATAAAGAGAATTAAAAAATTACCATATGAGCACAACTATATGATAAGTTGAAGAGAACTGAATGACAGATATATAATAAATTGACAATAACTTGGGAACGGCAGAACATAAAACAATGGTTTTCTTGTCAAATAAAAGCTTAAAATTAGGGGATTGCAGGTATATAATATTTATTTAGTAATAGCACCAAAAACATAAAAACGTAACTTCAGACAACACTGATCAGAAAGTTCCCTTTTGAATAATATTTATCTCGAGATGATAACCTTAAATTTGACAGGGAATTCAGTACAATGGTTTAGCCAAATAACTACTAAAATAAACAAATTTCTCCTGGTTTAGTTATTAAAACGCTTATCTACTTTCTCGATTTCTATTTACAACTTATTTTCCTTAATTTCAAACTAATCGATTAATGAACAGTAACCGAGTGTTGTATTCAGTGTTGGTGAAATTCTATAGATCGAGCAGTGATGCAATCAGTGTTTTTGAAATAGCGATGTAATATGTTCGAGGTTAGATGATGAGACAGGTTCGAATTATGTGAGGGGCATCAATTCTCCAAAGATTGTGGATCTATCTTGTTGTTAAGTGTCAACTAGCATACAGAACAGATATTGGAGATTTCCTTGAACTGTTTTCGGTTGTCTAACATAATACCCATTATTTTTTTCATGAGATTTTAATTAAAGATAGTTTTGTGTTATTTATGATCTTGACGGCTGTCAGTTACAGAAGTATGAATATATTCATACATGGTTATTCGGAATCTTGTTATTCTTTAATTGCCTGAATTTATCTGGTCTTACCCAGTCACTTCATCCTCATCTTCAATATTGTCTATGAGAAAGGTTTTTTTAACATATACGATTCAATAAATGTAATGCTGGATGGAGAAGTTTAACCAAAGATAAGTTAGCATGTATCTTATTGAATATAAATGGTTTGAAAAGTGAAATGGAGCATAATATTTGCAAATGAAAATTCATTATCATTCATTTATCAGCCGAAGTTTGTTTAAGCAACTGGAATTTGATTTCCTTAACTGCTAGACGACGAAACGGCCGTCCAGTGTTTCCAGGTTTTCCATGGTAGTCTAGCTTCTAATTGACTGATGATCTCAACTATTAAAATAACTGTAATATCCACAAGACCCCTTTCTGATAATAAATAAAATTACTTAAGAATTTCAATTATATACCAAGAATAACCAAAGATGTTTAACTTACTTCTTCAAATCTAATTTAAGCAAATTAACGAAGTATCCTTTGAAAATAAACAACAATAAAAACTTGCCATCTATTTCTATATATGTTTTTAAAACTATAATGATTACATTATCTGTATCCATGTTTATTTATTTTTACTTCGTACTGAATATCAGAAATGTAAACATCTCTATAATGAATGTATCGTTCTAGGTCATTCTATCTTACTGTTGAATGACCTTGAATCTAACAAGGTTGTACTAGTCATAATGTTAAATATATTTATTGATACATGTATTATTTAGTATTATGAGTATATCATATTACACAGTTGATGCGTTTTAGCATTGTAATCATTATCATTAATACATATAATGAAAGAACTAAAGGTTTGAATACTTCGTATTGATATAACCGCAGTTGTGTATGAATTTATCGAATATATATATAATGTGAATCTAATTGACCTTTGTCCATAAAATGATTTTTCTTGATGTTATTCATTTAGTCATGCATTCGATGCGTGTTTACTTTGTTTGATTGATTCGTCAATAATTGTTTGTTTTAATTTATATTTTCAGAATAGGGGTTTTGTGGAAATTGCAGTAATTTAATAGATGAATTCATGAATTGATTAGAGTTGGACCAGCATGAAAAACCTGGAAGCACTGGGTGGCCATCTTGTCTTAGTATGGGACTCCTCAGTTGTGTGCATCCACGATCTTGCACGCGGGATCCGAACCCAAGACATTCAGTCTCGGGTGTGAACGACTAACTTCTATACCATTGAGATGACATCTAACAGTGTTAATGTCTAACTTCAACCGTTCTCCATTGTCGTCAGTGAGCTACTGCGTCATACCAGACACGCTTAAACTCCACTGATCACTGCTTCTCACTAGAACTCCAAGAAATACCTCCTAAAGCCAGTCACTAGTAAACATATGATGATTATTATCAGAAAGATGGTTTTTCGAAAGTGTGTTCATTTAATAGTTGAACTCATGGGTCGATTAAAGCTAGACCACCATGGAAAACCTCGAAACACTGAACGTTTACTTTCGAGACCGGAGGTCATGGATTCGATTCCTTTCGATGCGGGATCATGGATGCGCACTGTTGAAGAGTCCCATACTTAGACGAACCGGATATCCATTACTTCCAGGTTTTCAATGGTGGTCTAGCCTAAATCAAATCATGATTTCAACTACCAATTTACACTTGTCTTCTCTCTTAATGCTATTGTAATTGATTAGTTTCTTTTTTATTTGACCCAGTATTTGTGTACACACCTAATAACAGATAAGATAATATTATATTTTGGTAATTATTATCACTTGGGTATCTTTTAATTATAAAAAGGATCAGATCAAGTTTATACAATAGATAAAAAATCAATAAAATGAATTATTGATTTAATTTTTAGACTTATTATATACTAATATAGACAGTATTTTATTTGAATATTGATCTAAATTTAAAGGTTTCAAAAGTTTGAAATCGATGCATTCGGATCATAGATATGTGGTAAATGGACGTCTTATGGAGACTGATACGAGTCAATTATAGTTTAAAAATCAATGCGAAAATTCAAGCAATCAGCATTTATTATTAGACAAGGGCTTTTGTGGATTTTGTAGTAATTTAATAGTTGAATTCATGATTCAAGTGAAGGTAAACCACCATGGGAAACCTGGAAACATTGGACGTGCTGGAGCTCGGATTAAGCGCTCTCGCGGGAAATTGATATGTCCTGGGTTCGAATCTCGCAATGTGGAATTGTGAATGGGCACTGCTGAAGAGTCCCATACCAGGACAAAACGATCGTCCAGTGCTTCCAGGTTTTCCATGGTAGTCTAGCTTCAAATGACTCATGAATTCAGCCATCAAATTTCAATATTTATGAATTAAACTCCACCCCACTAAACAAGATAGCGGACTCAGTGGCTAATTGAATGAAGCAATGGTGTTAGAAGTGGACATGAATGGCTTCGAGTCCTTAAGTGGAAATTCACTCTGGAATGTAGGTTCATTCAACTGACGAATTTCAAATAAGACGAAACGCGTGTCGTGGATTATAATGCTAACTAGTATCTATCTCTGCTTATGATAAATTTGTTAGATGAAAGTTTAATACAGACTTTCTAATCGCTTCCTAGTTACCCAGAAATCATCTAAGTTGAGCAACAGATGGAGGATAAAACGTAGGAAGTATGAACTTAGGCTTCACGTGTACAGTTAAACTGCGAGCAGAGATACAGAGTATTAACAGGTTCTTTGGTGTCCTGCCCATTATTAAAGCTACTGCAAACTCATTAAATCTATTAAGAAAATAGATAAATATCCAATAAGAATGTGAAACGAAGTCCATTGTTTCAGGTGGAGAATTTGTAATGTCGTTTAAAATGATTAACTAATAAAACAATTCAAAAATATTGTTTTAAATACAGAAACACCGGAAATGTTCCGAATTCAATTATTCACATGATCGAATGATCTCAGTTTGATAGGTATTAAAAACCATGAAACACTGACATATCTCAATCAGACTGTACAGACTATACTCAACAGTGTACATCCATGACCATTTCACAAATCGGAATCAGCAAGTTCGTCGTTACCACAATACCTGATATTCATGGATACAAACTATCATATGATATGTTTTCATAAAACACTTGTTATTAAAATACACGAAACTCACTAATGTATTCACACAGAAAGAAGCATTCGTTAACTATTCTTAATACTTACAGTTACAATCTTCAATTCTCAACTTGATTGATTTTCGTTGTATTATCACTTGGTTATTTGTTAATTGATCCACTTCAAAATCATCCATTGAATTCATTGTTTGATTTTCATGCATGTAATTCTCTACCGTGAGTTAAATCTTCCCAATCATTTGACAATTAATAAATGGTCACTTTGTCAATTTTCTATTGTGAAATTATTACAGGCTTAACTTTACATTTTGACATTTTGGTGGACCAAATCATCAAGCTCAGAGAACAAAATTCCATCTGGACCATCCACCTGATCTACAAATCTTCCCAACCGTCTCATAATTTAATGTGTTCCAGGAAATTTCTGTAAATTCCTCACTGAGAGTTGATTGTATGAAGTTGTGTCAATCTTTCTTAAACTTCTGAAAGTCTTGTTCGAGGAGTTCCCATAGGTTCTTTGAAAAAATATAGATAGATATCTATGAGACATTTAATAATAACAAACCATAACTCACTTATCATTCCTGACTTTTAGTAGTTTTCTCAGGAGAATATTCCATCCACATTTGAATATCAAACTTTTGTATTATAATCTACTAAGTTGAACAACTAACCATAAACACTGTGAAATGCTTAGATGGAACAAATTAAAAGATAGCATTAGAATTAGAACTCCATATTAAGACTATGATCGATATACAAATTAACGTTTCAGTATACGGTTACAAACAGAATTATATTTTTCGAAGCTTTGAAAAAGCTACCAGATATAACCATAAACTATTTTTCAAATGATTCAGTCTAACAACTAACATTTATATGAAGAGTCCTGCATTGTATTAGGATATCCGAAGAAAAAATCTTATGTATTCTAATGAAAATTCTGATGAAACCATTTCATTTAAAGGTAACCATATTGACTATCTACATTTTGCTATTCAGCCTTGGAGTATTAATAACCTTAAACCATCTAAAGAAACGTCATACAGATTAAGTCCTCAATAAGTAAAAAAATAATTTAGTGGTTTAACTCAGATGTCAGAAGACTCTTTAGATCTATGATATTATGATGCTGTGATATAATCATAGAAAATAATATCAATAGTACAAATTAACAGACACTAAACCACGAAGTTTCACTTTCAAAATTACGATCGAAAAGAGAGTGCGTCCTACAATTAAGCAAGTACTACAAATCAGAGATCACAGTTCACATAGAATCCAAAAATTAACCAAGCCATTGAACATTATTAAAATTCCAAACAATAATATGTACAAAGCAGCTTCATTGATGAAATATTGTCAAAAGTGGGAAGAATGAATTTAAATAACAAGATAATTACTTGAAAGAATAAGTATACAGTATATTGATGTGTAAATAAATCGTAGAAAATAAATGAACTATTGAATACTAGTTAGTAGTGTGAAACAACACGCAAAAAGCGACCAAACAAGTAATTTAGGCGAGACTCTAATTTATGGACGAACCAATCAGAAGCGTCTTGGAGATTTCAAGGTTACGGCGTCAACTTCAGTGCTTAATGCTAACGTAAGATCGGCTCACAGGGAAATTTGTACAAAACATGATAACTGAGCGGCTATAACAAATAAAACGGCGAAACTATAATTTGTGGACGAATCAATCAGGTATGAGATAATAGATCTCGGATTTTAACGCGAAAGCCTTCCATCCATTTGGCTAAATAAATTTCTGGCACTATAGCTGATGTCAGTTCGTGATGAAAACCCCATATATAATTCCTATCTAAGGCAAATTACGACAATTATTACTTACTTACTTACGCCTGTTACTCCTCGTGAAAGAGCATAGGCCGCTCACCAGCATTCTCCATCCAACCCTGTCCTGGGCAATCCTTTCTAGCTCCGTCCAGTTGTAATTCATCGTTTTCATATCTGCTTCTATTATCCGACGTAATGTGTTCTTTGGCCTTCCTCTTTCTCGCTTCCCTTCAGGATTCCAAATTAGGGCTTGCCTCGTGATGCAGTTTGACGATTTGCGTAATGTATGTCCTATCCATTTCCAAGAAGTGTATCCACTTTATTTCCTTAGTTTTGTATAACATATTTTTACTCCATACTGACTGTCTGATGACTGGCTAATATTTCTTAAGGTCATTTAAGATTCGTTGAAAGGTCGTCCATAAATTAGAGTCTCGCCGTAATTCACTTTAGAAGCGTAGATTAAAATCATAGCTATATTATCATCCTGTAGAAGCTATTTCATAATCAGTACAGTTAAGAATAACAATTTTATAATTTACAGTTTAGTGGTTTATCTAAGTTGATTAATAAAGATTCACTATAATTTTCTCTGTTTTCATCGAATAGTTTCTCATGATCACTGAATCAAACTTTATAAGGATAAAAATTTAGAAATGCTGTTGTCAAATTCAAATATGAAATGTATAATTTCATGTGAAAACCTCAATCTATGTAGCCCTCCTTCGTTTAATGAGTTAATAATCAAGGCCACAGGATGTGACATATGTCGTAACCAACTAAATCATTCATCGGAGTGACTTGAAGATAACTAATCATATGATAGATTTGTTATAATAGAAAGTAACCATTTGGGGAAAAGTTAGTGGCTCTTGATGGGATAGGGTCATATTAGTGACAATTAAAACAGAGGATAAAAATGAGATATATAAGAAAAGCATGTACACAAGTTTAGGTAGACGGGTGAAACTTTTATACTTTATTTTAAGTTTGTTATTTAGTTCAGCATTTAGTGTTTCTACAATTTTAGTGACATATTACCAACTGTTAACCATAGAGGTCCATGTCACGATCCTCATTAACATTTCTCATGTGTTTGACATTTGTGTATTACGAGTTAACCTACTCATAATTGGCAAGTAGTAAAAGTTTTCTACAAAATATTTTTAAATTTTATATGGAGCTTTCTCTGTTTCCTGGTCATTTTTTTTATAGTTTTTTATTCGGATAATGAACTTTTTACTTTTTCCTTATTTACTCCCCTTACACTTTATACACTGATTGTCAGTCATTAATTTTGATTTCGAAACAACCAGTGACCTTAAGCTGGAGATTATTTAATGTCAGGTATTTGAAGGTAGTGTGCAACAAACTCCGCTTTGCCAAGATTTCTTCTTAGTTGAAGTCCCGTTAGTATAGCATATTGATGGTCTTGGGGACAATGATATTTCGTATGGGATATAAACCTCTAGTCGCCAAATATTACAGTCTGAGACGTTTCTACTGAGTTTTAATAATAAAATCTTTACATTAACTGATTACTTTGTAGTAACCAATGTGAAATTTTTGGTTAATTATGAATGCTTCTCTAATTTTCCGTGAACATAGCGTGATGCTAAGTAAATCTGACTTTTTTGTTCAACAATTTCACACATATTTCACCAGTGATGTTAAAAGTTTTCATCATATCTAACTGAATAGTGAAATGACAGAAGATACAAAATGGAGTGTGACTGTAAAGAAAAGATAAATTCAGAATAAGTAATATAAAATTACACTGAGAAACTGTATTAATAGTTTGTGATGACTTATGTAACAGAAGGTTATATATTATTCAACAAGATTATTACGATCATGTTATAGTATGAATAAAAATCTATGGTTTCTATATTGGCTAATTCGTGAAAATCGGTTAGTTACCTACGGTACATCTCAATAAATATTCCAAGTTGATTTGACTCCAGCTAATTATCCATGTTTACAGCCTATATCAAAATTAGAAAAAACTGTAATTCTCAAGGTTATAGGCACTGTAGTGTTGGTTACTACTGTTAAGCCCGCATAACTTATTCCAACTTCTGGACAGGTCAATTTATCGATTCTTCTTAAGTCACGTTTTGACCTTATTAATTATTCGCTTATCAACCTTGACGTTATATATAAGTGTATGTGTGAGTACACTTCTTATTCTATTCATCACATGTCTGTAGCTTATTTTCGTGTGACTAAAAATATAGATTAACAACTCGGTTAAATCGAGTTGGCTCATAGGTCTTCTCTACTGTATGCCGTTTCACTTAGCTCTTTTCTCTTCACTTCATTCCTTTCATTGTTTGTTCAAATCAATGAGTGTACAAAATATATTCATTCACAAATCCATTCTCGTATTTGACTTATTTAATTCTATTATTCACTAACGTGGATTAAGTCGATAATTATATACGAGGATTAGCGATATGTGCATTTTGACAACAATCATTCATACGGTCCAATCAGAGTCAGCTACCGGGTAACAAAAACATCTTTAAGTTCCTGATTGTCTAACATTCAGTGAAACGATAAATCAGTTGAGAAAATTTATTATCTAAATGGTTAACATTTCATATTTAATTTCACTTAGCTCAATACATGAGTTAACCCTAACTACCAATGAGTTTACCTTTAAGTAGGATCATTACAACACTTATCTGAAAAAATTAGAATGTTAAGTTAAACCTGAAATAATTTCAAAATATAAAACTGATAAAAATGACTATTTATCAATTGTGAGATATTAACTCACTGATGACAATGGTGGATATATCGCTCAATTTCGTGGATCAGTTGAAGTTAGACATTAACACTGTTGGATACCGGCCGGCTCAGTGGTCTAGTGGTTAAGAGCTCACGCGCGAGACTGATAGGACCCGGGCTTAAATCACACGAGGCGGGGTCGTGGATGCGCACTGCTGAGGAGTGCCACAATAGGACGGAACGGTCGTCCAGTACTTCCAGGTTTTCCATGATGGTCTAGCTTCAGTTGACTCATGATCTCAACTATTGAAATTGCCAATTTGTGTATCGATCATAGTCTTAATATGGAGTTCTAATTCTAATGCTATCTTTTAATTTGTTCCATCTAAGCATTTCACAGTGTTTATGGTTAGTTGTTCAACTTAGTAGATTATAATACAAAAGTTTGATATTCAAATGTGGATGGAATATTCTCCTGAGAAAACTACTAAAAGTCAGGAATGATAAGTGAGTTATGGTTTGTTATTATTAAATGTCTCATAGATATCTATCTATATTTTTTCAAAGAACCTATGGGAACTCCTCGAACAAGACTTTCAGAAGTTTAAGAAAGATTGACACAACTTCATACAATCAACTCTCAGTGAGGAATTTACAGAAATTTCCTGGAACACATTAAATTATGAGACGGTTGGGAAGATTTGTAGATCAGGTGGATGGTCCAGATGGAATTTTGTTCTCTGAGCTTGATGATTTGGTCCACCAAAATGTCAAAATGTAAAGTTAAGCCTGTAATAATTTCACAATAGAAAATTGACAAAGTGACCATTTATTAATTGTCAAATGATTGGGAAGATTTAACTCACGGTAGAGAATTACATGCATGAAAATCAAACAATGAATTCAATGGATGATTTTGAAGTGGATCAATTAACAAATAACCAAGTGATAATACAACGAAAATCAATCAAGTTGAGAATTGAAGATTGTAACTGTAAGTATTAAGAATAGTTAACGAATGCTTCTTTCTGTGTGAATACATTAGTGAGTTTCGTGTATTTTAATAACAAGTGTTTTATGAAAACATATCATATGATAGTTTGTATCCATGAATATCAGGTATTGTGGTAACGACGAACTTGCTGATTCCGATTTGTGAAATGGTCATGGATGTACACTGTTGAGTATAGTCTGTACAGTCTGATTGAGATATGTCAGTGTTTCATGGTTTTTAATACCTATCAAACTGAGATCATTCGATCATGTGAATAATTGAATTCGGAATATTTCCCGTGTCTCTATATTTTAAAAAATTTTCAACTTGATCTCTATCAGCTGGTTATCATTCAATTAGATAATTATGAACATTTGTCTTTGAATCTCAATTTATCTTTTGATGTGTACTGAAGAATACAAACATACATCATTTGTTCATAGTACCTCACTTAAACATGTGTATTTATGCCTTAACTTTATCAGGCATTTCAATTAACATATTGAAGTGAAAGTGTTATTTGATCAGTGACAAATCTATATCTTTGTACTAACATTATTATTATTATATTTGTCGGAATATGCAGGCTTAGTTACTTGATACAGCTTACATTAATATCCCTTTTACTGGCTTAAATGTTAGTCGCTTAAATTTCTCGATCACTTATTTGCTTTCCTATATATATGCCACTTAAACTTTATTCACTTATTCCCTGATGTTTTCTCGCATTTCATTCGTATTCGTTTTGTATCCTTATGGCTTTGTGATTTGCTCTGTACAATGATAAATTGTAGTCAGTAGTTCATATTGTTTTCTGAAATTTATACACCGTTGGTAGTTATCTAATAACGGTTATCAGAATAAGTGATATACAAAGTACTGGGAATTATCCCGAAGGTATTACACTATACTCTATTATATTTCATTTCTTCTAATGGACATAGGTTAACATGTATGTGTACATTTATAAGGGTTTAAGAAGAATAACTGCAATTTTCTTGTACATGAACATGGTTTTTATTTAAACTGTGGTGAGACTATAATTTATGGACGACTTGTAAGCGACGCTAGATTGACTTTGAGAGTGTCCACCTAATAACTAGGAGCAAAAGAGGGTTATAAATTAGTGCAAGGAATTCAAATTATGATTTACAGTTAATGGTTAAGGTTAGAAATTAGATTTAGGGTTTTCATCACGAACTGATAACAGCTATAATGCCAAAACTCTATTTACCCAAATGATTGAGTGAATTTCTCACCAAAATTCGAGACCTATTATGTTATACATGATTGTTTCGTCCATAAATTATAGTCTCACCGAAACTGGGTTTTTTTCTACTAAACAATGCAGTTCACTAAGAAAACATCCCTTATGACTATTAACCAAAACCAAGATATCCACATACAAATGTATATTCTAACACCTATAGAGGATCTTGTAATTAGGTAAAATTATTTAGCTAAACTATTAATTTTCGTAACAGAATAAAAGATGAATTAGTTCTCTTTAATGATATAGCTATTTGGCTATTAGTGGATTTTCTATTAGATTATAGTGTCGAAATCAAACTAAGTCGATAGACAACATACCATTGAATTCTTCAATTAAACTGTTGAAATTGCATAATACATTATATATTAAAACTAGTTAGTTAGTTTGTTGTTTTTTTTTTCTAAACATTGTGTAAATTGTCTCCCGCTACTTTTGTCAATCAAAAGTCTACTACTGAACAAAATCTTGTTAGAAAAACTATGTATCTAAAGTCCTTACGTAATTTCACTCTTTTCAATGTATACAATGTAATAATAGGTGACTAGATATTAAATTTACAGACAAGTTAACATGTTTAAAACATGTTTGTTATCATTTTTTCTATCCATTCATTTTATATAATGGTCATCAGTTTAATAAATGTTATTATCAACTACATATCAGTCAGTTTACAGGTTTTGAACAACAATAACAACAACAACAAAAGAAAAACATGTCAGTTTAAAGGAGATTTTTTGATTGAGATCATGAACCGATTGATGTTAGACGGCGTCCAGGTTTTCAATGGTGGTCTAACATCAATCGGTTCATGATCTCAATCAAAAACTTAACAATCTCCACAACCCCTAAACTGTTAAAGGAGATTGTTAATGATTTCAAGTTTTACTACTTATTTTCTAAATTTAAAAAAAAAATTCTGTGAAAATCTTAAATCTTATGACTTACCTGTATGTATATTGTATTTACCTAAGGGGGGATATTTGTGTGTGGGCATGTTTACAATAATGTAAATTAGATATAAGTTGATGAACTAAAAGAAAATATTATTATTACATTTGTATAAATACACATATAAGTATGGCGACTGATTTGCCTTAGTTACTTACAAGCTTATTATTATATTATCACATTGATGAACTGTACATCAAGTGATTCGATACTATTACAACTTAATAGACATGTATGCATAAATGTACGCGTGTGTGCGTGCGTATATGTGTGTATGTGTGTGTGTAATCCTGATTGTGTTATTGTGATGAATAGGAAGAAGAAAAAACAAATACACATTTGGAACAAGAGATAAGATAATTTTAAAGATAGTACATAATAAATATAGAACTTACATCCATTTTTTTATAACGGTTAACCACATGCTGAGAACTGATGAATGGTATCTATTTATTGAATGTTCAATGACTGTTATTTTTGGACTGATTAACAGTGTTACGATTATTACATTATTTTCTAGTTAATTATTTCCTTTATTTCTTTTCTCTTAACTGTTTCATTATATTAAATGAAGTGAACAAGTGAACTCAACAATGAAATTTTACATTTACTTATAAAAAAAGATGGATAGTGGTCAGTAGTGAAATTCAGGACGAGCGTTTCGTCTTATTTGGGACTTGTCAACTGGATGTACCTGCATCGCGTCATCCACTCAGCTACTGAATCCAATAACAGACTGATTAATTGCAGTCTTAAACCTCAATGGGAAGATATAAGCAAAACAATACCAAGTGAATTTATATTCACTTAATTATTGAATAGAAAACTAATGTTAGGTCTACAAATGATTGTATTAGTGATTAATTAGTTCCCATAAACTTGTTTCAAATATATACTATAGTAAATTTTATTTATAACAGAATAATAGTAGGATTCTTGTATTCTATGATTGGATGTTGGATGTTCCAGACATATTGCAGGGTTGATGTTCACTCCGAAACTCAAACCTAGTATTGTTTGCTTCAAATCCAATCGCGTTATCCACTCTGCTACCGAGCTCAGATAACCATTAGCTTTAGCAATAAGGTGAAGCATAATTCATTTTTGCATTGATTGTTTGAATCTTCCCATTAACGTTTAGGACTCCGATTGAATGAATTTTGAAATATGAGATGCAGATACATCCAGCTAACGAACCCTAAATAGGATGAAATTTGTCCCCCGAATTCTCCTGCTAACCACCATCCATCTCTGTTTATAATGTTCGTGACTTAAGGCAGTATCTAGGCAATCAGTACAGGATGCTCATATACCAATAACAGACTGATCAATTGCAGTCCTAAACATGGATGGGAAGATTTTAAAAAAAACAATACAAAAATGAAATGACAAATTATCTGTTTCTTCAGAAAGTTAAACCAAATCCTGACTAATAGCGTTCACTCGTTACCATCTCTCACTTATTATTTGAACTAGAAATGATATGTCCATTTGGCCCGGTCTATCAAAAACAATAGTTATTTTTCATATAATTCAATCTTTTAGATTATCGTTCATCATAGAAGAATGATTCTGTCAAATAAATTATCTTCACAGTTGAATTCACGAGTAGATCGAAGCTAAACCATCTGAATTATTATAGATAATTACTGTAGTTTAAATTCATTCATCAGAAAGGAGAAACTGAAGTCATGACAGACCTGATGCTCTCTGTGGAGTTCAACCAGAGTCACCCTATTTCATTTAGTTTTTTCGGCCGCGACTAATTTCCTGTCGGACTGGAATATCTTAATTGATTGATCAATAGCTGATGGTCAATACTATGTGTATCTAGTTTTTGTTGCTGATTGAATTCTATCCATCTAGTTGCAACACAGTATTATGTTGAAGTTTTAGATAGTTGAAAGTATTCGACATAAGACCCAGATTTCATTCTGATTGTCTATCGTCAGAAAGATGTACGTACAATCATTCAGGTATATGACATATTCAAGATTAGAGAGCATCATCATACTGTCTAAGGTTTGATCAAATATTTACAGTTTTAAAATTGAGGAAAGTAGATAAATAAAGAACGTGTACGGGAAAGGTTATTGAATAACTAGTAAATCTACACCACAAATAGACACCCACAACTGAATTACATAATTCAGGATTGACAACTTGCAATAAATTAACTTTTTTGTAAACTAATCCTGTTAATTTGCTTGGTATTGTTTACTTGAATCTTCCTATTGTTATTTAGGACTGTGATTGAACAGTCTCTTATTAGCATATGTGCATCCTGTGCGGATTGCCTCCATATTGCCTTAAGTCACAAGCTTTATAAGCAAAGATGGATAGTGGCCAGCATTGAAATCCAGGACGCGTGTTCCGTCCTATTTGAGATTCACCAGATGGATGCACCTGCATCTCAGTTGATGTTCACTCTGGGACTTGAACCAAGTACCATTCACTTCAAACGCCATCGCGTTACCCACTTAGCTACTGACGAGTACTAAGTAGGAGGAAACGCGCGTCCTGGATTTCACTACTAGCCACTATGTATCTTTGCTTATAATCCTTTTGATAACAGATCTTTTTGGAAAAGTTCAAGAAATCTCACTTTGTGTCAGACGTTTTAAGAAGACTGTTATAACTCACTTACTAAGATAAAACAAATAGACAGAATTAATTATAAAATTAACTATTGTCCAGTGATTCTAGGTTTTCCATGGTGGTCTAGCTTTAATTAACTCATAAATTCAACTGTTAGATCACTACAATCTTCACGAAACTCCCTTCTTGATATTTATAAGTCCAAGAAGAATTGACTTTTGAATGCAGATTGGTTGTAGTCGGTATTGGATAAGAATTTTAAATATATACTTACATAAAGAATCAAAGAAAAAAGTACATTATTAACCAATTGATTATCTTAGATGAATTAATAATTTCTAATGATTAAAACCTAAAGAATTACTGTATACTAGAAAGCGATACTAAGTTAACTCGTACCAAATTAAAATGGATATCTGCTGCGATATTGTTATCCAGAGAGTTTTTGAATGAAAAATTTAAGTTTCCTCTGTAAGAAATTATCTTCAGATTTTTTTGAATGTTAATGCTATTTAAAGAGACACTTCCTACATGTGGTATCCTAGTGAAGATTAAATTACGAGTAACTTCTGAGAACTATTAATGGACTAATATTATGCATATATTCCTATTGTATAACTATTCAGTAACTACATTATGTCTATCTATACTCCTCTTATTATAAGCTTCATTTTGACTTATAGATTATTATTATACGATATACTGTTGTTAAGTTATGTTCAGCTTATTGATTACAGTCTCCCACATTCACTACCACTTTTTGACTTGATCTTGTATAAATTTTATTTCCTATTTTGTGGTGTGATGCGATCTGTTTGGCTGGTATATAAACGAAGTTTGTTTGAAATAAATGATTGACATAGTGGAAGATGTTATTGGCGTTCTAGACCCAACTGGAACGGCTAAGAGAACAAAGGACCAATAAGGACGCTAAGCTGTTCATACCGGTGGAACGTCATTGGTTTGGAACAGTACTAAGATTATATAAGTTTTATTTCAATCGGCGAATAAATTACGTGATGATAAGCTGGCCTTAAAATCACAGCACTACCTATGTAGCAAATACTGATTTTCTAAAATATAAATATATAATGGTTGAATTCATGAGTCGATTTAAGCTAGAACATCATGGAAAACCTGGAAGCATTGGACGGCTGTTTCTTCTCAGTATGGAACTCATCAGAAGTGCGCACCTACGATTCCACATCAAAGAGACCTGAACCCGGGACCTCTGCTTTTAGGTGCGAACATTTAACCTCTAGACCACTGAGCCGGCATCTAACAGTGTTAATATCTAACTACAAACAATCAACGATATTACTCGACTGTCCACCGTTGTCTTCAGTCAGTAATTGCATACAAAAATTATTTCTTCCTGGACATATATTTGCAAGTTGAACTAATATTATGATGGATTATCACATTGGGTGAATAAAAAAACGAAATAGGATAACAACAGGTAACCATATCTTTACGTGACTAGTAAACACTGGATACTAATTTGATATAAATGTATCGTTCTAAACTTATTAGTCAAACCTCATCTACGTTGCTTAATACTTCAAGATTTTGTCTTTTACATACAATGGAAGTAATAAAACATCCACATAAATAAAGATTTGAACTTTTCATGTTTACACCTCTTTCCTTACGTTGAAAATCTGTCTAATAAAAGGGCTTTGAAATTATGCTACCATTTTTTTTCCATATTTAGTTTACTCTCAGTAAAATTTTTGTCCGAATTCATCATGAATAAAATAATTCACGCTATCTAGAAATAACAATAAACAACAATACAGGAAACAGACAAGATACCCCTGTTCTCTTCACATCCTCATCCATTACACATTCTTCTACCATATAACTATGGAAACTTTTAATTATGTATTAAAAATCATCCAACTTACCATTATTGAGCTTACAAACAAACATTAACACTTGGAATGAATGAAAATCTCTCTTAAGCACTTTATACATATATATATTTAGATGTAAATTGACTGGTGTAGAAATTCGAATGGACAAATATTTCTTGTTGTTCTTTTCTTATATCTAATCTTTGTTTTTATGACTCTTGTTATCATTACAGGTTGTAGTAGAAGTAGTAGTAATGGTATTAGTATCAGTATTAGTATTGGCAATAGTATTATTATTATTATTATTATTATTATTAGTAGTAGTAGTAGTAGTAGTAGTAGCATCTTTTACCTTCATCGATAAAAAGAAATGTGTTTATGATCAGTTAATTCTTTTACTATTATTCAATGACAGTCTTATTAAATGAATAGATCTATCGATATATGAATAATTAAATGTGTCCCCTCCCTCTCTCCCTCTCTCTTTCTCGTTCTTATTTTCTAGCTAATGAATATTCGCAAAAAAGAAGGAGTCATGGATACGTAATTTATGGCATAGGCCTTTATATCACATGTCGTAATCATTATATTTTATTGACTGAGTTTCTAAGGAAAATTTACAGATAACTATTTCTAGTTTTCATTTTATTTTATTGAGTGTTTAAAGCAATTAGTCCCTTTGATAAATTTTGATAATGTAATAAGAAGACGAAGATTATCAGAAGTATGTGATGATATTTTAGCGTAATACATTTCGAACAATCTGATCATACATATACTTGTCAAGAACATTTATATATAAAAATAAAAGGTCAACTAGACTGGAAATGAGGTAAGAGGAGACAAGGATAATAATAAGAATGAACATAATTTGAAACCTAATCACTCTGTATTGTTTTACTTGTATCTTCCCATTGAGGGTCAAGACTACAACTGATAAGTCTGTTATTGGCATATATGCATCCTGTGCGTATGCCTCTATATTGCCTTAATTAACAAGCTTTTATAAGCAAAGATGGATAGTGGTTAGCAGTGAAATCCAGGACGTGCGTTTCGTCCTATTTGAGACTCGTCGGTTGGATGTACCTACATCCGAGAGTTGATGTTCGCTCTGGGATGTAGGTACATCCAACCGACGAGTCTCAAATAGGACGAAACGCACGTCCTGGATTTCACTGTTAACCACTGCCCATCTTTGAATAGTAACAGGTTTGTCAATATATATTTTTAAATCTAAAACTTATAACGACTGGAATGATAGAGAATATTTGTAGCTCAAAATGAGAACTTTCAATATGTTATATCCTCTGAACTAGTTTATTTAACTATAAATTTTTCGTTATCTGTCATTATGTGAAATATTTTTCGAAGTCCTGGATTTACTCAACCAATATTTGTCTTATCTATGATGAAGAACGAATAAATGTAATTCCTGCCTTTAGGGAATATTCAGAGATCTTGTCGAATTATCCATGTGTCGATAGAAACTAATTCAATTCAGTCATGAATAACAACAAACAATTCATTTAAGTAATACATGGTGGTTGAATATGCTAGTGACTATTACAATTAATTAAATCAGTTTACTATGTTCTGATGTTCAAAGCGTTTAGTAATAAATCCAAATCTTGATGTATGCATAAATGAGAATGCAAACTAATGTAACCAGTCACCGTGGAGCTGAGTAAAACGTGCATTCTAGACTCCTCAACTGTCCACTTTATAAAACATGTAATCATGTTATAAATATCGAAAATGTTTAGGTTTTTAATCCGATATTCTATAGGTAAATCGAAACTGATCATGACCAATTGAATAATATAAACCCTTACAATAAGAATATATGTAATATCAGTGAGACCATAATTTATGGACGACCACTGAGCGACACTAGATTGACCTTGAGAGTGTCCGCCTAATAACCATGATCAAATGAGGCTTATGAACCCGTGTGAGGAATTATAATTATGATTTCCATTTAATGATTAAGGTTAGAAATTAGATTTAGGGCTTTCATCATGAACTCACATTATCAATAATGCCAAAACTATTTATCCAAATGGATGAGTGAATTTCACCCCGAAATCCGAGACCCATTGTCTTATGTGTGATTGGTTCGTCAATAACTTACAGTCTCACCGTAATATCAAGAAAAAAAGAACAACTAAGGTGTGTAAACGAAACATTTAACAATAGAATAAAAGCTTGTATTAGGTTTTTGTTGCCAGGGGTCTGACTCCACTTATATCGTTTGCATGGATGCTGTCGAAATATACATCCTGACTATTCTAGCATATAATTATCGACTTCAATCACGTTGGTGAATAACATAATTAAATAAATCAAATATGAGAATGGATTTCGAATACGTATATTACTTACATTTGTTGATTGTGAAGCGAAGCGAAAAAAATGACGCACATTGGAGAAGGCGAGTAAGCCAATTCTATTTAACCAGGCGTGAATCGATATTTATAGTCAAACAAAAGATAAGCAATGTACACACATACGCTCATATAAAAACAGTCAAGGTTGATAAGTGAATAATTAACAAGGTCAAAGTGTAGCTCAAGAAGAATCGACAGACCGGCCTATCCAGAAGGTAGAATAAGTTATACGGGCTTAACATAGTAACAGACACTACAAGATTGACAATTACAGTTCACTAGAAATTAAGCTTGCAAAATATTTGAAATCATGTTAATTAATAACTTATGAACTGGTCTATAATATATCCGATAGGATTAGACTGCTTTTACAATGTTTCTAATCACTAAATACAGTAACATTTTTATACACTTTGTGATGACGGTCCATGGGTGAACTCGAGGAAGCTCTAAGAAGCTCAGAAAGAGCTGAAGATATTCCATCCAATCATCTTTTGGAAGAATATTACAGAATCCCTATGTGTAGCTTCCCTATTAGACAAATGCTAATAACCTCCTGTATGCGGATTGGATGACTATAATGATGATTTCTTTTTTACTAAAAATTACAAATGCCTGACAGTTTTGTACCATAAATGAAATTGTTTTGGAATAGCATTCCGTTCACTTGTCTTCTGTCCTCTCATTTGCTACTTGGAGGGTTCTAGCGTTCGAGTGCTCAAGTTATACGCGGTATATTAAGACTCTAAGCTCTAGATATAACACACTTATTACAGAATAATAAAAATGAAATATTCACTATGAGCCTTTATACTATTAGAACACTTAATTCTTACAAATGATCAGTATATTTTTGATGATTCCATTTTATTATAATGAGATTGTAAATGTAATGGTGTTAATCTCATATCATGAATGATAATGATATTGTTAGGATAAAGTATAGATTAATACTTGAAGTTAACAATGTTAGATGACCTGAGAGAGTTTATTGTATAGAATATGATTGAATACAAATAAGGTTAGAATGAGTTGAATTGAATTGAATTAGATTGAAATGTGCTGAGTTGTATTATATTGTGTTGTGTTGTGTTGATTGAATCTTCACTAATATGTCTGCTTTTTTATTTAAATGAAGCTGTGACAGAGAACTAACCATATAAGTATGCTTCTTGTACGGAAAGATAACTTGGCAGTAATACTATATCAGATGAACAATATGCTGATAATCTGATTTCCAAATAATGGTTGATATTGTATGACAAGCTGTAAACAGTGGAATTCAACCAGTTATTCACCACAGGCAGTCGAAGATTTTAACATAATATCTTGAATTTATTGAAGTTAGATATGTGCACTAATTGATTCTGTCTTAGTGATTTAGAGTTTAAGCATTCACGTGCGAATCCGAAAGTCTTAGATGTCATTCTCAGGTTCAAAGTGGTGAATATATATTTCTGAGGTGTCCCATATTATAATGGAATCATTGCCCAGTGTTTCAAGTTTCTCAATGATGGTCTAACTGATATCAGTTCGGGAATTAAACTATGAAAATTCGTCAGTCTCCATAAAACACACTATATTCATACTATGTATAAACATTCCATACTGAGCCCCCAAATGCCCTGGTATGGCCGAGAGTGGGGAGAGTCCGCTCTCCCTCTCGAAATGCCCTCACATGGCCACGTGTACATAGCCTCTACCAGGGAAGTCCTACTCACTGCCTTCTCGTGGCGGGGGTGTTGGTTGCGAAAATGGGAAGACGAAAAGCGAATGTCCGGTGCTCCAACCGGATTCCAAACCAATGGTTCACATGGGCTCCAGTATCCTGATGGAACAAACAGCGTATGAACCAATCATTGGTCACCGGCTACCATGGGACTGCATCTCCTCACGATGCTCCACTGCCTTGTGGGTCAGGTTGAAGGCTCCGAGTGTGGCCCCCTAAGAAAACCACCTGCCTTGGTTTTGACATCTGGGCAGTATCACAGCCCTCATACATATCGAATGAGATTTGTGTGGCGCATATGTATTTGGCGCCTTCTTGTACCAATATCTATATGTTAAAATAAATAAATAAATGATTCCATACTGACCGAAATCAGTTGACTTGAATGTTAATGGACTGTGTGTTATTTGGTTGTAGTATGCTAATTTTCATAGTGACACCAACTTCAGTAAATCGTAATCCAATATCATTGGTTGATCTGTATTCTGAATTTACAAAGTATTTTGTCTAGTGGTCAGTTATTTATTATCTGAAATAAACTACATTGAGATGGTGGAAAAGCTTTATAGCTCAGGTGGATGATTTTGATGGAGTTTTGTTCTCTGAGCTGGATGGTTTGGCCATGGAGCACAAACTTCAGGTAGAAGTGAAGTGTTCGAATTTCCCCACATATGGTTCACAGCTTGTCCTGTAGGGCTGATGATGTCGTTCAGAAGTACGGTTGAAGCTCCACGGCCAAACCATACAGCTCAGAGTACACAACTTCATCATGAACTACATTATTTTATTTATATCGGTTTTAATCTTCTCGTTTATTGATGTTAAACACTGTGATTGTGTATATTTGAATCTTAAATGAAGTACCTCTATAATATCATTAAATTATAAGTTTCTGAGTAAAGTGGAATTGAGATAAGTGTCCTTGATTCCATCGTTAACTATCGTACAACTTTATTTAAAAATTACATTGTGTTTTTGAATGATCATGTTAATTTTTTCAAGTTGGTTAGTAGAATGCGATTCTGTAGTTGCTCTCTATTCAACTGTTTCGGAAGTAGTTACATAGAATGTAATGCATCATCCTATAGATCATTTGTTTTCGATTTTTTATTTCTAAGTTGTTTGATTCTAATAGGTTCTAATGATCACTTCATGACATAAATTAAAACAAATTGAATATATTAATTTATGTATAAACTGATAAATAACAGATATTGAATTATTGTTTACCGATATATATCAGTCAGTCAGTCAGTCAGTCAGTCAGTAACAACGTAGAACTTCGTATGTACGTACATCAGTTCGAGTTGCCACACCACATTAGCACAGAGATGCAGTGGTCGATTCAAATACCGTAGTGGTAGAGGTAATAAGAGTATAAGCAGTAATCAGGAAAATTAGTGTTTGGGGTTGTTATTTAAAGAGTATAATACAGTGAAATAAATTTGGGAAGAGAAAAAAAAGAGACAAGGAGGAATAAGGAGATCAAAATTTGGGAGAACACAAATAGTGTGTGCACCTGCGCCACTGCAAACGATTTTGAGTCATGTCATTCAGGGTCTCTAACCATCGGTTGCTATCATCTTGCGGTCCCCAACCAGGTAGTCTACACCTACCAACATGACTCAATCCAATTGTCAGTGACTTCATGGACTTGTGCCACGTTTTGGTCAGCCCACCCTTATATATATATATATATTACAGTGGACATCTAGGATGCAGTTGGAAGATCGAGACTTCGCAGATGATCTGGCCCTTCTATCCCAAACGCAACAACAAATGCAGGAGAAGACGACCAGTGTAGCAGTAGCCTCAGCAGCAGTAGGTCTCAATATACACAAAGGGAAAAGCAAGATTCTCCGATACAACACACTATGAACCTATCCAATCACAATTGACGGAGAAGATTTCGAAGATGTAAAAACCTTTAAATATTTGGGCAGCATCATTGATGAACACGGTGGATCTGATGCAGATATGAAAGCGTAGATCGGTAAAGCAAGAGCAGCATATTTACAACTGAAGGACATCTGGAACTCAAAACAACTCTCTGTCAACCAATACCAAGGTCAGGATTTTCAATACAAATGTCAAGACGGTTCTACTGTATAGGGCAGAAACCTGGAGAACTACAACAGCCTTCATCCAGAAGATACAAATCTTTATTAACAGCTGTCTACGCAAAATACTTCGGATTCGTTGGCCAGACACTATCAGCAACAACCTACTGTGGGAAAGAACAAACCAGATCCCAGAGGAGGAAGAAATCAGGAAGAAGTGCTGGAAGTGGATAGGACACACGTGGAGTAATGCACCCAACTGCGTCGCAAGACAAGCCCTCACACGGAATCCTCAAGGCCAAAGGAGACGAGGAAGACCAAAGAACACATTACGCCGGGAAATGGAGAAAGACATGAGAAAAATGAACAAGAATTGGACGGAATTAGAAGAGAAGGCCCAGGACAGAGTGGGTTGGAGAATGCTGGTCGGCAGCCTATGCTCTGTTAGGAGTAACAGGCGTAAGTAAGTAAGTAAGTATCTATATATTTTAAAAAATCATTCGTCAAAAGACAAATGTTTTAATGATATAGAGCATTTACTTTCTGAAATTTGTCGTGAAATTCACGTTAAATTTTGCATTAAACGAATTAGGAAATACTGACCATTGAAACATGGGATTCTATTGCAGTAATTTATGGATAAAACGTTAATTTCTAGACGTGATTGTACTATGTTTAATCCCTTTAATTGAAATTCATGACAAACATGTTAATTACTCCTTCGTTTCACGATGGGGGTCTAACTAAAATCAGTTTGTGACATAAACTATTTTCAACATCATAGCGATGCAATCCGCATAGGATGCACATATGCCAACATGAGACTGATCAATCGCAGTCTTGAATAACAATAGGAAGATACATGTAAAACAACACCAAGTGAAATCATATCTAAAATTATCTGAAATTTTTCTATCATGATTGTACAATATTTATTAGAAAACAAAAACACTAAACAAAAAAACACTGTAACTATCTAGTTATAAGCAAGAAATCAATATTTTGTTATTCTCTATAGTAATTAGTGGTTTACTTATTATTTTTTTCCCATCTCCCTTCTCTTTCTTAACTAATCATATTCAACAGTTTGAATAAATAAATCCTGCTGTGATATGAACTTTAGTCAAAACATAAAGAATAAAATAATCCCATAATACAATGGGAAAAATGGATAAATATAGTAAAAGAACAAAATAATCACTATTAGTTAATAAATAAACAATTCAAGTATAACTGTCTACAACTCAATACATTCTTCATGGGGTGTAGGGTGTCAGTTTCGACAGTCGGTTAGTATTATTATTATTTGTATTATAGGAAACAATGATGATCATATTGATAAGTAAACTGACAAAAAGAATATAAAACATACAGAGAAACATGTCACATATCAGTCCGTTTTCTTCTGTAATGAAATTAATTGATTCAGTTTAAAAGGAAATAAACAAATATCAATCATTAAAGTCAATTAGCTAAAATTTTAACCGTTAGTTACAATGTTTTAATGTATATAACCTTGAAATAATCATAATTCTATTTATTTCAATAGATTGTATGTCTTCTTTTTCTCTTTCGACTACTACTACTACTACTGCTACTACTACTACTACCACCACCACGACTACTGTTACTACTGCTACTACTACTACTACTGCTACTACTACTACTACCACCACGACGACTACTGTTACTACTGCTACTACTACGACTACTACTACTACTACTACTACTACTACTACTACAACTACTGATACTACTACTACTACCACTACTACTACTGCTACTACTACGACTAATAAGTATTAATTTTGTAAGATTTAGAATGTATAAGAGATTAAAGAATAAGCTTAATAGGATGTAGTTTATTCATGCATAGATGGAAGATTAGAATTACATTGATAGCATGTAGTTGTTTTCTTTCAAAACAATATGACACAAAATAAACATGGCATTTCAATCTGAAACAAACACTTTCCTTTATATGAAATACTAACTAATCTTAGAGATTGAGATAGATAAATAAAAACTGTATTAGGTAATTGAGAATAAAACAATTTGAAAGGATAAAGGTAATCAGCAAGACACCGTTGACATGGGTTTCATGCTTGTTAAGACTCCTTGGGAGGGACATAGCTCCAAGCATAAGTGCAACAATGGTTACTGTGAGATTGGAATTCATCTCACTTAGCTTCACCATCCGTAAAGTCACTGATGAATCAATCAGGCTACGAATAACTTCGTGAAGAACTAAAATATTTACAATTGATCGATCACTGACTGGTACCCAACATTATATATGCTTAGTACTTTAGTGCTGATTACATCATATCGATATTAGCCAGAGAACGGTCGGAATACCGAGAAGTAATGGACAGCTGTTTTATTTTGGTTTCAAAGTAATAGCAGTGCTCACCTACAAATAATGAATTTAATAACTTTGAACCACAGAGTTACAGCTCACCAATCCTCATTTCTAACATCAGTTACAAACATTTTATAATACCATAGGTAATATCTGTTACACTGATGAACTGAATGAACTATCTTCATGCTTTATCTAATGATTTTCAAAATAATTCACCTATGAGGGATTTGTGATACTCTTCGTTGTTAATGTTAAGGACTAAAATTAATCGAACTCCTTTAAAGTATGTACTCCTTGAGCAGATTGCCTCAGTATTTTCATTAAGTCATGATTATATTAAACAGAGTTCAGCGACTGTCAAATAAGACGAAACATACATCCTGAATTTTACTACCCAACTTCTTAATATTGTTAGTAACGTAATGGTAATATCGAGGTGATCTACACCAGATCCACATATCATTTGTAATCCTAGGCACCAACAACGAGAAAACCCAAACAACTCTCATAAAAAAATTAAAATTCATCTTTTACACAAGTTAGTGACTATTTGGATTCAGTAATTAAATGCATGATGAGTTGAGCATTTGAAGTAAAAGGCAACTGGATTCGAATCCTTGTGTGGACATCAAAAAGATGGTAGATACATCTACTTTACAGTTTCCAATGCTAACCATCATTCAATTCTGCTTGATAACTGAGATAACTCATACTTGTCTAATAAAGCCCACACAAGCATAAATTTACATATACAGTCTGATGATGATCGTACATTAATTTCTTCTCGAATATTTATGACATTAATCATACGGTTTACGTATCCATATTATATATATGGAAGGCTAGACGTGACATTCACTACATTAGTTATATCACTATTCGTAAACGTATTTATGTGTTAACTTGAATGTCATCGTTAATTTCTTTGGCACCATATACATTTGTTACTTACATTTATATAAAGATGATTTTTGGGAAGCGTAAAAACATGATTTTGTGATCTTTACTATTTTTTAAAAGGATATTAGTAGTATACTGTTCTAAGTTCAACATATTTGTTATGACCAACTTGTTGTCAGAAGTATATAATGTGTTCAATACAATTTCTTTATGATATACGTGAAGTTTTACGGTTGTGATGAATAATCAACATAACAATTCTGATATGATGACGATATGCTTAAATCTCGGGGTTATTTATTCAACAACCGATTGAATATTGTCGAGAAATTTTCCCTGTTTCCGATTGACCATGTCGGATAACTGAATAACGGAATCACGTTCTTAAACAAGGGTATATGACTTTCAGTGCTTAATACTGTGTGCTTTTATTATTATGAATGGCTTTATTCAATATTGTGTTTTTGGTACAATATAGAATTCTCAAAACAAAGTATTTCAACAAGTTTCCGTTTCGTACTTCTTGGTCGATCCTGACGACAAATATTGAAATCTTGTAGTGATACTGAGTAATCGACTTGTAAATCATTTAACTACGATTCTTGAATTGTGATTGCACTACAATCACAATACAAGATTAGACTAAGCAGGAATTGAAGATAGTCCACCTCGCCAATTAGTGGTCGATAGGTAGATGTTAGTAGTTCAGGAATCGATATATGAATTAACGTTTATTATTTTCAATGCATATTGCCAACCACCATGATGTCTGTAATTGTAGTTTTCTGTAAGTTGGACAGCGAAAAGTCCTAAACCTTTCATAAACGTCCCTGAGTAGGTTATGCGAATAATAGACACAATGATGTGTTAAAACAATCAAAAACATGTAACTTGTTGAAATATCTAAATGGTAGGAACAGGTAGCCCAGATATTCAGGCAGGTCACCAGATACTCCATAAATCTCATGGTGGTTAAGGAATATTCTTCATAGTCAGTCGTACAGAAAATAGTGTTCACTTTCGAATTCATATATTGAATGTAAATCCTTCTGAAGCGGTCGGAAGATTTTATGGACAATGGTGAACAGCAACTCTTCACAACTGGAAAAAATACTACAAATGTATGTATATATAGTATTCACAAGTTAATTGGCCAAAAGACAGGAATTTTGTTGTATCCCTGTATATTTTGTACTGAAAATTCTTTCTTGTAACCAAATACATGGTACTGAATGAAGTGAGTATCGTTAATATCATCCCAAAATAAAAGTGCATCTAGACTGTAAGTAATTATAAACTCCACAAGAATTTTAAAACAGGTCACCGAATCGATGATGAAGGACTATGTTACCAATTGTCTAATATTTGAAGTTTCAACTGACTTGATCAAACCTCACAGGTTAAATACTTTCTAGATTTTTATAGTTGACATCATGAACTCATCCTTTTTAGACAATCACTGGAAAGCTGAACAGCTGTTTCTGCATAGAATGAGACGGATCTTCAGAGATCACTTAACCTTTGGACAATTGAAGTGAGATTTAATTAATGGTCTACACTTTTAACATGAGTCAATCAGCGACACTGTTTAGTCATCTTCCAATCTCATCTGTGAGTAACAGCCTTCTACAGCTAAATTCGTCATCTAAACTAAAAATTAAGTAGTTTCGACAACGCTCCTAAACGAATGCTTCATAGATCATCAAATAAGCAGGAAGACAAACATAAATACTTAACTAAATAATTTTCCTATCCTAATCATTTGATCATAAAAGAACCAAAATGTTGAGACTTCAATTTCCTGTCTATCACCTCATTTCAATGACAACTATACATCGTCATCATAAAATTGACCCAAAAATACCAAGTTTCGAATCTCTTATTTAATGTTACGTATCAAATACACAACTGCCTATGTTTTACATTCATAAAGACTCCTCAAGGTCAATCACGATAAGGTCACATTGGATATTAACGATTTACACACTGGTCAAGGTCTTTCATCGCTAATACTTTAGCTGCATAACCCAAGTAGTATGTTATATGTAAAATATTTTGCTATCAAGATCTTAAACCATAATTTCCACAACATTAATCATTTTATATTTTGATGACAAAAAGTGGAACCTTACGGTCATAAAATTGTGACTCAGTGATACGTGGGTAATTTACACAAATCAGTTTATATTTGGAGAATCGATTTATTTTCCCAGTTATCATCGTTACATTAATTTTCCTATTCCCTGACAGTTATGAGTTAACTATTTTTAAAATAAGTAGGTTGTAAATATGTACATCAAAATAACATTTAATAGTAAGTGAAACCTCATTACCATAGAACATTATAGTAACTATCAAACAAGCCAATTAAATTCGTAACTACAATGTTTAAAGTAGATGTACAAGATTACATGACTAGGGTAATAAGAATAACAATTTGTTGTTGAATTCAAAAGAATGACAGTATTTATTTTTAGTAGTCGCTTCATTAAACATTCAAAGAACTAAGTGTTTTGATTGATCATAGAAGTTAATGGAAAGACTCTAAAATCGATCAAATTTCAAACTCTTAAAAAATTATATTCCATCTTTATTAATATGTACAGTCTTGATAGTCACTCATTTACTTATGTTCTTATGAATGGATCTCTATCGTACGTACTTAAGCCTGTTACTCCTCGTGAAGGAGCACTGACCACCCACCAGCACTTTACATCCAACTCTGACCTTGACAACCCTTTCCACTTCTTTCCGCTTCATATTCATCCTTTTCATATGTGCTTCTATTTCCTGACGTAATATGTTTTTTGGCCTTCCTCTTTTCCGTTTTCCCTCAATATTCCAAATTAAGACTTGTCTCGTGATGCAGTTTGGTGATTTCCGCAATGTATGTCCTATCCACTTCCAACATCTTTTCCTAATTTCCTCTTCGACTGGAAGCTGCTTTGTTCTCTCCTGCAGAATGGTGTTGCTGATGGTATCCGGTTAATGGATGTTGAGTATCTTACGTAAACAACCATTTATAAATACTTGTACCTTCTTGATGATAGTTATAGTAGTTCTCCACGTTTCAGCTCCCTACAGTAGGTCTGATATCTATCGTAACATAGCTTTATTTTCTTTAAATGTAATTAATAAATACAAGATTGTATTACGCGAGACCAATAGCCCATGGGTTCGAATCTCGAGAGGCGAGATCGTGAATACACATTGTTGAAGAGTTCCATAGTAGGACGAAACAGCTATCCATTGCTTCCAGATTTTCCATAGTGGTCTAGCTTCAATTAACTCATGATCTCAACTATTGAAAGATTGTATTAATAGTGACGGTTTGTTCGAATGAGTTGTGTTTTTCTTTTGTTTTTTTAAAAAAAGAAAATAAACTAAAACACCGTTGAATCTTTTGATATCACATATAAGACCCCAAATATACTGGTGTTTATTTTTTTCTCTCTTCTTGTCATAAAACTATACTTTATACAGGAATGGTCAACGTAATTTAGTAGACCAAAAAAACTAATAAGAAGATGAACCAATTTGTAATTCTTCATTTACAATTGGTACTAAACAAAATGATGATGCACATATTTATTAGCACACTTTAGTGTAATACACATACAAACATACATGGATATATATATATATATATATATATATTTGTATGGTTGTGTGTATCGTTATAGAACTAAGCAACGAATACCATTTGTACAGATTATTTTTTGTTTTTTTTATTTTCGAAATAAATAAAAAGTGCTTGAATAAACTCCTAGAAACTAATCTTGTTTAACACAAACAATTGATCTCAGTGATCCCAGTTTTATTGTTTTTCCCTTTCAAACAAAAAAAAACAAACAAAAAAACAAAAGAAAAATAATAACCATGCAGTATATTACAGATATAGAAAATCAGTAGTATAGAAGAAATGATTTGATATTCAATGGAACTAATAATATGCATATGCATTTTTGTCTTGTTTGAACCTATTCATTGTAATAAGATTAATGACTATATAATTAGTATATTTATTAAAGAGAAAGAATATGTATTTCAACGAGAGGACTTGAAGCAAATCCAACGCTTTCAGCTGATCATCTGGTTTAAGCTTGATTCAAGATAATAGTACATTTATATTAATAAATAAACAATGATATGTTATTTCATAATAAAGATACATTATATTATACCATGGTATACTATAATTAGTATATTAACTAATTTCTTTAATATACAAATGATATATATTCATTCTATTACAATGGGAACTAATACATTATATGGTAATAATATGAATGATAATGTACATATTACAACAATATCATCATTAAAACCGGAACAATTAAAAATTGTTAATATTAATGAAAAAGATGCAATTAGTCGATTATATGGTAAGTAAATATAAATAAAAACTTTTTTTTCTTATTTATTTAGTTATGCCTGCTATTCCTCATAGAGGAGCTACTGGCCACCCACCAGCACTCTACATCCAATCATGTCCTGGGTAATCCTTTCCAGTTCTTTCCGCTTCCTATTCATCCTTCTCATATTTGAACATCGATTACCATGATGTGCAATGCTGACTAGTGTTGGAAATGGTTGGAAGAAAGTTAGGGGGGTAGCCAAACCAAAATGTGGCATCAGTGCTTGAAGTCATTAACTTCTAGTCTTAGCCATGTTGGTAGATGCAGATTACTTAGTTGGGGTCTGTGTGACTATCGTAACTAATGTTTGGAGACTCTGGGTGACATGGCTCAGGATTAATCACAATGGTGTAGGTGTATACACTCTTTGTCCTCCCTCAAACTATGAAATTAAAATTATTTCATATCTTTCTTCCTACCAACTTATTCTTTCTTTTTGTACTATATCCTTACATAAAACCTTTCCTTTATATATTATACCATTGAGTTAACTGCTTCTATGAAATCGGTGTTCGTATTGCTGTGCTAATGAGGTGTGGCATACACGTGCCTGGTGCTACGTTGTAACTGACTGACTGACTGACTATTTTCTGATGTAATGTGCTCTTTGGTGTTCCTCTTCTCCGTTTCCCTTCAGGATTATAAGTTAGGGCATGCCTCATGACGCAGTTTGGTGATTTCCGTAATGTATGTCCTATCCATCTCCATCGTCTATTACAGACTAGCTAAAATGTTACCATATTAAGTCTTGCTCCCCACGTATATATGTACTCAATTCCTATTATTAGTCCTTGTTTTGCCTTGTTACGCACTTATACAACTTGTAATAAATTTGCCTATGTAGTTGCTCGCATATAATTATTCGCTTCTCTTCTTCAAATAAGCTCGATGTGCTTATAGCATTGTGATCAGAAATATCGCCCCCAAATGCCCTGGTACGGCCGAGAGTGAGGAGAGTCAGCTCTCCCTCTCGAAATGCTCTCACATGGTCACGCGTATATAGCCTCTGCCAGGGAAGTCCTACTCACTGCCTTCTTTCATTAGGGGTGTTGTCTACGAAATTGAGAGGACGAAAAGCGAATGTCCCTCGCTTTAACTAGGTTGGTGGATATGGAGAGTCCACCTAGGGGAGTTGGAAAACCCTGATTCCAAACCAATGGTGCATACGGGCTCCAGTATCCTGATGGAACAAATGGCGTATGAACCAATCGTTGGTCACTGGCTACCATGGGACTGCATCTCCTGGAGTTACTCCACTGCCTTGTGGATCAGACCTTCAGGTCGAAGGCTCCGGGTGTGGCCCTCTAATAAAACCACTCGCTTCGGTTTGGGCATCCGGGCAATATCACAGCCCTCACACATATCAAATGAAATATGTGTGGCGCATATGTATTTGGTGCCTCCTTGTACCAATATCTATGTGTTAAAATAAATAAATAAATCAGCAATATCGCCTAATAAACTGTAGTTGTCGCTTCCCATTGCCTTCTGATTTTAAACACCGTTGAGATTTATATTATAACGTTTATCGAGATGATCGATTAACGAAGTAAAGCCACTACGAGTATTAATATTGTTATTATTATTATTAATGACTTTATTCCATATTATATTTTGGTACAATATAGAATTCTCAGCACAGTAGTAGTAGTGGTCGTGGTAGTAGCAGTAGTAGTAGTAGTATGAATGAATGAAGTCACGTTAAATAAATTTTATTTCACATTAAAATTGACAGCTGAATCATTTTATTCTTAAACATATTTCTCAGTATACAGTCTTGTAAAGATCACAGAATTTTCATAAATTTTAAATCGTAAACTGACCCTAGTTAGACCATCATTGAGGACTTGTAAGTACTGTACAACCGTTTCATCTTAGTTTGGGACACCTTGATAGTGCATATCTACAACATCATATCTGAGGATAGGACCTAATAACTTTGGTTTTGTGAGTGGACGATTAATCTCTAGATCACTAAGATGAAATACAATAAAGTACATATCTAACTTTAAACAATTCACGATGTTGTGTTACTATCTTGGATCGTCTATAGGGAATAAATGTCTCATACCCGATATATTTGAATTCTAATAGTCATGGCTACTATATTTTACTCATTTTTTTCATACGTATATTGAATTCAGAACATTATATTGTTAGATTGTACGAGATAATATTAAATATCTTTGGAATTCTACTTAGAATCCGGAAATTTTCCAGAATATTTCTAACCAATCAGTGTTTTATGCAAATGTAATTAATTTTAACATTGTTTCTACAAATACTCCCAGTAATGGGAAACTATTTAGAATTATGGTGAATATTCTAAATGCCAAGGAAATGAAGTTCATCTAAATTGCCTTACAGATTTTAACTATTAATTAAACTATTTATTGGTTTAAACAGCTGAATATACATAAAATACATCTTGCATATATCAGTCACTATCAATCAAGGACATGATATCTCTCTTTCAATATTATTAGTTCGGTGAAATAATGAGAAGCTGTAATCTTTCTAGTTCAAGTGAATCCAGTATTAAATCTATTCAAATTTTGAGGAATTCATCGTTTTCAACCTTGTTTAACCTTCTTCATTTTCTCAGATTCCCTTGATAGTCCGAATACATGTTTTGTTTTTACTCTTCTGTAATTCATATCTCTATACTCTAGATGAAATACCTAAGAGTCAGTATTTCAGTTAATTTTTATGAATGTTATATTCAGTGATACAGTTTTGTGCTTACAGCTATTCACTGTTTATCTCATTAAGATCAGTTTGTGACTCAAATCATTAAAAAAATTATACCATACTGAAAACTGCTCATGACTCACATAGGTAATCGTTAATCCTTCTAACTTGAACACTAAATGAATAAAGTTTTGAAAACTAAATAGTATGTTTACTATGGATGATATTTCTATTATCAATAGCCATAAATAAAGTAATAAACAATGATATTACACAAATGTGACTAAAGAACTAAGTACAGATTTATGCATTCAATTCTCATAGTTTTTATTTTACACCCAGTTATACCTTACAGTTAGACAGAAGCGAATTTGGTTTGACAACCAAACTAGCTATTTTCTCCAAGATCAACTGTTATTTTGTAATCAATCTATAAATATAACCCCTTGATTAAAGATTCTTCAACATTATATTAAGTAGACAGAAGTAGTCGGTAAAAGACAAAAAACCCACTCGTTTTCAAACCCGTTAGGAACCAACAGTTCCCTAAATTTGACAGGTATCCCTAAATGATGAGTTCCAATAAACAAAAGCCTAAATCTCCAGTTTCATATCGACTACCTACAATCATTTTACATTAAAACATAATTCACGAGATACCTAGTCATTAAGACTGATCAGCTATATTACAACTTAATTAACAGAATACCAGAAAGATTTAATATCAGTCACTAATCAATGACCACTTAGTACAAGTATCATGATGTTATTTTACAGAATTTCAATCATATACAACATTCTTCAAAAAAAAACTAAAAAAACAATACTAATCAATATCCAATGTTACCACTATATGTATGACCTCAGTCAACATACTTATCTATTTAACATTTAAGAATGTTGAGTTGTTGTTGGCGTTGTTGTTGGCGTTGTTGTCGGTGTTGTTGTTGGTGGTGGTGGTGTTAGTTTTGTGTTCGACTTTTTCTCTATGGAATGTTTGTTTTTTATAGACTTCGTGTCATTTTCATCAATTAAAGAAGGATAATAATAATAAACAACTTACGAAACAATCATTCAGTTGACAATTTAACAAAATTGTAAAACAATATTTTTTTGATAGAAAATAATTTAAATGGTCAAGGTCATTCATGACTTAGATACTAAGTGAGATATTGATTTTTCATCATAGAATATAATCACTGATTAATTCATTATTCAATCTTTGATATGTTGTATTTGATAAATCTTCTCATTGTACACTAGATTCTATTCCTAAGCTCTTCTAGTAAATCATAAGCTAAATCTATCAAAATGCCGATTTGAATACGAGAAAAAAGGGATGAAATATGGAAAGAACGCTTTACTCTAAGGTTCGTTTATATATAGAAAATTGAGGGTATTTGTAATATTTTAGATGGTTTTTGGCTTCCGGAAATTTTTGGAACGCTACTTCATATAGTTGCAGTCTAGGTAATCATCCAATCAGAAACGGGACATGTTACTTTTCACTTTTTTGATGTTTCCGACAAAACTTCTATTGAATGCTGATTGGATAAGATGTTTCTTAGCGTTTTCATAGCTTTTTTCGACTTTTTTCGAGGAATTTTCTGGATCTTCTTAACGGTATTATACACAATGACTTCGAACAAAATAAATATACAATAAATTACTTCATTTCTTTTTATTACGGAAGGGAAACAACTTAAAATTAAAACGAACTTTTGTATGTGTACGTTGCTTATAGGGATTAATATGATTTGTATTGGAAGGGGGGGGACTTTTTACTTATTACTAATCAACTAACAACAAATTTGTACTTTGTTGAATAAAACTCTTAACTACTATATAATAAATATGTTCCAGATGTATTTGTACTTTATACATTGTAAGCTTATTTCTGAAACAAACATTTAGGGAACAAAATGGTTAATATGATAAACTGTTAATTATTTAAAGACTGTTCACATAAAACCATGAATCCCTTGTTAAAACAAAGAGAAACTGTATTTGATAATTAGGATGCTTGATTATGATTTTGGACCAGATTGCCAAGTGAAACGTTGGATTTACTTTAATTTCATTTGCTGAGATTCTGCAAATACATTCTTCCTCTTTAATGTCTCATCAACTCAGTGCACAGACTGTGAAACTATTCGATCATATTTAGACAAAAGTTCTTATATAACAACTATATGTTATAAATATCAATAGACGAGTTATCTAGATAATAATAATACTGGTTTAGTTCCTCACCGTTACAAATGGTTTATGCAATCAAATTGGTTGAAGTTAGACATTAACACCGTTGGGCAGTTTAGTGGTCTACAGGTTAAGCGCTTGCACACGAAACTCATAGATCCTGGGTTCGAATCTTACGAGGCAGGATCGTGGATGCTCACTAGTGAAGAGTTTCACAATAGGATGAAACAACCGTCTAATGCTTCCAGGTTTTCCATGGTGGTCTAACTTTAATTAACTTATGAATTCAACTATTAAAAAAATAAATACCCTATAAAAACAATTGATTTCTAATTATGTAAATATTGTCAATGTCAACTGTGAAGAAAACAATAATATTTTCATTCATAGTTTTTATGACCTTAGAAAATCAGACAAATATGCATATTAAAATGAGTATATTCTACCAAGATTAAATCAAGTCAAAAATTATGATAATGAGAAAGTGATTTTTTTGTTGTTGCTACTAACAACTTAGAAATTATTCTACAATGTTTAAAACAAAAAGAAACAATTGTGCATTTTGAAAGTGGTATACTGATTAGTTTCTGGTTAGTGTTTTTTTAGTGAGTTAGTTTTCTTCGGGATGGGATCGCTAACCCCATGCCCAATCCTCTTTCTTTATTTAGGCTTGGAACCGGTAGTAGCCTTAGAGGGGCTCCAGGCGTCATTATACTGATTAATTATGAAGTAATAACTAGTGTTGCGTTTATTCAGTTTTAAGTGTTGATTGAATTCTATTGGTCAAGTCGTTTTATAGCCACTAGGTAAAGTAACTAAATACTGAATAGGTTATATTAGTATATTAAGTGGTACTAAGTAGTTCATTGAACTAGGATCAAACGGTAATGCTTTGCTGTTGTGATACAAAATTAAAGAGCACCAGTACTGTGACGATTACAGATACCAAATGATAACGAGTATAAAAAACATAATTGGTCGGTTGGATGCTTTTTGTCCATTGCCTTCGAGCATATATAACCTTTCTAAAGTATAAAAATGTAGAGGATAGCATCAAAAACAAGAAGAATTTTATTGCCATAATCTAGAAATATTGATATCATGATTTACTATCGGATCAAGTAATAGTCAATTTCTTTACTAAGTTCTACATGAGACGAATTTATCTCAACCTATGGAATATAAAAATATTTAACTTGATTTCAGTCGTACACACAATGGTTTGAGTTTGTCACTATTGATATCACGAATTGAATTGAATCAGCCACTGTTGAACTATGTACATCCTGAGTGTGTTGCCTTGATATTGACTTTAGATACAAAACTTGACAAAGTTGTATTGTATTAAGTATTTGAATACATGACTTATATTTTAGCCTATTTTAGACTGATTAAATGAATTCCTTGATATGACTAACAGTAAAACTAAAACAGTATCATGTATGTATATACGTAACTTCAAACCCATTAAAGTTACCAACGTCTTGGGTGATAAATACTGATTCAGAGTGTCTATATAAACAACAACACTGAGATGTAGGTATATCTGACTGGTTAGTCACGAACAAAATGCATTACGCATTGTAAATTCAACTGTTAGACACTGCGTAACTTGACTAAAACTTTATTTCAGTTATGATTTTCAAAATCTGTTCCAGTTAACACTTAACGAATTCCAAATAAAACTAAATCGAATTTGCTTTAGTCTCCAAAAAATAATAAAAGCTGAATGATACACCTTTCCGAATTCAAAGATAGTTTACGATTATCTCGTAATGCATATAGAAGTCAAACGGTCAAGACCAATTTATTATTTAATACAAAATTACAGAGTTCCTTCTTAATACTTCATATGCAAATCCTCCATCAATTGTACCCTTACACCTTTCATGATTCTTATAGTTCTCAACTTCTTAATGTTTCTCTTTCTGTTTTCTTCAGTTTAATCTTTTCAACCTTCTACTAACAAATACTCTATATCTGATTGGTATTACATACTACTTATATGTGTCGATATAAGTAGTATAAACCATCATCTTATTATCTTCATCATCATTGTTTATCTTTGATCTACGTGTAAATGATAAGCTTTGTTTTTCTCTCCTTTCTATTGAAAAATCTATTAACTAAACCAAAATATGTCAGTTAAAATGAAGAGTTCTGTCAAATGGTTGGTAATTGTTTTTCTTTATTTTATTTATTTATTTGTTTTATCAAAATAAATTTTAAGTATATGAAAAGAAATAGAACTGTCGGTATCTATCACTTCATGATAATGACGAAAAAGAAGTGCATATTTCCATTTGAATGAAAAGAGATGAATTCAGTTTTGATGCGATTGACAGAAGTCTTAACATACACACACACACACACAAATGAATCATTGTAAAATATAAATTATTTTGAAAGAAAAATGCGTATTTTTTTGTGTTTAGATATAATCCATTTGTATCGTTGTTGCTATGCCTTAATTCATAATTGATAGTGGTTAAGTGCTTGCGCGCGAAACCAGTAGGTCTTGGGTTCGAATCTCGCAGGGGGCGAGGTCGTGGATACGCACTGCTGAGGAGTCCCACAATAGGACGAAACGGCCGTCCAGTGCTTGCAGGTTTTCCATGGTGGTCTATCTTCAACTGAATCATGATCTTTACCATTGAAAATAATAAAACTGAAGTGAATAAAGAGTAACTGTGAAACCCAGTATTCTTTTGCAAAATGAGAAAAATTATACATTAAGTACTTCATTTGTAAATCTTCCATTAATTGTCCGAAACATCATCATTTCTTTCATTGTTGTTACAATTAATCTCTGTTTATACTTTTGTTCTCATCAATTCGATCTTCTCAACTTTTTGCTATCAGGCATTACCCTTCTGACTGGTGTTACATGCTACTTATACCTGTCGACAGGCATAAGTAGCATATACGACAAAACGACGAAGTTGACTGACTTGATTATTTGTTCATAGAACCAATTTCCATATCTCAAAATGTATCAATTTAGAAAAATGAGGCAAACATCTAAATGATTATCCGATAAAGTGAAGATCAGCTAAACGATAAGCGTACGGTATTGGCCATGATTTATTTCTGTTTTCTAAGAAACGAGAAACACATCATTAATTGGATATTTGGCCTAAATTTCTAAGGGACATATATACATATATTAATAACTGTACATGTATCTCTCAACTCAGTTTAGTTAGTAAAGTTTATTTTACACTCAAATGGTTACCTGGTTTTCAAATACAGGAATTTCCTATATCAGTATCAGAATCAGACAGTGAAGGGCACAAAACTATATGATACCATGTTAGGAAAGCTATCAACTGTATGCGAATTATTCAATCTATTTAATGAATAGTCTTTCAGTAAATCACGGAATTAATAAGAACACAAATTCACTTGGTATTGTTTACTTGGATCTTCAGATTGTTTAGAACTGAAATTGATCAGTATCTGTGTGTATTCATTAACCCATATAGATATACACAAAGTTTCCAAACCTCAATTATACGTTGAGTAGAGTAGAGTAGTGTCTATTAGTGTAATCCAGGTACTGGATTCAAATCCTAGTAAACACTGAAGTGTAGGTACACTCCATTGATGAGTCCCTCATAGGACGAAACACTCATCTTAAACTCCTTAGCTAGCCACCATCTAACTCTGCTCAGTATTCTCATAGAATACAAACTAACATTAGCCGCGCGATTCTTCCCGTTTTCCAATTTTACTTAAACCACTATTACTACGATTTTTGATGTGTAATCTCATTTGTATGAAAATACACATTAATGATAAAATAGTGAGATAATCTCCATTCTATTTTTCAACATTTATGGAAATCCAATGGTTATAAAGATAATTTTCCTCTTACTGATTTCATTCATGAATTTATCGTTTATAAATAGTTTTTGACTAATTTCCACTATAAAATGACGTTGACTAAACAACCAATGAAATTCAACAAATACTGGATCCTTATTTTGTTCTAATATGGAATTCCTTCTCATCAAATTGTATCTTCCTTGGAGATATCATGAAAGTTCCTATTAAGTTTAAATTGGAGTCTTAAGTCCTTTATCATGCTTTAGACATTGTGATTTATAACAAAACCTTAGTGTAAAAACTTAGCAGCCTCTTTCTATCAAACTTCTTTTTATCAGTACGAGGTTGTGGAAATTATTAAGTTTTTTATTGAGATAATGAACCGATTGATTTTAAACCACCATTGAAAACACTGGATGGCCGTTTTGTCCTACTATGAGACGCCTCAGCATTGCGCATCCATAGTCCCGCCTACGGGGTTCGAACCCAGGGCCTTCTGTTTCAAGTGAGAACGCTTAACCTCTAGACCACTAAGCCAGCCGGTATCCAACGGTTTTAATGTCTAACCTCAACCAATACACGAAATTGAACGACCTGTCTTCACTAGCTACGGTTTCTCATTAGAACTAGGAGAATTCCCTCACGAAGCTAGTCCCTAGTGAGCTTTCATAATTTATGGACGAACCAATCAGGTATAAGATAACAGATCTCGGATTTTGGAGCGAAATTCACTCATCCATTTAGATAATTAGAGTTTTGGCATTATAGCTGATGTCAGTTATTGATGAAAATCCTAAATCTAATTTCTAACCATCACAGGTTTATAACCCTCATTTGGTCCTGATTAATAGGTGGACACTCAAGGTCACTTTAGAGTCGCTTAAAAGTCTTCCATAAATTATAGTCTCACCTTGTGTTCTTCTTTGAATTGCTGCTACATATGCTAACCGTTTATAACACACTAACGACCTGGTAATTTTAACTTCATCAATTTAAATAGTATATCACGAGGATCGATCACATACACCTTAGCAACAATACTTTAACATGCAATGTAATATATAATCATCAAAATTATTAAAAAATAATTAATCAGAAAATATAACTAACACCAAATTCATACACATGAAATCTCATTAAATCAAATGAATGGTTACATGAAACACATTTACAATTAGTTGGAGACATAAAAAAGTTGAAAAGTCCATCTACTTGTTAAATGAATCTAATTGATAATATCGATATTTTAAATAAATCAAACTTATTCTCCCATTGAATTGTAGATTAACTAATTTTAGTAAACTTGAAATGAAATACAACTAGATAACGTTTATTACATATTGTATTAAAAGAAAAGACATGAAATAATGAAAAAAAACTTAATTGATCTACATATATTGACGCCAAGAGCATTTGGTTGCTTACTCTCATCCTTTTTTTATCCCGGTGATCGACTAGATTATGAAGACGTCAACATCTGAGGGGAAGCATGGGATGCAGTGAACAGATAGGATATATCTGGACGATCTAGATTTCGCAGATGGTCTGGCCCTTCTATCGCACACGCAACAACGAATGCGGGAGAAGAGGACCAGTGTCGCAGCAGCAAGATTCTCCGATACAACACAGCATGTACCAACAGAATCACATTTGACGGAGAAGCTTTGCAGGATGCAAACACCTATACATATCTGGACAGCATCATTAATGAGCACGGTGGATCTGATTCAGATATGAAGGCGTGGATCGGCAAAGTAGGAGCAGCATATTTACAATTAAAGAATATCTGGAACTCAAAACAACTGTCAACCAACACCAAGGTCAGGATTTTCAATACAAATGTCAAGACAGTTCTACTGTATGGAGCGGAAACCTGGAGAATTACGAAAACCATCATCCAGAAGATACAAGTGTTTATTAACAGTTTCCTACACAAAATACTTCAGATCCGTTGGCCAGACACTATCAGCAACAACCTACTATGGGAGAGGACAAACCAGATTCCAGCGGACGAAGAAATCAGGAAGAAGTGCTGGAGGTGGATATGATACACATTGAGGAAAGCACCCAACTGCGTCACAAGATAAGCCATCATTTGGAATCTTCAAGGCCAAATGAGACGAGGAATACCAAAGAACACATTACGTCGAGATATGGAGACAGACATGAGAAGAACGAACAACAATTGGATAGAACTAGAAAGGAAGGCCCATGACAGAGTGGGCTATGCAGCGGCCTATGCTGCATTGAGAATAACAGGCGTAGGTAAATTAAAAAGTATGTTATGGAGTTTGGTCGCTAACTAATGTTCATGTAGGTGAAGACGAAGAGAGCGTCCGCTTTATCCACTGTAGTGTTTTTCTCAGGTGGCACAATTCATTTTGCAGATGATGCCCCCTATTGTGTTCTCGTTCACTACAGTAGGATTTCAATATTAAATAATTGTATACATATGACGAAATAACTAAGAATCGATCGTTTGACTATTAAATGAAATTGCCTAAGTTATTTAATTAGAGTCACCCAACTACACTAAATCGAAATGTATTTTCACAACTACTGAAAAGTGTAAAATTTCTGTGCATAACATTCAGATTTAACCGTCTAATAACTATACTACTGATATTAAGTAATAATTAGTAAGTTGTTCATAGAATTTATCCGGTCTCACTAAGTGAGTAACGAATAATTTATATATAGACAGTATTTTATACTAAATAATACAGGAGCTTGTTAATAAGACTTCAAGTTATCTAGTTTTAATTAAAGCGTTTTATGAAGATTTTGGAATATTCATGGGTTTCAGATCATTTACTGATCTAAGCTAAGGCACAATTGAAAATCTGGAATCACCACACAGTCGTTCATCCTAGTATGGAACTTTTCACCAGTGCGCATCCTCTATCTCAAAACTGGGAATAGAACCCAAGACCTTCAGTTTCGCTCACGAATGCTAAATCTGAGCCGGCACTGAATGATGTCTATGTTTAAATTCATTCAATTCACCACATTTTGAAACCGTCACCATTGCTTGTAGTAAAATAACTATCTCACACTCACTACAGTTTGATTTTGCAGGAGATATCCATGGAACTCGATATAGGTAAATTTAAACACTTACGTGAACAGCAATTCGGATTCGTTCAGATCCTCTTTAACACCATTCGCTTATCAAAAACATTATTTTCAACCTCTAAGCACCATCCGTCTAATAATTTGCGAAATAGTGGGCTTTTGTATCGTTCGTATTGAAGATTCAGGTTATCCATTAGAAAAATATGGGTCTAAACATAATTTCTTCTGGTGTATTACCCATTTGTAGAGAATTCATTCAAAGCCTAGAAGACAAATACTACTAACAGGATCCCGATTAATTTTTAGTTGGTAATATTGTTTAGCTAAATGACTTTATATATTACTCGGATACATATGTGTAACATATCTATCATACTGTAATAACTCATTTCCTAAGTGTTCAAGCTGTCGTCACTTTCTACAATTATGTGCAAAACATCAAGTGTCCTATCCTTTGATTGAGTAGACGTCACTGGGAGACTAGAAATTGACGAGCTAAGATTAACTGTGCAAAAATATTTTTTAAACCACTCTCACTATTCAACTCGAGTTTTCCACTTCGATGTGCGTCTACTGATTCAATAACTGATGTAAAGAAAGCTGTATTGATTGTATCATTCATTAGCTTTACCAATGAATCAGTGAATATTTCCTTGTATAGTTTGCAAATGTTAAAAAAAAACAATACGTAGCTGCATTTTATTAAATTTTATAGAAAGTAGTTATATGACAGATGAAAATAAATTATTCTGGATGATCTACTGTGGAACTTGGCAGTTTCTCAAAACAATCCTACATTTTTCAGACTTTGTGGGAATTCGAGTCTAAAACGCTTATCTACATATTCAGAAATAAACTGAACTAACTTTGTTCCATCTTTGGTTTTATAAAACTTAATAGATGATTTTATCTATATTTCATGCTGATTGCTTTTCCCATTGCTTTCGGCTCTCTCCTGCGCTACTCATATATTACTTAAAAGGATACTTCACGTAGTCCCTATTACGCAGTCTTGTGTTCGTTTTTGTTTTAATGCTTGTTTCCTCTGGTTTTGACATTAATCCAAACTGTTTTTATTCTTATCATTATTAGTATAACTGTCATCTTGCTATCAATTTCTTGTGAAATATGTTTCATTGATATTACTAATCTATAAATTTTCTTGACTAGTATAGTATCCTTTACATATACACATAAATATTGCCATGTACTAGGGTAGAGACTGATAAATACCTAACTAAATACAATATTGTCACTTCAAATGTGTCACTACAGACATACTAAAGATCATGGCAGAATTAGACTACTTGCTAATTTTACAGTAGCATGTGATAAATATCAAAAGATTCCACCAAGTTGTTTCAGAACAAAATTCATTAAACTATATGGATTTTTAAATAAATTTGTTGAAAACTCACTAAGTATAATCAAAATAGGTTAGTTAGCTTGTTTATATTATTGTCATCTAAATTACACCATCAAGGGATATTAGATTTATTCATTTATAGTTTTAGTATGCATGATGGTATATTTAAATTACAATTGATTGATCACTGGGTGACGATCAATTTCATGCGTGTCTAGTCCTTATTAGTGCAGATCGAATGCTATCGATCATGTTGCAATGTGGCCACCAGTCTAGGTGACTCGACACTGTGGGCACTATATATTGAGATTAGATGGTGGTTGGAGGTAGTCGACAGGAAACCCTGGACCCGGGTTTCGTGCTACTTGGCACTCGTCAGCAAGGTGTACCTGTAATCTTGAGGGAACTGGTGCTCCCTGACGGATTCGATCTCGTGTCACCTAGCTTCACAGTCAGAGACGTTACCACTGGGCTATATTTAAATTAGTTTAGACTACTTGGCTATTTTGTTTATTTATTTGAATACATAAATATTGGTACAGTGGGGCACCGAATGCATATGCGCCACACAAGTCATTTGACTTGTGCGTTGGCCGTGACACTGTCTGGGTGCCTGGACCAAAGCAGGTGGTTTTCTTAGGGGGTTACACCCAGAGCATTTGACCTGGAGGTCTAATCCAAAAGGCCATGGAGTGATGTCAGGAGATGCATTCCCCGTAGCAGCCAGTGACCAATACTTGGTTCATACGCCATTTGTTTCCTCAATATCCTAGAGCCCATATGCACCACTGGCTTGGAATCAGGTTTTCCAGCTCCTCTAAGTGAATCCTCTGTATTCACCATGCCAGTTAAAGTACCGGACATTTGGTTCTCGTCTTCTCATTTTCGTAAACAACATCCCTGGTGCGAGAAGGCAGTCAGTTGGACTTCCCTGGCACTGGCTGCATACGCGTGACTATGTAACAGCACTTTGAAAGGGACAACTATATTTCCCCATACTCGGCCACATCAGGGCATCGGGGGGGCTACAAATCGACAAGTTGTGTAAATTTCTAGTTCAGAAATTACCGAAAAAATTTATTTCACCTAATCGGTATTTCTTCATCAGTAAACACTGTCAACTTTCTAATTTATCAACGTCTAGCAGTACACATTGGAAACTTTAAGTCATTCAACTGGAAATTTGAAATCATATATTCAGTACTGTTTACAAATATCTCAGCTACGAAATATACCAAATAAACTCACGTCTCACAGTAAGTGCATTAGGTTCTAGGCTAATTCCAATGATTCTTAATTTTAAATTTAATCAATTCTAAAGATTAATGATTTAGAACAGTAATAAATATTGAATCAATATATATGTGTGTGTGGCCATATATAAATAAGGAGTAATTGTATTCTTCAAATTATGGTGTCTGAACAGGTACCTAATTGGTTGCAAAAACGACTTAGTAAGGATAGATGATAAACAGCCATCATCCTCTGTTGCTGAACCTATGGTTGAAACAGGTCATAAGATGATTGATCTTAACACAACTTTTGTAGCGTTGTACAAAAGTGTTAAATGGGGTACGATAAAGTTTATTGAAGCCTTTTCCATACAAAAACCCAAAACTTATTCATTTATTTAAAAACAGTTTGTTCTCACCTTAAATCTATCCTGGTAATATTAGTTCTGTTGTGACTTTAAGCTCCGATAGTTATCACGTGATTTATTCACCAATCGAAATACGACTTATTCAATCATAGTACTATGACAAAACCAATGACGTTCCACCAGTATGAACAGCCTAGCATCTTTATCGGTTCTATGTTCGCCTAGCCCTACCTGTTGAGTCCAGAACACTGATAACAGTTCCCATTATGCCGATCATTTATTTCAAACATACTTCGTTTATGTGCCAGTCAAACAGATCGCATCACATCACAAAATAGGAAATAACATTTATACAAGACCAAACCAAAATGTGGCTATGAACGTGGGAGACTGTAATCAATAAGTAGAACATAACTTAAGAACAGTAAATCGTAATAATAATAATAATCTATAAGTCAAAATGAAGCTTATAATAAGAGGAATATAGATATATATAATCTAGTTGCGGAACAGTTATATAATAGGAATATATGTATAATATTAGTCGATTAATAGTTCTCAGAAGTTACTCGTAATTTGATCTTCACTAGGATATAACAAATTTAGTATCCAGAGCGGTGAATTTCACATTATTTTTCATAATATGTCCTTTATTATCTTTGCTTTATCTTACCCTCCATTTCTAATCTAGTACATGTATATTATATGTGATCAGATTGTTCTAAATGTATTACGCTAATATATCACCATATAGTTCTGATCATCTTCATCTTTTTTATTACATTATCGAAATTTATCAAATAAACTCATTGTTTTAAACGTACACCAGTTTATTATTATTGCATGGTAACAAAAGGAATATACCTTCTTTTTTCCTCATAGATACATAAATATTACGTCATAACTAAATAAAATCTATTCAATGATAACTAGTTAATAGACGATAATACCCCTCCCCTCAAAAGGAATCATTAATTAACCGAACAGATTATACTAGCAACCGTAAGCTAAATTCCAGACTATTATAAAATACACATCTATTCTATGCATATTGAATAAAATTAGTTTAACTAACAATGAATTATAGAACAAACTGAACAAATGTGATTTAATAATAATAACACTTGCTTTAACGAATAAAATAAAAGTAAATTTTATCATAACTCACTTCATTCAATCGAAGATAAAAGGTTCTTGCATTAAATATTCATTTCGTGGATTATTTAAGGTTAGATACTAACACTGTTGGATGCCGGCCGGCTCAGTAGTCTAGAGGTTAAGTGTTTGCACGTGAGACCAAACGTTCTGAGTTCGAATCCCGCAGAGCGGGATCATGGATGAGCACTGTTGAGGAGTCCCATACTAAGATGAAATGGCCGTCCAGTGTCTCCAGGTCTTCGCTGGTGATCTACCACTAATGGATTTATGATCTCAATCAAATAACATTTTAATTCAGTTTGCCTGACATCTTAATTCATCTACAGTCCCATCAATAATGAATTATTTTTCCGGTAACTTACAATAAGTTTTTTTATCATAGATTTATATAAATAACAGCTTCACTCTCCAGTTTGAGGTATGTTTGATTAACGAGTTATAAGCCAGAACTAAATAACTGTCCAAAATTTCTTACTCTTCAGTAATTTCATTGAAATTATGAAGCGATCTCATTTAGAACACCATTGAAAATCTGGAACTACTGAACAATTGTAGTGAACGAGAACTCAAACAGGGACAATCGAATGTATTTCAACACAAAATTATAGAACGTCTTGTTAAATTCTGGTAACCATACAGTAAATCCTTGACTTGCAAAATGTCAATCAATTGTCTCAAACTTGACTGTTCCTTCTGCAAATTTCAATGAATCGTCCCAGACTTGATTGTTCTTTTGATTCTACATCAATCATTCTCTGTTCTCGTTCTCTTTTCTTCTATCTTCTTAACCTTCTTCTGCCAGATATTTCCCTCTCGATTGATGATGCATACTACTTATATCTGTCGACATCAGCAGCACACACCACATTACTATATGACTCTTCGTCAATGCGCATCCACGATCTCTCTCATAGGAACCGAAACCTAAACTTCCATTTTACCCCTAGAACACTGAGCCGGCATTCAAAGATGTTAATGTCTAACTTCAAACAATCCATGATATTGTGTGATCATTTTCCATAATCTTTGGTAGATAAATAACTCATATCTGACACGGTTTAGCTCCACTAATCACACCTTCTTCCTAGATTACCGATAACTTCCTCTTAAATTTAGTCATTAGTGATCACATGATAATGATCAGTATTAGGGTTGTGAAGATTAATGAATTCTATTAAAATTATGGACTTATCTAACTTAGATTGGTTAATGAACATTTTCAATATTTTTCTTCAACTGAGAACAGTTTGCAATGTACACTATCTGTTATCCGATTATTAACTATACTTGCACAAATTTTAAAAACAAATTTTTATAAACGTTCTTAATTTATATCAACGATGGATAGTGGAATCCGGGACGCGCGTTTAATCCTATCTCGGACTCGTCAGCCGGATGTACCTGCGCCTCAGAATTGATGTTTACTCTGGGACTCGAACCTAGTACCGTTCACTTTAAACGCCATCGTGTTATCCACTTAGCTACTGATTCCTGATAGCCACTTGGTTATTATTACTATTATTATTATTATTATTATTATTATTATTATTATTATTATTATTAGCTTTATTCAACATTATATTTTTGGTACAACATAGAATTCTCAGCATAAAGTATTTCAACAAGTTTCCTTTTCTTATACCTTGATCGATTGTGACGATAAATTTTGAATGATGACCAGTTAAATGTTAGAAGTTCGGTAATCCACATTTGATTACTGTTCATTTGTTTCAATGCATATTGCCAGCCACCATGATGTCGCTGATTGTACCTTTTTGTATCCCGTATAGCGAAAGGTTGTAAACTTTTCATAAACGCGCCTGAATAGGTTGTGAGCACAATAGACATAGTGATGTGCTAAAACAAACAATAAAACAGATAACTTGATGAAATATCTAGATCGGAGGAACAGGTAGCCCAGATATTCAAGCAGGCCGCCGGTTGTGTTTTTCCGATGGCGCAAAGTTTTAAATTCACTTAGTGTTATTTACTTGTATCTTCTCATTGTCTTAAATTCCACTGCTAGCCACTATCCACGTACTTCTTTTGTATGCATAGTTCTGGCTTAAGCTCATGTATAGTAAGAGCTTCAGTTAATTTTAAATGTTGGATACGAAAAAATCTAGGTAGATTTGTAAGAATCTTATATACAACATTAAAATCAAACTGTAGATCAATAGAATGATTACAGTTGTTTAAATGTTCAAATATAGAACTCTTAACTACTTTCCTTTTATCCTTGTAGAACTAAACTAAACTTGGACATGCTTCCATAACCGAGTTGAAAGTGAGTGTTGGCTATGGCTAATGTATCTTTCACCACAAGAGCAAGTAGTTTAATATCATTCTTTATATATATACACCTAAATTCCTTCTAAAAATAAGATTTATGTAAATAAATTAGCACATAACATGTTCAGTGTACAATAAATATAAATAAATTTCAGTCAGTAACACATAGAAATGTGAAACATATGGGAGTATTTTTGTGTTATTAAAGACAAGAGAGAGATAAATAAAAAGAAAATTAGAGTAGTTTGTAAACACATATACATACATACATACATACGTACATACATACATACATACATACATACATACATACATACATACATACATACACATAAGGCACAATAAATTAAGTGTATATTAATTAATAATGAAAACTTATCAACAGTTTACTTGAATTAAACAATCTGTTCACAACAGATATTACATAATCACATATAGTTTTATGATATTTACAAGAAAACCATGTGTATAATTTCTTAATTTGCTAATGTATCATAAGTGTTTTGTTGTGTGTGTATGTGTGTGAATGTGAGTGTGAGTGTGCGTGTGTGTGTATATTTGAGAAGTAAATTGGTAACAGAATCAAGATTACACTTTGTTTGTAAAGATTTATTGAAATGAAGAAATTCATTGATCAATCTCTACTTGGGTATGACTATCTTGAGTGGATTATTTCAATATTAGTATTTAGTTACAAGTTGTTTTTTATTTAATAATCGAATTTCACTGGTTGAAATCATTAGTTAATTGAAGCTATACCACCATGGAAGACCTGGAAGCACTGGACGGCCATTTCATCCCAGTATGGGACTCCTCAGCAGTGCGCATGCACGATCCCGCCTCCCGCGAGATTAAAGAGGTATTTCCTGGAGCTCTAGTGAGAAATAGTGACCAATGGTGTTCAACCGGGTCAGTTGTGAGAGTCCCATACTAGGACGAAATGGCCGTCCAGTGCTTTCAGGTTTTCCATGGTGGTCTAGCTTCAATTGACTCATGATTTCAACCAGTGAAATTTCTAAAAATCTCCACAAAACCCATTCTGATAATAATAATAATAATAATAATAATAATAATAATTGAATTCATGAAGTCAATTGGAGCTAGATCACCATGGAAAACCTTTCAATGGAATGAGCGGTCGTTTCATCCTAGTATGGGATTCATTAGCAATGCGTATTAAAGTGACATGATGGTTTGTCTGAAAATCGTACTAACTGTGTGTTTTTGTTTTGCCATTTCTTTACGGTATACTATAAATTATTCTGATAACTTTTTTACAATCAAATATTTACTTTATAAATAATTTACTTTTCTACCTTACTACTAACCATGTAAAACATATTTACATGAAGTTACATAACATGTTTATTGAATTGATATCGTCTTTGAATTGTGTCATCTACGTAAATCTAATTACCAAATGGATAATATGTTCTTGTTAAAATTACATTGTCTTAGCCAGATGGTTTAATCGAAAAGATTTAATTGTGTTTCTAGACAATATCACTGGTACAAACTTCATATAGAAATGAGTTACAAGAATTGCACTGCATATATATATTAACCATGAAATTGATTGGCCATTATGAATATTTGTCTTATCATTGGTTATATATATATTTATTTTGAGTTTACAGATAAGTCCGTTGGTATATTCGAATTGAGATTTTGTTACCCGTCGTAGATTTTTTGATGAAGAAGATATTTTGCATTCCCACGTACAGTCTTAAAGATTTGACAAGGAAAGCAGCCATCATTCAAGTACTAATCAAGAAACTTTGATCTAGAGAATTAATGAAATTAAAGTTTCATGAATATCTCTTGAGTGGTCGCTGCTTTCTTCGTCAAATCTTTGAGGCTGTACATGGATGTAAAATACCTTCTTCATCGAAATATCTATGACGTATCATGAAATTGTATTCAATATGTTCAGTTAAAAACTAGTCTTCACTTTTTGAACCTGATTTTTAATTTTATAGTCGTTACTTTTAGAGGAATTTTCATAGCCCACGTCTCTCTGAAGTTTATCTTGATAATATAGTATATACAAAGATAATGAAAACTTCACGATTAAACTACCCCCCCCCCACACACACACACTCAGAGAATGTGATTTCGTTTATATCACCCTTCTGAGTTACAAATTATCTCTACCTTAGATAAAATATAATTATCACTTTTAGACTAATTAAGTAGGAAAAATTCGATGTAAACAGTAAAATCGATCAATGTTTTCTAGATCCCTGTAAAACAAAGTAACGAAAACTTAAAAAAGCAAAGTTACATCAAACGAAAGAAACAATCACTCCTAGTTTAATGAACAATTCTGTATCATTTTATATTCAGACTTCTAATACCACACTTTGTCTTGATCGAATACATTCCAAGTTTATAATGCCGATCTTGATAAAAATGAGAAGCCGTGACCAGTGGAGCTAATCCGTGTCGAATAGAAACAGGTGTCTACTTCAATACAATGGAAGATGGTCGCGCAACTTCGTGCATTGATTGAGGTTAGACATTAACACCATTGGATGCCGGCCGGCTCAGTGATCTAGTGGTTAAGTGCTCGCGCGCGAGACTGAAGGCCCTGGGTTTGAATCTCGCGAGAGGAATCGTGGATGCGCACTGTTGAGGAGTCCCACAATAGGACGAAACGGCCGTACAATGCTTCCAGGTTTTCAATGGTGGTCGAATATCAATCGGTACATGATTTCAATCAAAAAATGATTGAGTTATGCAATGAAAATTTTAATGTTACTAAATTTAAATACAAGCTGCATAAATTACTATGAGTTTTAAGTTAATCAAATGATGTAACAATTTGTTAGTAACTAGTCATTATTATAATTTCAATTGAAATCGCTGCATAGATAACTGATTATTTTGTTATTTCTAAGACAAATAGACCAATATAATTAACTAACTTCCATTTTAAGCATCTAATTGGTATAATGACAAAAAGTAAACAAGATTTCTGGACTATATTTCAGCTTTTGATTCTATACCAAGGCAACGTTTAATTAACAAGTTAATCAGCGTCAACACTGACAGCTGGATAACCAACTGGTTATGTTCTTACCTCTCTGGAAGGGAACAGTACACTGTATTTGGAGGAAAGTGTTCAGAGTCTGTACTGTCTCATAAAGGTGTACCACAAGGAGCTGTTCTTTCACCCCTTCTTTTCTCATTTGTTCTGGATGATCTGCCATCTTCCACAGAAAACACTTTTGTGAAATATGCGGATGATCTCACTGTATGTATGCCTATCTCTTCCTTTTTACATCCTATAGAAATGAATGAGTTTTTGTCTCGTATTGATTGTTGGTCTGTTGGTAATGGTCTCATACTTAATCCGTTTAAATGTCAAGTTGTTAACTTTAGCATGAGACATGAACGGAATATAAACACCATTTTGAGACCCCATAATGCTTGTGCCATTGGAGACTTTGATAAACACAGTGTTGAAGGTCAAGTATCTTGGTGTTACTTTTTCCTCTGATCTCTCTTGGTCTTCTCACGTCTTATTGTTATCGAAGAAGGTTTTCCGTCTGACTTACTACATAAAGAGATTGTATACTCTTGGGATTACTCGCCATTTGCTCTTACAATTTGTCAATTCTTGCATATTACCTGTTATTCTTTACTGTTCTCCATTATTCTTCCCCGGGCTTTTGAGAAAAGACTTTGCTGTATTGTGGAGAGTGCTGAAGGCAGTTAGCAAGGTGTGTGGTAAAACTTTTGAGGTCATAATTAATACAGTTGTGGATAGACATCTAAAGTCATGGAAACTTCTGGCAGGTGTTATTTTATCAGATACTAACCATCCCCTTCACTCTTATCTTTCTCCTTGTATATCTTCTGGTAGAACGAGACGTAATTACATTAAAATCCATGCACGCAAGCAAAAGTATAAAAGTTCTATAATACCTTACCTAGCAAATATGCTTTGCGACGAACAGGTTGTTAGGGTTAACCTAGTCAATAACCTGCATTCTTAACATGTCTCTAATTTGAAAAGTTGTACAGTTTTTCGGGGTTTTTTTAAACCGTTTTTCCTTTTTTTGTCTTTGTTACTGGTTTTTTCGTGTAAGTAACTTGTTGAAATAACCTGTGCTGAGAATTTCTATATTGCACTAAATTATAATATTGAATAAAAAAACATTAAAGGACTTTTACAAAAGAAGGAAAATTTCTTTTTGACAATATGATTTACCCAAACTGTACAGTTATAGTAATAGTTTATTAACATATAAAAGAATTCATTCAAAAATGAAATGAGAATTACATCATTTCAGGTGTGAAATGAAAGTTCCGCCAAGATCGCGAAGTTGAAGGAAGATAATAGGATGAAACCAAATGCATGAACGATAATTGCCCACTTGATATATATAAGAATAGTGAAGTATAAATTAAGATTTTATTTATTTAAACACATAAACAATGGTACAAAGATGCACCAAATACATATGCGCCACATAAATCATTAAATTTGTGTCAGGGCTGGGATACTGCGCGGGTGCTCGAACCGAAATAGGTGGTTTTCTTAAAAGACAACACCCGGAGCATTCGACCTAAAGGTCTGAACCACAAGGCGGTGGAGCAACGTTAGGAGATGCAGTCACATGGTAGCCGGGGACCAATAATAGGTTCATATACCATTCGTTTTCTCAAGAGCCCGTATGTATCATTAGTTTGGAATCAAGGTTTTCCAACTTCCCTGGGTGTATCCTCCATATCCACCAACCCGATTAAAACATCAAGCATTCGTTTATCGTCCTCTCAACTTCGTAAATAGCACTCCTGGTGCGAGAAAGTAGTGAATACGACTTCCTTGACAGTTACTGTGTACGCTTTGTTATGTGAGAGTATTTCGAGAGGTAGAGGTGACTTTTCCAACCCTCAGCCGTACCAAGACCGTATCAGTTATTTGAAATATATTCGCCTAGCCTTTGAGAATAATGACTGAATTAGGCCTCACTTTGTATTTAGCGTAACTCAAGCATGAAAATTTATATGTTGTCCATTCCAGTTGGACTTACCATATACTAACCTTCTTAATGCACTATCTAATCTTCTGTTTATTAGAACTCCACAGAGATGGAATTCCGAATTCAAATCTGATTTTAATGTAAATTTAATTGACTAATAACAACTAATGAATTTCTTCAGAATGATAAATAAAAACTTTGATAAATAAAACTATTTCCTTTCATAAATATAGACTACCTTTATCAGAGAAAACGTATTTAAAGCCAACAGATTCTTATTGTATAACTATTCAGTAACTAGATTATGTATAACTAAACTCATCTTGTTACAAGCTTTATTTCAACCCATAGACTAGTATTATAACGATTTATTCTTCTTGATTTCTGCCCAGTCTATGAATTACAGTCTTCCACATTCATAGCTACTTTTGACTAGATAGTAAATAGTAAATAGGTAAATATCAACCTAAGATCAATAGTTACTACAAAGAAATTAGAACAATTATTAATTTCGATAACTTCATCTCATTACGCTGATAATCTATGGCAACTGGGATCAATGTTATTTATGATCAATTAACTAACTGATGTAACACATGTCCCAATCAACTTGAGTAATGATATTTAGTAACAACTTACGCCTGTTACTCCTCGTGGAGGAGCACAGGCCACCCACAAGCACTCTCCACCAAACCCTGACCTAGGCAATCCTTTCCAGCTCTTTCCAGTTGTTATTCATTCTTTTCATATCTGCTTCTATTTCCCGACGTAATGTGTTCTTTGACCTTGCTCTCTTCCGTTTCCCTTCAGGATCCCAAGTTAGGGCTTGCCTCGTGATGCAGTTTGATGATTCTCGTAATATATGTCCTATCCATTTCCATCATCTTTTTCTAATTTTCTTCTCCAGCTGAAAGCCCATTTTTTCTCTCCCATAGAAGGCTGTTACTGATGATATGTAGTCAATGGATGTTGAGTATTTTATGTAGCCAACTATTTATAAGTACTTGTACCTTCTTGATGATGACTTCATTAGTTCTTCATGTTTCAGCTTCATAAAGTAGGATTGTCTTGACGTTTATAACAACATTCGAATGTATATTATCTACACAATACTAATCAATTCTATTTCAGTCATCTTATAACAAATATATGTATAATAATTTATGTATCCTATTAAATGATAGTTCCTTAATAAATTATTAGTTGTTCATGCTAACCTATGAATGATGATCAATCTTATTATAATGAAATCATTCATTTGTAATGACAGAATTATACAGAACATTAGCTTGTTTGTTTATTTGTTTTCCCTAATGAGATATACTCATATTATATTTTTAATTAAATTCATTTTGTAGTCAACTAAGCAAATAATAGGCAATACTGAATAGGGATTCATTGAATATTTGTAAACGTTTATCCCTAAAACCAAACAAACAAAACGGCAACAACAACAACAGCACTTCATTTCTAGGTATTTAATTTAGTGTTTTAATCTCTTCATGCTTAATAAAGCGTATATATATAAATGTATATATACCAGTAAGAATGATTAATGTTTAATTAGGCCAAATCTTTAATTATACTACTAATGGATGTAATTATAGTTAATTAAATTACTTTACAATATCATTCCATTTTTTCATATTTGGTTGTTTCACCGAAAAACAGAAAGAAGTAAAGAGAAAAAATAGAAAAGATTAGTAAAAAGAAAAAGAAAAGAAAAGGAGAAAAAAGTTGGGTAGAATATTAAACCTACAATAGATGATGACTAATAATATTGTTCTTAATATGAACAGAAAAAAAAAACAAAAACAAAACTGTTCTACTTTTTAGATTCTACAATTTAAAACATTAAATTAATTGCGTTTTTGATAGTTTACATAATAAACTAAATGTGGTTTAACAAATATTAAAAACTAGTAAGTTTTGAATAGTTATTTCGTTCTAGTAGAGAACTCTTCAGTTGTATAGATGCCCAACCCTACCAGGATTCGAATTTAGAATTTTGTGGCTTTATGGCGAGCACCTAACCTTTAGACGTCTTATTCATTCAGTTCTTCTGATATTTAATGGTTAATTGTATTCGATAGGAAACCTTAGTATATTTTAACTTAGTACTGGTTAGCAAAGTGTATTCATATACTTGAAGAAAGTATTTCTCCCTGTGGAAATGGGAATTATATCACACTATATAAGAGTTAAAGATTTTACCAATAAGCGATCCAAGGTAAATCAATCACAAGATCAGAGATCAACAGAGAAAACCATTCGACATAAATGTAATAGAAAATAGTGCTATCAAAATATACGAAACCTACCAATCATAAATGAGTCAATCCAAACAATTTGATATAACATTCATTAAACAACTGAACAGTTCATTTCTACAAAGAGGTATCAGCTAATGATATGAAAACTCCAGAATTCAACCAACTAGTTCAGAGAACAGGTCATCAGAATCACTTTCTTTTGATGAAATATATTAGTACATTGAAGACATTTCATTATAGGTCAAATTAATTATCATTCTATAATCTATCCTAAATCAACGGATATGTTTAGCCATACGGATGGAACAAACCATAAACTCTTTCAAAAGAGACATACTTCTGTGGTGTGTGCCACTTGTATCGACATGGATAGTATGTAACGAAGATCGAGAAGGAAAGGACGGGAACAGAAAGCAATTCGTATGAAAATGCAAGAACAATGAAGTCTGAGACGATTGAATGATATTTGCAAAAGGAACAGTCAAGTTTGATACAATTGATTAACATTTTTTCAAATGAAGTATTTACTGTATGGTTCTCACATTTTAGTAAGGTGTTCTCATTTTGCATTCAAATAAATTCTATTTCCCCCACTTGTGTTCTTGTTCACTGCACTTCTTTAAAGTAACAAACTGTTTTATTTATTTATTCATTCTAATTCAGATAGAAATATAAATTGAAATGATGAGTCAACTGAAGCTAGACCACCATGGAAAACCTGGAAGCACTGGATGGCCGTTTCGTCCTAGTATGGGACTCCTCAGCAGTGAGCATCCACGATCCCGCCCCCCGCGAAATTCAAACACAGGATCTATCAGTGGATGCGCACTGCTGAGGAGTCCCATACTAGGATGAAATGGCCGTCTAGTGCTTCCAGGTTTTGCATGGTGGTCTAGCTTCAATTGACTCATGATTTCAACCACTGAAATTACCAAGATCTCCACAAAACCCCTTCTGATAGAAATAAAAGTGAAAAAATAAACTGGCTAAACATCATGGTAACCAATGATTAGAACAAATAAAATTGTCATTCTTATTTCTTTCCCCCAAATTGTCTTTATGCTCATTCAAAAGTGATTGTCTTCCTTCATTCAATTATGTACATTAATTTATTTTATTGATTGTCTATTGCATAATCAAAATAGATTGACAGTTAATAAGCATTTTTTTACACTTTTAGTATGGTCTATATAATGAAAACAATATGACATTAGGAATTTGTGGGATAGATTACTGACGTGTTTATTTCCTCTATTTTTTTCCCAATTTTATTTATATCCTTCTCAAGGCCGACCAGCATCTGATTGGCTGAAATATTTCAACCAATTCATTATCTCAACTGTAGATCATTCATTGAATAAAGATCTAATCGTTTAAAAAATGAAAGACCCGCTTAAGATTTAAACTATCCACATTACACGCTGTTTATATCTATATTTGAAAGTGATTTCAACTTTAAATCATTATTGAAGATGGTGTAGTGTCGGTTATCATGTTAGGCCCATATACTTTGTTCTGACTTTCGGACAGGCCAATCTACTCATTCTACTTGAGTCATATTTTGACCTTGTTAATTATTCGTCGTTTCGCTTCTCTCTATTCCATTCCCTTCTCCGATATTTTGTCTGGATCAAATATGGCATGAAATAAGGAGTTGACTAGAAATATCTTAACTGTGTTATCTACCCTCGATTCTTACGTGTTCAGCTTCATGAAAAGCTACGTGTTATATCCCAACAATAATAATGAATGGTATCTGTTGGGATATATTTATGAACCAATACTTCTACATATATTCTTATTAAACAATGATTAAATAACTAAGCTATGCATACATGTACTCCTCTTATTATAAGCTCTTAATTGACCTATTGGTTACTTTTATATGACTTACTATTCTGAAGTTATTCTCAATCTATTAGTCACAGTTTCTCGTAATCACAGCTGCTTTTGGTTTGATCTCGTACAAATGTTACTTCCCATTTTATGGTGTGTTGTAGTCTGAATTTTGCTTGTTTGAAGTATATGATTCATGTCGAGGAGGCTCAGATTGGCGTTTTGGACTTAACAGGCAAAGATAGCAGGAAAAATGAACAATCGGAACTCTTGGCTGCTCATACTGGTGCATGTGTCATTAGTTTGGTCATATAAGTCAGCGTATCTAAATATATCAGTCGTATTCCGCAATCTACGGTTGACATCAATAACTATCCACTTAAAATGAATTTCAAGTAACAACAGCTGTAATATTAATACAGTTGAGAAACAGGTAAGTAACCATTTCTAGCAAGCTGATAAAGTTACGGTTACTCATAAGTAGTATAATACAGATAAAAGAAAAATAAGACTAATGGAAAAAATATGGAATAATTAAAAAAAGATTTTTTTTATTTAGAGTACGATCACATTGTAATAATATCTACGGTCTAATCAAGTTTACAACTTCAGACATGATTGACCAATCATGATCATACTTACACGTAATTGGTTCATTAAATTGACCAATCAAATAAAAGATAGAAATTCAGCTGACTTAGATTTTCTTGTTTTCAGTGATTGCAATATGTAATAAATAAACAATTAGTTAAAAAAATGTCACCAATATTTTATATTTTAAATATTTATTTACTTCAAAATGTTTCATTTACTACTTGTAATACTCTTACTTATAAATTAAATCAAGAAAATTTAAATTTATCTTCATTTGAACATTTAATGATTACAGGTGAATCATTAATGGAGATACATAATGATATTTATCAAATGAAAACTACATCAAATAAACTTAATATAAAAACATATGAATTAAAACCAGATGAAGAAATATTATATACAGATATACCACAATATATTATACAACCTCCATCAATATTATATACATCTAAATGGCAACCAGCAATAGTACATTGTGTTGCAGAACCTGTTATATTATTATATATAGTTTGTGTTACTAATCCAATTCATTCAAATGCACGTTATGAATATAATAAAGAATATATTGAATTATTAATGAATCAAACATTTAAACAATATAGTAATTTGTTAAATTTAAAATTATCAAGAAATTTTAATATTAATATATCAAATAAACAAAATCGTAAAACAAGTATACGTTTAATTGATGAAAATACAGTCGAAGAATGGTTTGGTGATTATTGGTGTCAATGTGAAGCATGGAATAATATTTTAAAATTAGGTGAACCACGTGTAAAAATTAGTAATCAAACACATATACGTATTGCATGTAAGTTATATTGATTTGTTGTTGTTGTTATTGTTGTTAAGATAATCACTTACTAACAGCTTTAGAAGATAACTGTGAATTGAAGCTAGATAGGTAAATTGTTGAGTCCAAATTCAATGGTTGAAAGTTTAAGTGGTTCATATGAGATCAAAAGGTATTGGGTTGGATCTCCTGTGATATTGCAAGTGTGTATTGTTGATTAGTCTCAAACTAGAATGAAACAACTATTTAGTGCTCTTTAGTGTTTGTCTAAATAAGGTTAGTTCGTTATTCAAACTATACAGTTAGTATAATGTAGCTAAAAAAGGTACTAGGTAATAATCAAATCTATAAAATGTATTATTCGTAAATCATTATCTAATCGTAAATTTTATCAAATTTCTATTTTGTAGTAAACTGTTTCATTAGTATTTTCTATGTAACTCCAATGATAATTGAAATCATAGTGAATAATCTATAGTGTGAACAGTTTTTAGGGATCGACGATTAGAATAAGTAATCTGTTCCAACTGTTGAGACACTTTCTAACATTAGTGGAAAAAAAACGATATTTAAGATTTTATACAAACTTTCTTTCAGGAAAATTATTAGTATTCCAACAGGATTTCACTTGCTAAGTTTATTACTTTGAATATTCTTAATTTTAAACTAAGCTTATTTTCCAGTCTCTTCATCTCCTGAAGTCCCCTGTTGTTTTAACCTGTGATCCTTATGTTGATATTTTGTACGTTTGAGCTATTTTTGAAACCGAGAGATCGAAAGTCATGCACGACAAGCTTTTATTTTCATCTCGTTTTAATAAGTTACAGTTTTAAAGTATCGAGATCAATATTAACTATCATAGTGTGGTATGTGCTAGAGATATCGATAGATATAAGTATCATCAGTCGAAAGTTAAATGCCTAGTAGCAAAAATTTAAGATTGAAGAAAAGAGAATGAGATCAGTGAATGATTAAATGTGGAAACGAAGGAACAACGAAGTCTGAGACTGATATTTTGCTAATGAATTATTTACAGTATGGTTCTCAGATTTTACTAAGAGATTCTGTAATTTTGTGTCCAAACTCGTTTGGTTGCCCCCACTTGTGTTCTCGTTCACTACAATAGAACGATCTTATCTAGTTTGAAATGAGTAATACTTACCAAACTAGTTCCACATGGGCTACGTTTTTGAAGCTATTATTCTCTGTGTGCTATAAGTTGACTGAAGCTGAAATTCTAAATATTTAATGCTACTGAGTTATGTCATTGGTGCTGTTGTGTGTGTAAATTGCTGAAAAATAAAAATTTGGGATGACATAGATGTCCATTTCTCTTTGATTTTCACTGATTTCCTATGTAGACTGATTCATCATTTGTAAGCATTGTCATATTTTCTAGTTTTTAATAATGTTCATAATCTATGGATCAGGTAGCAGTACAAACATACATGTAAGTGATTTTAAAAGGATGATTCAAATTATAAAAAGAGATCAACAGCTCCTTCAAAATCTCAAAAATACCTTGTTGATAAATAGTAAGTAGTATGAAACTCAAACCTAGGAAATTCTAACCATTAACTAACATTTAACATTAACAGTATAGGGTTGTGGAGATTGTCAAGTTCTTGATTGAGATCATGAATCGATTGATGTAAGGCCACCATTGAAAACCTGGAAGCACGCACGCGAACCCTTAACCTCTAGACCACTCAGTCACCATCTAACGGCGTTAATGTTTGATTTTGACCAGTCGCATGAAGTTGTGCGACCATCTTCGATTGTCTGAAATATCTACCTTGCGCGCGAGATTGAAGGTCCTGGGTTCTAATCTCGGGAGCGGGATCGTGGATGAGCACTGCTGAGGAGTCCCATACTAGAATGGAATGGCCATACAATGCTTCCAGGTTTTCAATGGTGGTCTAACATCAATCGAATCATGATCTTAATCAAAAAATTTAAAGTTAAAATATGTTGATTAGATGAACACCTAACCGATACATTTTTATATCTTGTAAATCAATGAATTGTTAATACAAAAGATATCATTCATCCTTTTTATATCATCAAGAAAGTAATCAGATGTTAAAACTTGTTATAATTAATAATGTTTAATAGTTGAATTCATGAGTCGATGTGAACAAGACCACCACTGAAAACCTGGAAGCATTGAATTTCCGTTTTGTCTTAGTATGAGACTCCTCAGCAGTTTTTAAATATAAACCTTTCAAATTAAATGGAACAATTCCTAAACATGTAAGCAATTGAATGTTATATAAGTGAAGTCCAAATGTAATATTTAGTCTTGACGATTTTTTTTTAAATTATAATGCTCAGTTAGACTTATTACAAACTGAAATTGTACACATCACTCTTTATATCTTTCTGATATACTTCCTTGACTTGATGCTTAATGAAATCTTTCAATTAATATGAATTATCCTTAAATGTATTTAACAGTTGCCCATTGCCCATTTTTCTGTTTGTTTTTGAAATGAGGTTAAAAACGTCATATTTTTACACTGCTTATCTTTTTCTATCTGGCAATAAACTAATGATAAATCTATAAACTAGACAACTGTAATAGTAAGTTAAAAGTGTACATATGTGCATGTGCATATACATATATGTGCGTGTGTGTGTGTGTACATATATATATACATATACCACTTTTATGTACTGTTTGACATTTATTGGCGCCAAAATGACAATTTACTTAAAAGTAAGATAGAATGACGAAGAGTAACAGATGATAATGAAACCAATAATATTTCTTTTGTGTGTTGTTGCTTCTGTTGTTCTCTTCTTAGTTTTGATCTTTTGTTGTCTAGACACCCACACACACACAATCACATACATTCATGTATGTATACATACACGTACAAGTACAACACATAATGATAATGATAATAATAATAATAATCTGAATCCATGCATTCCATTTTGGTAATAAAGATATATCATTCATATTATAGTTACCTTAGTTAAATGTTTATGTGCTTGTGTACATATTGTGTGTATATAAGTCTTAGTGTACGATTAATGATCATGATTCCTTTTGTATTGTTCATTTACTTTATTAACAGCTGACCTTGTGTTAAAATCAAATAGTAAAATCACACTACACCTCAATTACAATGTCCATATTATAAATTTAAGTAATTTAGGATACATTAACTAGAGTCCCCTTCATTTGTAGCATTACACTTGTTCAGTATCATTTTCTATGATTTAAAACATTCCTAAAGATTCTCATAAATCATACTCCACAAATATGTCGTTGTTTTAAGTTTTTTTTTATTTCCCAATTCTAAATGTTTGGCTAAATTCGTACCTACAGAAGATCTACTTAATTTTAGTTCATTACCTAGACAATGAATAAACAATTAAAAAGTACAACGGACCGTACATGTTTGATGTTTTATTGACCGAAGTAGTATCTATTCTAGAGGTTTTATTATTTATCTATCTGCCGATATCATCAGGTTCTATATTGGTTCACAATAAATTTGATATTTGAAAAATTCGTAAACATTTGTATGAATATCGATCATTGATAATTGATCGGTAGCTGGTATTATGTCGTTTAGTTTTGAGCACTGATCATAGTTTATGGACCAAGTTGCACTGTAACCACCACACTGTCAGATTCAGATTTTTGTAGTAAGAACGGAAGGCCTACAGCCTATGTTATTCCTTTTCTAGTATGCTTCTGTGAGTGTCCAGTCTTCTCTTGAATAAGTCAATCGAAGGTGCGGACACCACTGCTTCGAGTAAAAGGTTCCAAGTATTGATGACTCAGTGTGAAAATGCGTATGCCACGGGTATTTTGTTCGTTCTTGGGTTTTCTATTCTCCTGCTATGTCCTCTGAGATGTCCCGATATAGTGGGAAGAAAAAGAGAGAATATGTTGGGTTCAAAATCATTTCTTAGTATTCTAAAGATCAAAATTAGATCTCCCCTTAATCTGCGATAGTACAGAGTAAAGAGGTCCGGCTTTTCCAACCGCTCTTTGTATAGTAAACCCCGGAGTTCTAGAATTGTACGGGTAGCTGCCCTCCGTACTTTTTCCAGAATATCCGAGTCAACTTTTAAACAGGGGCTTGCAGCCTGAACGCAGTTCCCAAGCATAGTTCTCGCCAAGATTGTGTATACTGTAGTGAACATGGTAGTATCTAACTTAGTGAACGTCCGTCACTCAACGTTGCAATTCATTTCTTGTTTTTATTGTCGGCTTTGAACATCATATGTCAGTTGTAACCCGTCAGTAAAAAAGTATCTGAAACTTTAAAACAGATAAAACTTTTAGAAGGATATAAGCTCACATCATCAAGTTTCATAACTACAAGGTGACGACTCAACTATTCTACCAATTTTCATGATCATATGTATGAAGTAAGAGTTTGGGAAAAGGGACTTTAATGTTTGATTCTATTTCATCTTGTGTTATATTGGCATCTGGACGAAAATCAATTATTTTCAGTTTTTTAAATCCTATATTAAATAAATGTAAATTACTTCTTCAATCGCCAACAAAACACTCAAAATTTTATTTTAAGGGCTTTATAATAGTAATGATAATAATACCCCATATTCTAGTACATCCTTGTAAATTCCACTTTGAGTGAGATCTATTACTCAAGAGCAAAAGATACCACTTGGTTTACTTTAACTGTACCCACTAACCAGTAAACCATTGCTGGTCGGTTAGTTAGTCAACCATACTTCAACGTAGGACCTGACACAAATATGCAACGACTCAAGATGTCACATCAAATCAGCACGTCGAGATGAATTTAATGTGGTGAGTAGCAAAGGAATCAAAATAACTGTGACATTAATGATTTCAAAATATTATGAAACATAGAAAACGATATTTTCAAGGGAGAAATCCAACAGCATAATAAAATGTGTGTAATTTAATATTATTCGTTTGAACCTTCCCATTGATGTTAAGGACTGCATTGATCTGCTAGTCACCATTCATCTATGCTTATAATACTTGTGAAGTAAAGCTATGTCGAGGCATTGCGCACAGGATTTACATATGCCAATAAGAGACTGATCAATTGCAGTTCTAAACATCAATGGAAAGATTCAAGTATACAATACAATGTGAATTTAAACTTCACCCTATTGCACAAACAAGTAGATATGAGGACTCAGTAGTTAAATGAATAACTCGATGGCGTTTGAGTCTCTGGGTTCGAGTCCCAGAGTGGACGTCAACTCCGCGATGAAGGTACATTCAGCTGACGGGTGCTAAATAGGACGAAACGCGCGTCTTGAATTCCGCTGTTAGCCACCATCCATCTATGACATATTTGATTATGCTAAAATAAGCTAAGAGTACTGCGAAAGTAAAAAGTACCCAATTGTTTAAAAAAATTTCGGAATAAATTTAAACTTGAGTTTTAAATGAGCACCGGATACTATTGCAAATAGATTAGGTTAAAAATTTAAGGTAATGAATTTGAAATCTACTTTCAAAATATGAAATGTTTGAGACAAGGACTAACGGTCTTGAGTCCTGTCTAGTATGACAGTATGTGTGCACTCACGAAGAGCCACAAACTTGGGCTAAACAACTGTTCAGCGCTCTATGCTTCTCAATAATTCTTCTGCTGAGTACCAGTTGTTAAAGAAAATCAGTCACTTTTAAATGTTGAGTGATTAGAGGTAATTTAACAAACAATCTGGATCTAGATTTCGTTTTAGTTGATACTCATTAAAAAGGTGCGTCGGTAATTCTGAGGGAATTGACACTTACAATGTGGGTGAAACCCGCATCATCTAGTATCAGTGAGAATGTTAACAATGATGTGTTTGGAAAAGCAATTGACATCTTGTTGGACTGACATATTTACACTTAAAGGTCATAGTGGAGAAACCGTTGTCGTCTTTATTTAGTCTTTCTTATAAATAAAACTATATCAATCAGGATGTATATGTTTGACACAATTAATGGACATTTCTTTCTAAATGATACTAAAAATTCAAATTGACTGAAAAGGATAGAATTTGATTATTAATCCCGAACTGTGAAATGTCGGTTTATGATATACAACTGAAGAACTTGATAGGAACAAATTATGTTTACATGATGAATCAACTTTACTAAGTTGGTTATGCTTTCTTAATATTCAGGAGTTAAGGTTAGATTGATAGCTAAAGGTTAGAACTTATAAATATTAATTTAACTCTATAGAGTAAGTTTATATATACACTAATCCTTTTGATGGAGTTTTGTTCTCTGAGCTGGATGGTTTGGTCGACCAAAATCGATCGATCAAAATCATCCACCTGAGCTACAAATCTCCACACTAATCCTTAATCCCAACTCCTATTAAAACCGTAACTCAATTTTTTTTACCCTAAATGAAATTTTTTAACTTTAGTCCTAATACTATTTGTTTCAACTCGTTCACAATCATTTCATCACCGAATTCACAAATGATTGCTTTCCTCAAAAACGAATGTACTATAAATACCAAGTAATTTTTTTCACAGAAATTACCGATTATATAATCGGTTGCCAAAATCTTGATTTAGTACTGGTTGATGAACAACACTCAAGATTGAGATTTCCTTGTCGATCCGGCATGATATTTAAACTTAATAGCTTTTCATTCTATATAAAATTATCAGAATGAGGATTTGTGGATAATGTAGTAACTTTAATAGTTGAATTCATGAGTCAATCTAAATTCAATGGTCTAGAGGTTAGGAGTCTGTGGGGGAGACCGAAGATCCCAGGTTCTAGTCTTATGTACGTGATCTCAGATGCGCGCTGATGAGAAGTTCCATACTAAAACGAAACGACTGTCCCGTTCTTCCAGGATTTCGGCGATGGTCCAGCTTACATCAAATCTAATAAAATACACTTTTTATCCTTATTACATACGTATACTGATATTAGTAAAAAAGAATACTCTTAAATGTACGTTGATGTTATGTAATTCAATCTCTATTAATGTATGTCTACTTAGTTTTTGTAGATAGATAGATAGATAGATAGATGTGTGGATAGATAGATAGATGTGTGATAGATAGATAGATAGATAGATAGATAGATAGATAGATGTGTGGGTAGATAGATAGATAGATGCGTGGATAGATAGATAGATAGATAGATAGATAGATAGATGTGTGGATAGATAGATAGATAGACAGATAGATAGATGTGTGGATAGATAGATAGATAGATAGATAGATGTGTGGATAGATAGATAGATAGATAGATAGATAGATGTGTGGATAGATAGATAGATAGATAGATAGATAGATAGATAGATAGATAGATAGATAGATAAATGTTTAGATAGATATACAAGGTAATCAACGTGATAAATGATAATAGGAAACTATTTATAGACAAATATTATTACTGTATTTTTATGTATATGGCGATTTAGATTAGTTTTGTAAAACAATCATATTCACTAAAATCCAAGTAACATTGAAATACATTCACTCACATTTCTTTCTTTGTTTATAAATTGTTATTCAATCTATATACTACTGAATTGTTTTCTCTTTGAATAATTCATAAAATAATTCTTCTTTTTTGATTTTCTCTCTAGTGGCTTTTCTGTTTTTTTTTCTTTTTATGAAAACAAATTGTAACCACGAAAATTATCTAAAGATAATTTTCACCGTAAACTGATATATCAGTTTGATGATTTTATTGTTGGACACTTTTTAAATGTATGAAAGTATGAGCCTATTTAGTGATCCAAATAAACAGTTCAAGTTACCATAGTGATTAGATGATAATTTCAGGCTGCAAAGTTTAAGCTTAATGTTATTCAAAAACCTTAGAGCTTAATTACTTACTTAAGCCTGTTACTCCCAATGGAACATAGGCCGCCGACCACCATTCTACAACCAACTCTGTCCTGAGCCTTCCTTTCTAGTTCTATCCAACTGTTGTTTATTCTTCTCATGCCTGTCTCCATTTCTCGACGTAATGTATCCTTTAGTCTTACTTTTCTCCTTTGTCCTTGAGGGTTCCAGGTGAAGGCTTGTCTTGTGACGCAGTTGGGTGCTTTCCTCAATGTGTGTCCTATCCACTTCCAGTGCTTCTTCCTGATTTCTTCCTCCGTTGGGATCTGGTATCTTCTCTCCCTCAGTAGATTGCTGCTGATAGTGTCTGACCAACGGATCTGAAGTATTTTGTGTAGACAACTGTTAATAAACACTTGTATCTTCTGGATGATGGGTTTCGTAGTTCTCCAAGTTTTCGTCCCATACAGTACGACTGTCTTGAAAAACCTTAGAGCGGTTTTCTCTATTTCTATTGACTATTCTCTATACCATACTTATACTCGAAAATGAATTCTTTTTAGTTTTCATTATATAAAATGAGCAACAGAAATTCATTTGTTTAGTGTTTTGAATGTTTTACATAACATGTGGATCAATCAATTCTTTCAAATGAATAAAAAACTTCACCCCAGTGTACAAGCAAGTGGCTATTAGGACTCAGTAGTAAATAACTCGTGACGTTTGAGTCCCTGGGTTCGAGTCCCAGAGTGAACGTCAATTCCGAGACGCAGACACATTCAGTAGACGAGTCCTAAATAGGACAAAACACGCTTCCTGAATTCCACTGCCATCCACTATCCATCTTTGCTTATTATGTTTACTTTGTTTATAGTAAATTCGTAAAGAACTTATGTTTTTTATTAGTAGTCCACTGAATAATCGGAGAATCGGTAAAGAATAAATACTAAAATAGATGATGATTTGCAGTCATGATTTCTTCATATTAACGTCTGATAACTATATCTCATAACTAAAACTCTTTGGCCGACTTATTAATAAATATTTTGTAGCCAATAATACATTTTCTACAAAAGTATTAACACCTATGAAAGGATCCAGAAGGAAATCTTTAGAATAAATATCTTTCTGAACTTAAGTAAATAAGTAAGGTAATATGACGAAAGTTCTCCAATAAGCTTTAAAATTCAATAAAACTTTTGAATCAGAGGTTCCTTCGTCAATTAAGATAGACTTACTTTTACCTTCGCATTCCGTACAATCACTTCCTATTTGACTAAATCCACAGATCAGTTATTTGTATCAGCCTTTAAGAACTGTCCTAATTCTAATTTGATGCATAGGAGGCATCCGGGTAGCCATACATTAAAAACGATATTTATTATGTCTCGAGACTCCAAACAATATTTCGTGCTCAATTCATCAGTCACAATTCAAATTATGATTTCTATCTTGCGTCTAATGTTCTGTCTATAGCCTAGTGCCCTAAACTTGACCACTAATACGTTCTGACCGGCACTATTAGCCATGAGGAACACTCGTGTTATCTCGCCTACACGCAAGTCTTCCTTTAACCCGAACTTTGAGTCATAAGAGAGATCAGCAGCCAACTTTCTATACATCAACCACAGTCTATCTTAAACACTCATTAGCTTATGTATACAAATCTTTCAAACTGTACAATACACTAAATAAAAAATCATGCTTTAAACACAGCTATGCCGTAAGTGGAAGAGTGAGTACACAGTACTGAATTAATTAGTAATTATCAAGTAACGCTAAAACGCATGGTGATAACCAGTAACTCCATTGAAAGCTTACAATAAGGTGAATATCAAAAAGGCAACAGTGCAGTTACCTATTAATCATATAATATAAATATAATTAATGTAGAGATAGTTTGTGAAAATCCTAGCCCTGTATTAAGATGAAATAGATGTCTGTTTCTTCTTGGCTTTTAATAGTTGTCTAATTAAGATCGATTTGTGACGTAAACTATGAAAAAATGCTGTTTAACTCTTAAGGAATTTTCTACTGACTTACAGTTAGAAATACACAAATGCACTAAATTCTCAATAGACCAGCGTCAACATTAGAGTTAGTATTCATTAACCAAGTTTAACTTCTAATTTGAAAATAATAAATATCACGTTCATGAACTATTGTGGCTTAGAAACTAATTGATAGTTAATTAAACTCTGACCCGAATAACTGTTAGCCAAATCATTGTGAAGGTGATCATGCCTATGAAAAAAAACTTAGACTTATATGTTAACAATCTAGAAATTTAGGAAAGACAATGTAAACTTTTGGGCATGTTAGTATTATGGTAATGATAGTTTGCATAAGCGAGGGTTACATCGATCCTGATGAAACCAAACAAGATGATGATGATGATGATGATGATGATGATGATGATGATGATGATGATGATGATGATGATGATGATGATGATGATGATGATGATGATGATGATGATGATGATGATGATGATGATGATGATGATGATGATGATGATGATGATGATGATGATGATGATGATGATGATGATGATGATGATGATGATGATGATGATGATGATGATGATGATGATGATGATGATGATGATGATGATGATGATGATGATGATGATGATGATGATGATGATGATGATGATGATGATGATGATGATGATGATGATGATGATGATGATGATGATGATGATGATGATGATGATGATGATGATGATGATGATGATGATGATGATGATGATGATGATGATGATGATGATGATGATGATGATGATGATGATGATGATGATGATGATGATGATGATGATGATGATGATGATGATGATGATGATGATGATGATGATGATGATGATGATGATGATGATGATGATGATGATGATGATGATGATGATGATGATGATGATGATGATGATGATGATGATGATGATGATAGCTAAGTGTCTCCCAACATATTTGAGGATTCAATCTGTAGTTATTCCTTCAAAATGGGTATATTATATAATGATTATACGATTTGCAAATCAATGTAACGATAATAAACTTAGTAGTTTAACACTTGGTTTTCACCTGCTTTTCATCATACCTAATCACTAACTACCTTCATTGGTTGTATTATAATTTGCAACAAAACATCGTGTAAATCTGTTTTCATTGTCATGGAACTTAAAATCGAACAACTGAATTTATTCTTAACTGTTAAGATTAAAACTAATACCATTGGAATCCGATCAGTAGGAATTGAGGCAGATGTTGCCAATAGCACTGATTGTGCAACTAATTACAGTTAGAGATATGCTATTGGCTTCTTTTAAATCTGATACCAGATTTCTAGCGGTTCCTTAGCCCCCCCCCCCAGGAATCTTCGATAATTGAACTCTTTGTGGAAAACAAAGGACGAGAAGTAATAAGGGAAACGTTAACTCAAAGGTTACGGAGAATAGATATTTATGGGCTTGTGTAATTCTAACGTTATGAAAGCTTCTAGAAACATGCTAAACTCAGTAACAAAGTAGTTAATTATTCAATCAGGTCACGACACATGATCCATTGTTTTACTAGAACTCTCTGAGACCTTTCTAAAATACTGTTCAAAGTATTTTCGGCCCTTTCCCAGATTACTGAGAAATTCCAACTGTTAACGGCTCAGTGGTTTAGAAGTAATGCGTTCTCCACGATATTTAAAGATCCTTAGTTCAAATCCTGAAACGATCGTCAGTATGTGCTACTGATGAATTTGAAATCAGGACAAAACTACCGTCCAGTACTTCATAATCTTCAGAGATTGTCTATCTGAAGTCAGTTCCTGATATCAGATACTTTTAGGAGTTACCATACAAAAAAATAAAATATTTGGTTCAGGAATAAATTTTCCTACAATAATTGTAACAAACTTTAAGGATTGTTAAATCTCAGAATAAAATATGTTTAAAAGAGATCAAATGTAACGTCACATATTGACTGAATGTAGCTTTTATTCATTTGACTTTTGTGTTAATCCACTGACTGTGCAAATTCATCGATTCATGATCATAATCAGAAAAAAACCCAGCTGAACAATCTGTCATATCGCATATTATTTGTACTAACTTCATGTGACATCTATTCAATGAGATCATTTCTTTAATTAGTAGCCACTGACTATAACCTATACATGATTGAATGAATTCTAATGTTAGTTAGTCTTCTCGTTGATTCCTACTAAATAAATATATTTCTTCTAAAGTTTATGTTTTATAGTAACAGAGGTTAAAAAAATAATTGGGCTGTAGTAGCGTGAAATCGAATCATAGCTAGAATTTATTGCTGTTATCATAACTGATATTACAAATCTTATGTTGCTGAACATATTTCAGTCTACCTATATGCATGATCTGCTTATATAGATAGGTTGTTCATAGTTGATTTATTGAAGATGAAGCTAATTCGTATCCCAAAATGGGAACAGATCACCACTTAGCTGTTTTGTGTAAGTGGTTGTTCACTGGGTACTGATCAATCTCATGTTTATCTACTTCTTAGTGTTGATCGAATTCCATCTATTAGTTTGCAGTATGGTCACTTTTATGAGTGACTTGACATTATGTGCACAATGTTGATATATTTAATGTTTGGAGGTAATTAGCGGGACTTGGTTAGGTGTTAGTTTGCACTGGTTAGTAAGTTGTACCTGCTATCTTGAGAAAAATGGGTTCTCCCTGTGGGATTTGAACCCACATCATCTAGTTTCACATTCTGAGATGGTTCAATTGATCTAGTCGGGCCGTGACTGACTTCAGTTATTATCATTTGAATAATGTTACTACTCCGTGATGATAAAACAAACTTCCCGTATATTTGTAATTGTTTCATTGAACCTATACAAAGACTTATGTATAATTGTCCTTATAAATAATATCCTCTACAAAGAATCCTTTGGAAGTATTTCCACGATCATAACGCAGTATTTATGTTCAGAAAGAAAAATGAGCTAAAGACATGTGATAAATATGGTAAGCAGTACACACACGTACTTGAAGGTTTGAATAATTTTTTCTGATTAGCGTTTTTTTAGCGAGTTAGTTTCCTACGGGATGGGGTCGCTAACCCCATGCCCAACCCTCCTCCTTTATCCGGGCTTGGGACCGGCAGTAGCCCTCGGAGGGACTCCAGGCGGAGTTAGTACACACACGTACTCACATAAAAACAATCAAGGTTATGAGCGAATAACTCAAGGTAAAAATATGTGTGGATAAAAACTCCAAAGGAATGAATTAGTTTGTCACCTTAAAAGCAAGAATGACCCTGTATGGGTGTAATATAGTATTAGACATTATAAGATTACCAATTCACTTTATTTCGCGTTTGAGCTTACCGGTCGTACATATGAAACGGCTAAACTCAGAAGGTAAACATTGAGAATAAATTTCTACACAACTAATTAATGCTAACTGATGAAATGATTCTTCTTCACTCGAATAATATAATAAAATTATCTGTTACCTTATTTATAGAGTTATAAAATCCTAATAATCTATACCACGTTTTTGTAATGATAGTCATATGGTGTCTACAAATGATATCTCCAGGTTTTCAATGATGGTCTAGTATCAATCGGTTCATGATCTTAATCAAAAACTTAGTAAACTCTACAACCGTATACTGATAATTACCATATGCTCACTAATGACTAGCTTCGTGAAGGAATTCTCTGAGTTCTAGTGAGAAGCCGTGACCAGTAGAGCTAATCCGTATCGGGTAGAGACAGGTATCTACCTCAGTAAAATAGAAGATGGTCGCGCAATTTCGTGGATTGGTTGAGTTTAGACATTAACATCGTTGGATGCCGGCCGGCTCGGTGGTTTAGAAGTTAAGCGTCCACGCACGAGACTGAAGGCCCTAGGTTCTAATCCCGTAAGCGGGAGTCCCACAATAGGACGAAACGGTCGTCCAGTGCTTCCAGGTTTTCAATGGTGGTCTAACATCAATCGGTTCATACTTACTTACTTACTTACTTACTTACTTACTTACTTACTTACTCCTGTTACTCCTCGTGAAGGAGCATAGACCGCTCACCAGCATTCTCCATCCAACCCTGTCATCAGCAATCATTTCTAGCTCTTTCCAGTTGTAATTCATCGTTTTCATATCTGCTTCTATAATCCGACGCAATGTGTTCTTTGGCCTTCCTCTTTTTCGCTTCCCTTCAGGGTTCCAAGTTAGGGCTTGCCTCGTGATGCAGTTTGACGATTTGCGTAATGTATATCCTATCCATTTCCATCGTCTTTTCCTAATTTCTTTTTCAGCTGGAAGCTGATTTGTTCTCTCCCACAAAAGGCTGTTGTTGATGGTATCCGGCCAATGGATGTTGAGTATCTTGCATAGGCAGCTATTTATAAATACTTGTACTTTCTTGATTGTGGTTGTTGTAGTTCTCCAAGTTTCAGCTCCATACAGTAGAACTGCCTTGACGTTCGTATTGAAGATTCTCACTTTGATATTGGTTGAAAGTTGTTTTGAGTTCCAATCGGTTCATGATGTCAATCAAAAGCTTATACAGATATTAAAATAGCCATCGTATATTTATCATTCTAATAATATAACTGAAATATTCTTATTGAAATTCATTTTCAACATCATTTTGAATCTATTCATTGTAACATGTAAATAAAGAAAAAAAGTATAAGTGTAGAATTTGAAATATCACTGTTCTCCTGATATTATGGTGTGTGTGCTACTGATCTCGACAGATATAAGTAATATGTATCATCAAGTGAAAGTGAAATGCCTGAAGGCAGAAGGTTAAAAAAAAAACACAATCATATCTGAGATGATTGACTGACATTTTACAAATGTTACTAAGACATTCTTTAGATTTGTGTTGGTGAAATACATTCGATTGTATTCACTTGTTTATTCTTATTCATTACAATATGATTAGCTATCGAACATTTATCTTCTTTCTTATAATTATGATTGATACATATATATCTATTAAATGATAGGTGGTCTTATTACATAATCATTACATTTCATTATTAATTAGATTAGACAACTAATGAAGCTATGGAGTAATGTAGATATCAAATGGCATGAGTCTATATGGATGTATATAGGATAAACATCTTTCTAATCATTTCATAAATCATCATCTATTTACAATTATCAGATGTAATTTATTATTAATATAGAGAATAATAAACAGTTCTGTTGTATGTTTGTTTGTTTTGTTTCCATATTAGCAATGTGAAAATAATATAAATTTAGTTAAATATTCTATTATCATTTGTCCCATTATGTAATCTCTAAATATTCAGTGGTATTTATTATTAGATATTAGACTGTTTTGTGTATAGGTATCAAATGATTGTTGATTGTTTAATACATTAGTTGTCTGGTTTCTATCTTTCTTTTCTGTTCTTTTTTTTCTTTTTTCTTTTTTCCTTCTTTCTTTTTTTCATTCCACTATAAATATGTAAGTTGACTGATGAGTAGTAAGATAATCTAATAGTTGTTAAGAAGATTAATGAAAGTTAATATGTACTTGGTATTATAATTAATCCATAGTTGAGTAGTTGTTATTCAATTTCATTTTAGATCAGCTAAGGGTTTTGTGGAGATTTTAGTAATTTCTTTTAATAGTTGAAATCATAAATCAATTGAAATTTGATCACCATGGAAAACCTGGAAGCACTGGACAGTCGTTTCATCCTAGTATAAGACTCCTCAACAGTTGAATACTTGATTTGAATAAAGTCGATTTACATATATAAGAGTGAGTTTAAGTATAGTTTATGAGTTTGGATTCAAGTATTGTTATGACTTTATGTCCGGCTTTTATCACGTGATTTGTCCACCAATCAAAATACGACTTATACAATCTTCGCACTGTGCCAAACCAATGACGTTCGATCGGTATGAGCAGCCTATGGTCTTTATTGGTCCTATGTTCGCCTAGCCCATCCACTTGAATCCAGAACACCAATACCAGCTTCCACTATGCGAACCGAATCGAATCGAATCATTTACTTCAGACATACTGGGTTTATATATCAACCAAACAGACCGCAACGCACCATAAAATAGTAAGTAACATTTGTACACAATAAAGCCAAAAAGTGACTGTGAACGTGGGAGGCAGTAGTCAATAAACTGAACATAACTTAAGAACTGTAAACCGTACAATAATAAATTATAGGTCAAAATAAAGCTTATAACAAGGGGAATATAGATATACACAATCTAGTTACCGAATATTTATACCATGAGAATATGTAAATAATAATAGTCCATTAATATGTCTCAGAAGTTACTCGTGATTTACTCTTCGTTCGGATATAACAAGTATGTTAAGTCTATAATAAATTTATGAACACATTTACTCTTGTCAAATCAAATTAACCACCTCAATATTTAAAATTTTTGATCAACTTTAATAATGTACTATTATTTGGATGACTTTTTGAAAATGATCGCTATTGTCATATGAGCTAATATCAACTTACAAATCATTGAAAGTCATGAACAGTTGGATAATAGTTTCATTCTAACTTGAAACTTCTCAATAATGTTTACCGATAACTTTAAGCTTGTATGTCATGAGTTTGATACCATGAAAAGTTTATAAATAATACATTGTTGAAGAAAGTCACAAATTAAAGTGAAACAAATGTTTAGAGTTCCTTAGTTCTGAGTAGTACTCAAAGTTCTTCTATCCATTAACTCTGAAAACGATCTCCAAACTATTGAGACTTTAAATGGTATTTCACCAACTGATTGGGAAAATATTTTTATTACTATGATCTCTAAGCTGACTGACTAAACACAATTAAAAATATCTGAGAACATCTAAACGACATGGACTAGTGTAAATATGATGTTGTAATTTATTGATTTGTTTCTTAACTGACTTTACTGATAATCTGACCTACAAATTTGTAATTATTATATAATCAAGAGATTTTATGTGTATTGACATGTCTATTGTTTACTGACTACTGAAATGTTTCCTAGGCACTTTTATGTATTCAAAACAAAATCATCATCAGCAGAGTGGATAACACAATGGCGTTTGAAGCGAATGGTACTGGGTTCGAGTCCCAGAGATGAAGGTACATTCGGCTGACGAGTCCCAAATAGGACGAAACGCGCGTCATGGATTCCACTGCTAGCCACTATCCATCATTGCTTACAAATAGCTTGTGAATTAAGGCAATATCGAGGCATACGCACAGTATGCACATATGCCAATAAGAGACTGATCAATTGCAGTCTTAAACCTCAACTGAGAGACTAAATCAAAGAAAACATAACCGTAATTACTCACTACGATGTAATTAAATGGTTTAATAATGTTGAGTTTATCCCTAACCCGAGTCAGGCCGTAAGCTGCAATCCTGAATGTGAAAGGGAAAAAGGCAGACCGAAAAACATATGTGGTCAGAAATTGGAGGCAGACATGGGAAGAACAAACAGCACTTGGTAGCAACTGGAAAGGATAATCCAGGACAGAATTGGTTGGAGATTTCTTGTCGGTGGCCTATGCTTCACGAGTGAAAATAGGCGTATATATATACTGATATGTCTAGCAATCACTCAATCGACTGGGGTGTAACTGACAGTTGAAAATGATCGTCTATGACATGTAGTCAGATTTCGAGAAGGAATAATTATAGTACTTGGTTAGTCGATTATATCTGTTGGACATAGATAAATGATTGCGTTTATTCATATCGTAAGTTACTGATTAATTAGTATTAAGTATTACTCAGCTCAACTTATATAGATCTGAATGTTAATCTGACTGTAAATAAATCATACGTAAAGTGGTGTAAGTTGGTGGTGTGTGTTCAATATACACAGATTATGGAGTAGTATCGCGAACTGATTAAAGTTAGAAATGTAAACCATGGATTCCGTCCCAGTGGTCTAACGGTTAAGTGATCGTTGCGATATCTGAAGATCTTGAGTTCAATTTCCGGTGGGTCTGTAGAAGCACACTACTAAGTCACATACTAGGACGAATCGGCTGTCTTTTGCACCTCATTTCCAATCACTGTCTAAATAATATCAACCTTTATTATAAACTATCGAATACACGGAATTAATATGAAGATGATAGAGTTATTACTATATTACTGACTTCCTGTTCAGAATCACTATCTTGTAGTTAGCTAACTAAGAAACTTAATACAAAAAAGGAACATAGATACCTTGAGATTGATTGAGTAACATTAGAAAACCTTACCATCCTTGAATTAATCAGTCAGAATGAAATGTGTGTTCATTATACGCTTATTTAGTGATTAATAGGATTTTATTAACTGCTAAGATTATGAATAACTTCAGTGATAAGTGCTGTGTGAATTATTTAAATAGTAAAGAACTACTGAAAACTTCATATACTTCCTTATGTTTTGCATTCTTACTAACTTTTATTTTTAACAAATGACAATAAGTATTATTAACACTTAAAGAATAAATTTCAGAAGGAAACAGTCATATTCCATAAGATATTCAATACACAATATTAATAGTATTTCTATTAAGATGGCTTCCGAGAACTATAATGAAGCCTTTAGAGGCCCTAGAGGAGCCGAAGAGTTCCATCCAATCAAAACGTAATGGAGCTCTCTAGAATATAAACGTGGCATGCTGCTACTGGCCAGTAGCATAACATGCTTCTTTACGGATTGACTGAATTATAATGTTGATTTAGCAAACTCTATCTATAAATATCCATGATTTTCTGTACATTTGGACCCTTACCTACAAGCACTTTCTCCAGTCTTCTTCTCTCTTCTTATTTGCGACTTGGAGGGTTCTAGCGTTCGAACGCTCAAGTTATACGCAGTATATTAAGAATCTAAGATCTAGAAATAACAATTTCTTCCGATTATAAGCACATAAGTAACAAGTTTAGCTGTAATAATGAATCTGTTATGATCTTCATGAAGTTATAGACCATAGACACTTTGTTAGTCGGAGTCTATATTAAGCCTTACTAATAATTCCTGGAGAAAATTGTGTAAATTGTACAGTGACTTAGCAAGATATACAAATATCTGAAAATTGATATCATAGAGCCATATGAAAAAAAATTGTACAAGATATGTTTAGAAAATCCGGCGAGACTAATTTATGGACGACCTTTGAACGAATCTTAAGTGACCCTGACAACTGATAGCCAATCAGAAGACAGTTAGTATAAAGTAGGAATATATTGTAAGAAACTAATGAATTACAGTGGATATTCTTCTTTTACGTGATTTAAAAACTTGTTAAGGTTTGATAAAGGTTCAGATGTTCTGAAATCCTAATGCATACGATATAGCAACTCGTCCATATGGCTCCATAATAGTCGTCTTCTGGAGCCGTGGTACGGTCTTAAAAATTCCTTCAATCTCGACCACATGACTTCAACGTTGTTAGTATGAACGCCGGTAGTAGAGTCGACAAAATGGCGTCTATGCACTACGACATAATGGACATACCCAACTATATGAAGGCATCTATACGCCCTCCAATCATCTGTATATACTGTAGTGCCCTGCTGCACGTATTCCTTTATAACTGGTATTATTGTGCTTGCTTGACGGTTTCTCATCCTCTGGAAATGCCACTTTTGCATTGAACGATCATAAATTTCAAGTACCTGTCAAGTATGTTTACGGAAGTGCTGCTTACCCAAGCTTCCCTGATGCTACGTCCCCTGTTGTATTTCCGCTTTCGCACTACTGTTTCATTTATTTCCACAATACTTCCGACTCCTTCGAATGATTAGTGTAGACGTGTCATTTTAAGTGCACATATATCACGAAAATACTCATACCACTGAACGGCTAAAGTTTCAGCAACATCTGCAAACACCGCAGCCAGTGTTACTGGTGCTCTTATAATCCAATATGCAACTATTATCATGATTTGCCTGAGTCTCAGTCGCGATAGGGTGAAGAAAGTTTCTGTTCGAGCAGACATTTCTCTCCAACATAAAGAACAACGAAATACAATCTCATCACGATAGTGTGTACACGGTACTGCAGTCAGTTGATTACCGCAGTCACAGGTACAGGAATGTCTTAGTAGTCTCATCTCTTGTAGCCGCTCAATAATCACCTCTTCTCTGTAAACCACTGTAAACCGATCACATGTGAGCATCAGGTGTTGAACTTGGCGCCGTGATCTTGAACTTCCTCAAACGCTTCTGAGTGGCTCGTCCATAAATTAGAGTCTCGTCGAAATTCCTTGTAAAATATCTAGAAAGATTTAGTGACCACTTTTCTTAATCAATCTAAAACATATACCCAGGTATACAAGGATGAATTCATCTACTTACGGTCACTATCACTAATTACACAGGAACACGTACTTAAAGCTATGATCACTGTATCTTTTTATCGTGTGACGGTATCGAATGTTGTTACTTTTAACAAATATATACTTAACCTTCATATCCCGTATTAGAATATAATCTTTATATATTTAGAGAGGGGTTTCGTGGATATTATAGTAATTTTTAAATAGTTGAAGTCGTGAGTCAATTAAAGTTGGACCATCATGGAAAACCTAGAAGCACTGGACAGCCATTTCGTCCTAGTATGAGACTCCTCAGTAGTGTCCATCCTCGATCTCACTTCACAGTTTGGATATTGTTACCAAATTAAATGTGATCAATGTTTCACTTAAATAATCTTTATTTATTATTATTATCAGAATAAGGATTTGTGGAGATTGTAGTATTTTCACAGTTGAATTCATAAGTCAATTAAATCTAGACCACCACTGAAAACCTGTAAGCGTTAGACGGTTGTTTCGTCCTTGTTTAGGACACCTCATCAATATGAATTCACAATGTTTAAGAAAAAAAAGAGAAATAAAGAAATAGATAGAAAGATACTTTGCTTAAAGAACAAAGTTTTATCTTTCATTTTCTTTGAGAAAGAAAGAAAGAAACTGATTGGGATTTGAAAACACATAAGAACACCCTTTGATGTTGTTCCTTTTTGTTTTTCTTTGAAGATAACTTGATAAAACCTAAAAAAAGAAAAAAAATTGATTTGACCAAAATTGATTTGTTATAATGTATCCTGAAAACAAAACGGAATATTGAAAGTTTCAAAAGTAAAGGATGTTTGTAATAATAATAGTAATAATAATAATAATAATAATAATAATAGTAATAATCGATTTATCAAATATTACAGGTTTAATACAATGTGGAATTCTTGCCCTCAAATGCCCTGGTACAGCCGAGAGTGGAGAGAGTCAGCTCTCCCTCATGAAATGCTCTCACGTGGCCACGTGCATACAGCCACTGCCAGGGAAGTCCTACTCACTGCTTTCTCGCATTACAGGTATCGTTTACGAAAATGACTGGAAGAAAACCGAATGTCCAGCGATTTAACCGGGTTGGTGGATATGGAGAGTCCATCTAGGGGAATTGGAAAACCCTGATTCCAAACCAATGGTGAACATGGGCTCCTGGATCCTGAGAGAACAAATGGCGTATGAACCATTCGTTGGCCACCAACTACTGTGAGACTGTATCTCCTTATGATGCTCCAGGTGTTGCCCCCTAAGGAAACCACCTGTTTCACTTTGAGCACCCGGGCAGTATCTCAGCCCTCGCACAAATTAAATGAGATTTGCGTGGCGCATATTTATTTGGTGCCTTCTTGTACTAATATCTATGTCTTCAAATAAATAAATAATAAGTCTTAGCATACATTTTTTAACAATTTTCCCTTACCCTCTATAGACGTTATGCAAAATATGTATGTTTATACATAGTCATACGTGAGATAAGGTGATCAAATTTTCACAGTTTAAATCGCAAACTGATATTAGCTAGACTAGTATATAAAACCAAGAAGAATTGGAGGATCGATTTGTCCAACTACTAAGCCTTGAGCTCAAGACTTTTGTACACAAAAGTGAATTCTGAACCTCTAGACCGCTGAGATGAAATCCAATGATGTACATGTTTAGCTTTAGTCAGTTTGCGATATTGAATGACCATCTTCCACTGATTGTGGTAGATAACTATCACACACACTACATTGTTGAATTCCATTGGTCACGGCTTGTCAATAGAAGTCTACTGAATACCAGCTCAGTAGTCTGTAAGTTAGGTATTCATGCATAGGACTGAAGGTTATGTAGTTCTATGCTTATTGGTGGGTTCATGAATATACACTGTTGCTAAGTTCCATCTCAGGACGAAACAGCCGTCTAGTGTATTTTGGTTTTCAATAGTTTTTCAGCTAAGATCAGATCGTAATTTAATCAAGGAATATTTAACAATCTCCGCAAAACATTGTACTAATATTGTTTTATGTTCAACTTTCGAGAACTTACCAAAACATTCAGTATCCAATTTAATTAAATTATATTTTAAGAAACTCAAATAATAATTTCCTGAAATGTTATTATGTTTTAAAATTAACTTACGTACATACCTTGTACACATATAAACGTAATTCCTGTGAAACAATATCAAAGAATAAATTCACATGGTATTGTTTACTTGAATCTTCCCATTGATGCTTTGAACTGCGGTTGATCAGTTTATCTCATTGGTATATGTGCTTACTGTGTAAATTGCCTCGATATTGTCTTGATTCACAAGCATTATAAGAAAAGATGAATAGTGGCTAGCAGTGGAATCCAGGATGCACTTTTCGTCTTATTTGGGACTCGGCAGCCGGATGTAGCTGCATCCACTACTGGCCACTATCCATCTTTGTTTATAATACTTGTGAATTAAGACAATATCGAGGTTATCCGTACATGGTGCAAATATGCCAATAAGAGACTGATCAATTGCAGTCCTAATCATCAATGGGAAGATTCAAGTAAACAATACCATGTGAATTTAAACTTCACCCCATTGTACAAGCAAGTAGCTATCAGGACTCAGTAGCTAAGTGAATAACACGATGGCGTTTTAAGCGAATGGTACTGATTTTGAGTCCCAGAGTGAATATCAACTCTGAGATGCAGTTACACTCAATGACGAGTCCCAAATAGAACGAAACGCACATCCTGGATTCCACTACTAGCCACTATCCGTCTTTGCTTATAATACTTGTGAATTAAAGCAATATCAAAAAATACTTATTAATTCACAGACCATGAACGACAATAAATATTAAATATAATAAATTGTAATTGAAAAAAACAATATTCACCCAAACTACTTATTGGTATCCTACTATAAGCAAGATTTTTCTTTCCCAACAATTTAGTTTGATATTATAATTCAGATTTCTGATCTCTGATATTTCATTCTTTGTGGACAAGGTCTCTTTATGTAATAAAAAGAATTTAAAGTTTAATTATCAGTAAGGGGATTAGTAGAGATTATTAATGTAACGTAATGTGTTCTTTGGCCTTTCTCTTTTCCGTTTCCCTTCAGGATTTTAAGTTAGGGCTTGCCTCGTGATGCAGTTTGGTGATTTCAGTCATCTATTTCGTATCCATTTCCATCGTCTTTTCCTAATTTTCTCTTTAACTGGAAGCTGGTTTGTTCTCTCCCACGGTAGGCTGTGGCTAATGATATCCAGCTAATGGGTGTTGTACATCTTGCGTAGACAACTATTTGTAAATACTTGCACCTTCTTGATGATGATTGTAGTAGTTCTCCAAGTTTCAGCTCCGTACAGTTGAAGTGTCTTGACGTTCGTATTGAAGATTGTTACTTTGATGTTGTGTGAGAGTTGTTTTGAGTTCCATATGTTCTTCAATTGTAGGAATGCGACCCTTGCTTTGCCAATCCTTGCCTTTACGTCTGCATCCGATTCTCCTTGTTCAAGTTTAAACCACAGTGTTCGATTATCTGATTACTCCATTTTCTTTTAACTCTAAAGCGAATAATCATAATCTTCAAAAGAAGACTATTGATCTTTAAGCTAATAAAACGTTTAATGAATGTTTCGAACATTTTAACATTAAATAGACTATGTATCATTCTGTAGTGAATGAAAGCAATGAGGTCAAGTAAATATGTTTTAATATAACATTGCAGAATATCTCGGTAAAATCTGAGAACTATACAGTAAATGCTTCATTTGCAAAATATCCATCAACTGTCTCAGACTTTGTTGTTCCGTCTCGTTTTTCTTTCTCTTCAACTTTCTCAAATTTCTGCCTCGAGGTATTCCACTTTTGATTGGTAATACATACTACTTACATTTGTCAACATCAGTAGCACACACTATAAATCATTAACGAGAAATGAACTTCACAATGAAAATTTTTACATTGAATAATGTTCATTTTTTCAGATCAAATTACACTTATGAACAAAAATATTTTTTGAGCAAAGATGGATAGTGGCTAGCAGTGGAATCCAGAACATGCAATTCGTTCTGTTTAGGACTCATCAGCTGGATGTATCTACATCTCAGAGTTAATGTTCACTCCGGGACTCGAACCTACTACCGTTCACCAAGTGAAAAGTATTTTTTTCATGTATAAATTTCCATCAGTTAAAATTTAAACATCAACTAACAGATACAAATCTAGAATCAGTTAATATGCATAAGGATGACAATAAGTAATAATAATACTTAATCATAAATTTCACAACTAATAGACTGTACATTGTTCCATTTAGCTCATTGGTTAAGTGACATTGTTAAAAATAATGAAGATTTTGAAGAATAGGCTCAGTAAACTAAAAAGAATATTTTATATTCCATATTTTAAATAGAATAATTTGGTCACCATGTCAACGTCACATTAGGATAAAGGTTACAGTTGTTGCATGTTATATATATATGCTTATGTAATAATCAAATGGAAATGAGTTGGAAACAAGCAGGACAGAAACGAAATAGTTAATGATAATAATAATAATAAATAATGATGCATACGAAATGTATGGTTTTTGGTAAACTAGTTCAAGTTACATTTTAGTCACATAACAACAAAATGTCAACTAGATTCCATGTTACTACAGCTAATAATAATAGTGATGGTAACAATAATAATAATGATCTAATATGGAAAGATTTGAAAATTATGAATATGATTATACTAAATCATACACTTAAACACATGTAATTTGATTCTTTTTTGCTACTCTCTTGTTTGTTTGTTTTTTGTTGTTTATTCTTGTGCGTGTATGACTATAATGGTTGTCATGGTGAAAACCAGAGTACCTGTAGTAATAAATGCTTAAACTTCATACTTCATTCAATGTTTTAACTTTAAACTTGATGATTAAGTTCTAAATTTTTATAACTAGTAGTCAATTGTTATGACTAGGTCGCCAATTATTATGTATGGTCGTTGCTAATTGTAATGTCAGAATCGCTTATCACAGTGATTCTTATTACGTGAAGTAAACACAACACGACTAGTGTAAATGAAAATTTCATAACTCCAAAACACGACGACGACCCTAGTCGAAAATACACTCATCTATATAATTGAATTGTACACCCATTTCGATTATTCATTAGAATGAAATCACATATATGAAGAATATTCAAACTGATAACAAAATCACACACTACATGACATACTCAGCATTGTCCATGTTCATTCAACAATACATGGATGATGTATCTTGAATAAAACATCACATTCAAATCAATTAATGTTATATTGAATAAAATATGAATACAGGCAAATCAAAACAAATTTCACTCTGAATAATCATTATATTGAAGTAGAAAATGGAAGTACTATTGAATATGAATCATAATGAATAGAAGAATGTAATTTTGCTTTTTCATCCCATTATATCATAAATGAATACATTAATCAAACACAACCTTATTAAAGACATAACCCAGTATATTCAGGCCTGATAATGTATGATTAACCATCAGACTACTCAGTTGACATTCGATAGTTTACA